>NW_009951992.1:1784254-1817737 GCF_000747805.2 Chaetura pelagica | reverse complement strand
TTCCCTCCAACAAGGCACCCTCTTTCCCACCCACAATAGCCAAATGCATCTCACTCCAAGTTTGATGTTAAGCCTATGCATCATGAAATGTTTTGGGGCACACTGAAAAAAGAAGACATTTCTGCGGGAGAATCTTTGACACAGTGCTCATTGTACCTGTGATATTCCAAAGCTGCTTGCTATTCAGGGCCACTGAAGCCTGCCTTATTAAAAATAAGTACAACATGCTGCCTTGTGAGGATCACCTGTAGCTCAGGCTCTGGTACATACCATATTCAATGTACCTATGCCTCTAGTGAGACCTGCTGCTGTATATGAAGATTCAGTACTACAAGCCTGAAAGAAGGAAAAACTCTGATACGATCATATGTCATTGTCCACTAATATGGCAAAAAGGATCAGATTATAGCACTCATCCTCTGTGGGTATAAAATCTCTTAAGCGGCTGCCAACTCCCAAAGGTCATAAGCAAAGTATGGCTGTACTGGCAAACTATTCTCATTATCTCAGCACACATTATGCACATATGATGAAGCCAGACTTTGACAAGGAGACATAATTTCTATTAGAGCATGGCAGAAGAGTATTAGAGAGCAAGAAGAGAAAACATGAGGCTCGTTTCATAGCTCTGAGCAAAGAGGAGTCATTCTACACCAGAGTCAGTATTCCCCTCCGGTCCCAAATCCTCTGCAACAAGCAGAGGAGCCATGCTGGAAGCCATGGTTTCTCAAGGAACCTGCAAATTATAATCTTGCTATCCAGCAACAAATGGCATGTCCAGACCTCCTGAAGAATGGTCTCATTTCATGCTAACAATGGGTGAGTCTTTAAACAGCTATGAGCTTCACTGACAGTGCTAATACTCCCCAACAAAAATAATGCTGTCAGACTCTCTGAATCTTAGACAGATCAATGCTATCACAGTGTTAGTAGCATATAACCAGTCAAAAAAAAAAAACAAACCCTCAAACAGAGGAAGCATGTATTTTACTGCCTCTTGAAATGCTCTTGTCATGGCAATTAATATGAAGGGTACACCAGACTATGTGTGCTCCTTATAAAACTTCATCAAAGAAGCTTTTATCCACAAAGAGAGAACTGCTAAAGTCTGCCATTAGTGAACTCTTTATGGCTTTCAAGAATTCAGACTTCAAGCCTGGTCTGGTTCAGCCAAATACAAAAAGGTATATCGCAGGAAAAACCTTCGCAGCAACTAAGTAGAATATCTTAAAGCTTTTTATCCCCTCACAGAAGTGCACAGAATAAACATTTGAGTGCTGATTTTCAAAATTCATACTTCTCTTAATAGCATTAATAAAAAAGGAATTCCGAAAGAACTGCAGCCCTTGTGTATTCCATGAATAATTATAGTTACTGTATCTTTTCAAACAACTATCAGGCAAAATCTCTACTGTATATGAAGAGTAATGTAAAGTTTTTCTCATCACTCTGCTCTGTGTGTATATCATTGCCATTAGAATTTTACTGTCTGTAACACTACTTGAACAATAAAAAGACATTTTGCTTTTAATATGCTTAGGCTTTTGAGATATTTTTATTTATAGTAAAATGGTTCCTTTCTACTGTGCACTACAGAACTAACCAAAAGAGAAAAAAATAGTAGTGCAAATCAATTCCATAAGTCATCATAAATGAACATTTTTCATCACTGCTTGGTTTGAAGTGTATTGGAAATGCATCAGGCACAGATCAATTTTCTAACCCACTCAAGCTACATTCTGCATATGTTATCGACTCAACTGTGGAGTCATGTGGCAGAAACAGTTAAGTAAATATTTACAGGAGGCTGAGTCCTACAGTAAATCAGTAATGAACTTGTTTGTCTGACCTATTTATTCGCGACCCATAAGTGAGCCTCTACTTTTTCTAGTAGCTTGTACCATGCACATAGTACTATAAAGCAAACTAACAAAGACAAAACAGATTACGTAATGCCTGCAACAACTTTTTCTTTTTTTGTAACTTACAAAAGAGAACTTGCATTGTGATGATTTTGCCCAACCTCTTGATTAACTTCTACTTAGCGGAACATGGGTAAGCTTCCTCCAGTTGAGTATTAGGGGAAAGGTTTCGTATCTTTTTATGTTCAATTTACCTTTAGCAAGAGAGCTCTCAGGCAAGTTTACACAAGATACCTATGTTCTATTTTCTGGAAACTTTTAAAGCTCAAATTTATAAATATTCTCTAGGTAAAACAGATGTTGTCTTACATTATGAATGCCATATTTGAGATGCTTAAGACATTTCTTGCATTCACATCAAAGCAACTCCAGGAGAAGCTAGGGGAAGTGGCTATTTTTGATACATCTTTTTCCATGTAGACACTTAGTATTGCAAGGAACTATTGAATGTAACTATTCACATATACACACCTAAATAAGTGTCTCTCAAGTAAACAAAATGTGTTAACCTCAATCCATTCCCCTTGTACTTTAATGGGATCTCTGGAAACTTTTATGCTCTGTGGGTCCCTTCTTCAGCGACCCAACACCTCCCTAAAGTGCTAAGATTTTAGGCACACCAGCTGTACTCACCTGTGTTACTTCCAAACCCACAAAGATGTCAGAAATAAATGATGACTTTCATCATTTTGGGCAGCTTTTTTTCCTCAAAGAGTATTGTTTCTGAAAAGAAAAGCCCAGCCATTTCTCCAACACCTTCTCTGAGACTTTCAGCAGCACAAAAAACACTGACTCCAAGAGTAATCCACCTACAGTCCTCAAAAGCACTTTTTTCACACATTGAGCCTCCTCCAACCCTCCAGCTTTCAGGTGCTGATGTGGAAGGAAGAGGCAGTGATGATTCACAATTGCTGTTGTGGGGCTTAGAGCTACACAGAACTCACTCAGCCTGACAGTCAGAAGAGGCAGCTCTGCAGTCAGAATACAAAACATTTTACCTGCAGTCATCACTCCCAACAGTGCTGCTCTTCATTTTGGTCTGATCGCTCCTATTTTTCTGAGGTGAGATGTCTTAGTGTACTACATGTCAACACTCAGGCACACATTGGACTGATTTACTTTCAGGGGGAATTGGAGATACTGTTCAATGAAGCTCACACCAAGAGATCATGGAAGACTTGAAATTATTGTACAAGACACAGATAAATAACTGGATGCAAATCCAGATTTAGGGAACCAGGATTCATTAGTTCTGTGCTCACGGATACAGCTGCTTCACTGATTCCAGAGCAAATCTTTTTCTTACTGAGGCTAACGTTAACAGTCCCTTACCTTGTATGCAGTGACCTGCCAAAGCAAGAAAACTTTCAGCTCATGAAGGATAAAAGTTAAGTAACCATGCACATAGTAAGAGTTTTGTCTTTAAATCTGTGGTTCCAGATCACTGCTAAAAGAGAAAAATACATGACCCAGGCTGTGCAGTGCTTTCAGTCGGTCAGGTCGGACTAAGTCTACCTGGCATTAGGCATTCTTCTGTGCATTGGTAGTGAGTGTAGGGCCACAGCTACCCCAAAAGCTAGAAATGGTGTTTGGGTGGCTTACATGGGAACATAAGAAAAGAGAATACAAGCCAGTGCTGTTTCCCAGACATTGTTGCAGCTGTCTTGCTTGCTACTTTCAGTCTGCTGATGTAAACTGAAGTGGCAGAAGAATAAGGAACAAGAGAAGTATTTCTTCAAGACTGAAAAAAAAAATGCTGTAATACAGACTAAGTACAAACACAGTATATGACTGATTCATGTGTCCAAGCAAGCTTTTGTGACCACAGTTTTAAGAAAAAACAGATGCCTCTTGCCAATAAATCAATTGTAGAGATGCTAAACACAAGTGTGCACTAACTTTTAAGTAGAGAAAAAAACCTTATATTTTTATATCTGTTTCAATGATATTTGATATAGTCATAATGGGCTATAAAGCTCTTCCAAATTTTACAGCACCAAATCCTAATCTGAGAATACTCTAATGAAGCAGACAAAGCTCAACACACAAACAGCCTGGCATTTCTGCAATGAAATATGAAACTACGGCCAAATCCCAAGGTCAATTTCTAATTGCAAAACCTTTAGAAACTCTGATGGCTGGCTGTGTAAATGAAGACATCACACTTTGGCCTGTGACTGCTATCATCTATGGAAAGAATTTTTCTTAGAAAAACAAAGCAATCTGCATAATCCTGGCAAATTGGGAAGGTAATTTTAGCACTTACGGCAAGAATTTTGTGCTGCAATTTCCTTAAGGATATTTCAGGCGATTTTAAATGCATACCACATCCAAGAAACAAGTCAGGCTCTCAAGCCAGTTTTCTTTGGCATTGCAGGGAAGAAATTTAAGGTTTGTCTACTAGTTTTATTAAAAATTAAGACATCATTGTTTCAGGTTCAGAAAGCAGCATATTGAAGTGGCCAAGAAGAAACATTATTATCTCAAAGCTACTTTTCCTTCTCGCCCTATCTTTTACGTAGTACCCTACACACATCTTTTCCTTCCCTAGAGGATTTTAAGGACAAGCCTCCAGATGACTGCCCTCTTCTGGATGGAATCAAACACTGTTTGATTATTTCCACACATAAATGCAGTGGTCTGCTTTTCAACGGAGGGCTACTTAAATTTTTTCCTTGTGTCTCTGCAATCACAAATGTTCCGCTATGCCCGAATGAGACCTACGAAATTCTAGAGGCTGCTTCATGATTCCTACATAGTTAGCCAACACTTTAAAGAGTAGAGTTTTTTGCCAATTTGCCTTTTTTCTCTTATGGATTTTTTCACTTTTGCATTTCTTTAATAAATTTTTCATGTTTAAAACAGTGTTGTTTCCTTGTAAAGTACTTAATCTTCCTCCACAAACATAATGGAAAATATTTCCGTATCTCTTTGTGACTTAAGGTAAGCATGTTAAACACAGAATATTATGGCTGGAAGGGTTCTTACATAATCTCTTCCCCTGCCCCAAGATAAGAGTCTGTCAAATATTTCCTTGCTACTTTAGATCAGCGTTTGGCTGACCCCTGTTAAAGACAGCTGATAATGGGGACTGCACAATTTTGCAGGGAACTCAGTCTGCTGCTTCACCAGTTAACTATTAGTGTTCCTATAGGTTTGTTTATAGACTCCTGACATCAGTAAACGGCTCTAGTGATTACTTTCAAAAGGATCCATTCATCAGGGAGCTCTGAGTTTCTTTCTGTGAGCTCTCATCTGTAAATTGAGTGCAAGGATTAAGATGCAAAGTAGAAAGGCTAACGACAAAATATTCCTTAAAGAGGGTTTTACTTCTTGACAGCAGAACCAGGAAGCTGGAAGTTTTTCTCGGCATTATGTATGCATAGCCATACAACCAGTGCACACTTTGAAACTTTCACTGCACATCTGTGCATCACTGCATGGACTAGGCACCAAGCCAAAGGCTGAATTCCTACGAGTCCGTGCAGCTCCCACACGTTTACAGCACTAGGACCCAGAGGGAGCTTAATTTCTGTGAGTCAGTGCAGCTAGCTGAGCCCTGAGAGCAGTGAATGAGGCTGGAAAGGCAGGGGGAATGTGAATGGCTCTTCTGGCTTGGGAAAGTGTCCACGGACTGGGGTGCTACAGACTACAAAACAGCTTGGACAACCTCCAGATTCCCCGTACCCCTGGCATCCAGTGACATTGCTCTGAGGTGAGTGACCACAACAGTCAGTTTTCACAAAGCAAGTAATGCGGCTGTTGCACCAGTTATGGAAGTTTGGTATCTTCAAAATTAGCCAATGTATTCTTGCTGTGCAGTGATTTTTGCTCTCTTGAGGAGGAACAGATCAGATATTTTTGAAACATGGAGTGCTCATTGCTTAAAAATTGCATTTGCAAGAAAAGTGTGGTCCAGTGAAACCAAACACTGCATCTACTAATGCAGGTTAAACTGCAAGCACATCTGGAAGGTGTTGTTAAAGCATTTGTGTTAAAGCATTTAAGCATTTTCAAGCTTAAAGCTTGAAAAATATCTTCATTAAGAACAGCTTAATCTTAGAGAAGCATACGTATTCTCATTCTGTTCATCCAGGTATATAAAAACTTTTTTTATTTGCATCATACAGCAGTTACACCTATATGAAAATTCTTTACTGTCTTTGTTCTGAATATTAATGCTTAACACTTTCTTTTCTTCCTGTGATAATTCTACTCTGTAAGAACACCTTTCTTTCTTTACTTATATAAATAAGATATAAATAAACCAAAGCATGACTGGTCCAAGACAGAAACCTTTTAACTATAGGCAGAGCAGTAGTTCACTAGACCCTGTGTATCCTCTAGGATGTCCAATTGGAAAAGCTTACAAACTGTGCTTTGGAAAAGCTTACAAACTCCCTGCTGCCTGCCTGTTAGTGACAGGATGAAAGTGACAATATTTATTGATTTATACTAGGTGATAACACTGTTTTACCTGATACCCTAGACAGAGACAAAAATGGGGACCCCAGTCAGAGAGAGAGAAGCAAGTTGTGTGTGGAGAACAAAAAGAGTTTGTGCTTCAGTTGCTTTCTTCACTTTATATTCTCCTTATATGCTCAAGAAGTTTCAGAAAAACAGCAAAAGCGAGCATGCCTGTCAGGCTGGTTTTTCCAAGTTGTCACAACTTCCAAGTTGCATTGTAACTGTTAAGACAGATAATTTATGGCTGTTTTCATGCATTACAGTATCACAATAAAGCCTTTCTGGCAGTTTTTTGGTTAGGCAAAATAAAATGTGAAAATTACCTGCAAAAAGACAGAGAGAAAGATAACTTGCCCCGTACATTCATAATTTGCACTTCTGAGCCATTCCAAATATTATGGAAAACAAGCTTTTTTAAACAACCCTGAAAACTACTATTTCTGGCATTTCTCTGAAACTCAGGTTACAGTATTTTCTACACTTTCACAAAGAGGTTGCAGTTATGGAATGCAGAACCAAATAAACTGGAGTGTTCACTTAAGTATGAAATATTTGGGCCTAAATATATTTGTAACTATGCATTTGAATCATTTGCTACCAAATCTCAGCTAGGTCTCGGGAGAAGCCCTCCTGATCAATCTGTACAGTAGAGTAAGAATGTTTTCACATCTTAATCAATCGCACCTTAAAGGGATCAGTCAGTCTCACTGTATGGTAGAAAATAAAGTAACTGTGGCTTTCTTTTTCTCACCATCTTAGCTAAGCTGTGTCCATTTTCTCAATCACAAGTTTAAATTACCTTTTCAGATGTCTTCATTTAAGCTCAGTGGAGAACTACAAAGAGCACAAAGGATCATTCTAATCCACAGAGAGTAACTAGGCAGTCTGTGCAATCACCATAAAATGTTAAATTTAAAACTCAGATTAGAGAAATACCTGAATTTCAGATTAGTGTTTTCAAGGATAAAATGTCATTCTTTAAAAGAATACCTAAAACAAGGGTTAGATAAAATACATTAGAAAACTAGATTATCTCAATCAATAAGTCACATAAGTTCCCCTACTGCTCTATGGCTTTGGCCATATAAAAATGTTCTTTAAAACACAAATTCTATTAATTGGTTTCCTGTTTCTTTATTAAATGCTTTTAAGACTAACAGAATATTGAATACAAATCAATTAGAATTAATTAACTCAAAGGCAAAGAAAAAAATCTTGGCAATTTAAAAAAGTTAAAATAATTCTGCCTTTTTTTGCTTATATTTTAAGAACAAACTCTGGGGATCAAATATAAAGAGTTAATAACATTAATACTTTAATTTTAAAAGATTCAATATTCTAACACTAAAAGTCAGTGCTGGACTGCTGAGTATAGAAATATTTGCCTATACTTCCAATCTCAATTCAATAAAAACTGGTGAAACTCAACTCCTTCCAAACCGGCTACAGCAATGGTGACCTCTGCTGGCAACTGCCTACTCATTAAAAGAAATTTTAAGGGCTTGTTCAGAATGTGACAGTGAACTAAAACATTTAATAAATCAGCTGATACACTTAAGAGAAATGTAAGAGAACACCTCTTCCCACAAAACTTGCCTCATGGTACTGAAAGCAAAAGGCACATGCAGCAACACTACAACTGCATTTCTTACACACTAAAAAGGAAATTCTCCCTGTGCTGAATTTGACTGGAGCCCAGTCACAGAGGCCAATGTGCCAAAAGAGCATTTCTACAACAAAAGCTTATCCCACTGAGGGACAGATGCCCTACTGGATGTGTGTGGCTCATCCTCCTGACACAATGCCCTTTGTGCAGCTATGCTGAATTCATTAAATATTTGTGTGTGTGTTCACAGAAAAAATTATGTAGCCAAACAAAGCAGTATCATTTTTGCTGACAAGATTGTAGTATCTATTAATGTAAATTCTGTGCACTCTTATCTGCCCAGTTCCACTAATACAAAAGCTATGTGACTTAGTTGGTGGAAAGAAAGTTTCAGACTCTCGATATAAACCTATGCTGTCCCCACACCCTGAATATTGCTTGTAGTTCTGGTCATCATCTCAGAAAAAAAGAACAAAGTAAAACAGTAAAAGGTGCTGGATGACAAAAGGCCTGAAACATTTTCCATATTTAGAGAACTACATAGATTATAACTTCTAAGTCTGTAAAAGAGATAACGGAGGATGGCTAATGAAGATATTTATAGTCATAACCGATGTTTATAAAGAAATGGCTGTTGTCTTGTGTCTCAGCAGAAAAGGCAAACAAAAGAAGGTAGCTCCTTTCTCCATGCATACTCAAGCTATGGAATTTCTTTCCACAGGACACCATAGCTCACAGGTGTTCAGAAATTAATCAGGCATACTAAAAGCAAAGACACTACCTGTGTTTCAGGAAATCTCTAATTCCAAAATGACTGCTGAGTGGGAGAGTATACCAAGGAGATCATCATCGTATAGTTGCCCATTCTGTATACCAGTCCCTACACATTACTAGCTGCTGCAGGGGACAGAACACTGGTCTGGATGAACTTCTGCTCTACTACAGACTACTCAACATTCTCTTCTGTGTTTTAGTCTGTCAAATACTTGACCTACCCTAGCCAGAAGGAAAGTGATTATGTAGTACTTATTATGGGTTTCTAGTTTACAGATTTGTTCAAGAATCAGATGTAGGAATGTGTTCATGTATGCTTCCACTAAAGAAAGACATTAATTCTGAGACTTACAGTAATTTAGGCAAACCAATGTCTGAATAATTACGACTGAGTACTGAAGAAAGGCCTATGAAAGCACGTAACTGGTTGATCTTATGTAAGTCACTGAAATATAGTGCAAACTGGAGAAAATACTTTTATGTCATACCTTGCAGCCTATTTATCTGTAGAGCTGAGATCTTGTATGAACCTCATTATTGAACTCAATTCTTCCACAAAAAATATTATACACACATCTACATAAAAAGTAGCATGGAAATACTACATAATTAATTACACTGACAATATACCTTTCACTCTGAGAACTGCATTACCTTGTAAAATGCAACAGCCCAGAGCATATCAATGCAAACAGGGAAACTTGAATGTCAAGAACCACCAGCATATTCCAAGGTTGAATGGTGGAGACATGTCAACTGGATTTAGCTGACTTGCTGTTGATGTGAGAGATGTGTGTTTTCAGTCCGTAAGCATGCATGAAGTAACGCTACAACAATACAGAACTTCCTGTTCATAGAAGTGGAGTTTGTGCCCACAAATTTTGCTTCTCTGAGATTATTGAATACTTGCAAAAGCGTTATGATGTACTTGAACATTATCACCTGGTACTTGTAAACAATTATGAGGACACAGTAGGAGGTAAGAAATTAAATTTACTGGATACACAAATGATTATGTAAGATGCTGATTGCACTGGCAAAAAGTTGAGAAGTCACTAAGGATATAGAGTTGGCTACAGCAGTTCACTAGTCAGCACATCTGATTATTAGCCCCAAATAAAGCATACGCAACTACTCCAAAGTGCACGGTTGCTTTCATGGGTTTAGAAGAATGAGAGGCAGGAAGATACAGTACTTTCCTACCTTCAGGCTTAATGTCTGTGTGACTATATTAATGTGAAAATTAGATTATACCATTACTATAGAGCAGGAGAAAATATTCAAAGTGCTACTCAATATTTTCAGCTTGCATACAGCTATTAAGATGAAAATTGCTGTATGCACATAGAAATCAGGCCCAAATATATACATACATGAATGAAACTTCTCTGGCATATCATCTAAATCCAAAATTAAAATGACTGCATGTGGTAGTTTGAAATAACATGCTTGACTGCTCTCCTGCCAGGCTTCTGTAGCATCATTTGAATTTCCTGTGCCACTGTTCAATGAATGAAACACCTTTGACTTTTCCCTAGCCTCTTGCATTTGCATCATGCTTTGAAATTTTAAAGCACAATCGTTGACAACATCAGACAACCTAAATCAAGATCTGTCTGACCCACATACTCTGTTGCTGGGATTGGTTTCATCACATGAAGATTCCACATTGCATAGTATTATTCCCTGAAAGAAACGAAGATCATGGTAACACATAGCAGAAGTCCTGAGGAATTGCCAGGACTGGACTTTACAATCCAAATCCTAACACACTCTCCTCAGTCTGATAGTCACCGCAAGTATTTTCTGTGCATAACTCTGATCACTCACTGCCAGAAACCATACCTGCAGTAACCAAATCACTTCATGTAGTTCAAGACTTCTTTTGTTCAGGGATATTCTAAAACTGACTATGGATCACAGACAATAGAACTGATTCTAAAAAAATTTTACCTCCTTTATGTTCTTGGCTCCAAAACAAAATTTCCTGTTGCCAGAGGGTCAATAACAATGTGCTCATAAAAGATCAAATTCCGCTCCCATTGACTTGTTATCTTTCAAAACTTCCAATAATTTAAGTGGCAGAAGATTCAAGCACAAAGACAGAAAAAAATAAAACTGAATGCAAAGAAAAATTCTTGGACTTCGTTTGGGGCCTTGGTTTATATATTATTGACAAAAATCGTAATGACCATTTATTTTATGCAAATATAAAGCTCTTTCCAGGAATAAAATTAATTCATAATCCACAAAATCAATCTGCTTCTTACACACAGGGTTGGTCAATTATTTTGAACTGCTGTATCTGTGAGGTATGTTGCTGCATTAAAGAGTATGCAACAAAAATTTATTTAGTTCAGTTAGTCATATACTCAAAATCTAATAAAAGATTAGACTGTTTTTGACAGTTCTGACCTATGATGAGTAAATTAGCCCAGTATAAATACCACTAGGAAGCAGATTATTTCTTTGAAAACTTTTTATTTTTTAAGTATGGCTTTGTTAGGGTTTTTTTGTTGTTTTGGTTTTTTTTAAAAGCCTTTACATGCTGGGTGACTCAGATATGAAAAAAAGACCTGTGCTTGTTCACAAAGGTTTGCCCTGTGGTGAATGACACAGCCTGCATTTTCCAAAATGCATCATTTCCTGCCCATTATTTCATGATCTTTTTGGGACGCTCTGTGCACCAGCCCCAGACCAACAAGGTGTTTAAAGTGCATGCATCCCCACAGCCACACAAATCATCCATTTGAACTATTCATTGCTTAACACATTTCAAGAACAATTCAAAGTTCTGATGAATTTAACTCTCAATTAGGAACTATACTTTCACTAATCATTAAAATATTTACACTGTGGCCTTTATGGAGGGTCAGCAGGACGTGCCAGCTGCAGAGGGTCAGTCACTAGGCAAGAACTAACTATTAAGCTGTGCAAGCATAGATGCCTTCTGTCACTGTGTATGTCAATATCCTTAATTTTCTGGAGCTTTCATATTTCAGACTGAAAATTAATACAACAGCCTTTCAACAGTGGCATTTTCCCTTATTAATAACGGGCAAGGGGGCACAGAACAGCCATCTGAAAAGAAGTCTAAATTTTTCATCTTACTTAGATGCACCAAGGAAACTTTCTAACCACAACTGATGGATTGCTACATTGCACAGTCTGCAGGCAGTTGCCCTGTATTTGTGTGTCACATTTAGGACCCACTTAGCAGGTTCTGAAACATTTGAAAATCAAATATGGAGCTTTGGAAATTTGATCTCAGGAATGAAAATTGGACATTTAAAACTTGAGATACCTGCAAATAATGTGTTCTGTAGGGCACTTGCTAAGAGAAGTATGCTAATTTACACAGCATTCCGTATCAGCTGCTTGAATTTCTGGAAGTCCCTAGGAAACCAACTGTACATGCTGCTGCTGTGTTTAAATTTGTGTCCATTTGTTCCTAAGGTTTTAGAAAGTTAGCAACAAACATAAGAAATGCTTTCTAATAATTCACATTAAGTAGATTTTCATATTCCATTTAAATTCTACTACTGTTTATCTCCACAGATCACAAGGAAAATTGCCTCTTTATCCTGTTTTCACTCTTTTTACTGTAGGTGCAACATGAAGCCAGTTATTTTTCCATCAGTTATCTAACATTCACTCAAGGTTGTTTTATACTCATTTTTTCCCATCATAAAGACTCCAGTCCTGTAAATATGACTAGTTTTCTCTGTTCATCCATGGATGACATTCCTCTATATTCCTACCACATGCTGGCTGTTTCATAACACGTGTTGTTTGCTTATGCTCAGTTTACTAAGCAATCCATAACACTCTACAAAAAGTCCTTTCCTCTTTTTTTTTTTTTTGTCATACTTTTCTTATTTACATTAATTGCAAATATTATTTTTCCTGCAGGTCACAGACACACATGTTAAATAGCTCAGGGTCTAACCTTCTCTGTTCCTCTGGTTTCATGTTTCTACTTCAGTCCCTTCACTGTATTAAAACAAGTAGTACAATAAGCAGCAGAAATAATCACAGAATCACATGAAATCTTCTTCTCTATGGTGGTCAGAGTTTCTGGTGTCTGCTAAATTGACATGCATCTGGGAGGTCTGAATGACTTGTAAGACATACAGGTACACATGCCTGCACTAACATAAGTTGTCTAACCAAATGAACCTCTAATACCATAGCTTTTGTTTTGGTCAGGACCTCTAGGTATTGCACATTTTCATCAAACTTACAGAAACATAGTACCTTTAACATTCTATCTTTATGTAAAAACCTATTACCTATAAAAACCTTTAACCTTTTGTCAGATGTGATCGGCACTCAACATTTTCAAGGGTCAAGGGTTCATAAGACAGTATAGTTTCATGTGTTGTTTCTGTATTAAAACAGACTTTAATCAGGTGACATTCTTTGTTGAATACAGTTTGAAGTCTACAGAGCAACCAAGAACTGTCCTCAGTTATGCACTGCGCTTATGTAGTAGCTAATGTTGTATTTACAGAAATGTCAAGCCATTGGAATTACACACACTTATTTTCCATGTCAATAATCTTTTCCACTCCTCTCCCCAGTTTTTTATCGATATTATAAATATTCAACATCTATGTTTTTGTTCTGCCTAGATCCAAATCCTCCCTGCCCTGGTCATTCTCGCCAAAACTTCCTCTCATCCTTTTCCCAGGCACATGCTGTAAACAGAAGAGTGCAAAGGTTCACTGCTCAGCCTCACATTCCAGGACACTTTATGTATGCCAGAAGTGTGACTTTCTGGCTTTGCCAAAGCATGCAGAGTCACATGCATTAGAGGGACTTTGATCCATGAGCTCTTCCCCTAGATGCACATTCCTGCACTGGAAACTGCCTTTGGGAAACAGACCTACTGTGGTGCAGGATTGTGCTAAAGACCACTTTTCTCTTTGTGTGCTTTGAGACACAAAAGCACGTGACTTCTTTCCTTCCCATTTCTCCCATTCCTTCTTTTTATTCAAAAGCAAAAGTACTGGAAAACTATTCAATGAACTGCAGAATTTCTTAAACTTTGGTTCAACATTACTTGAATTTTTTTTTTTAATGTAGTAATTTGAATTCAGTCTTCAGCACTTGACTCATGTTCATGCCATCGCTTGAAAGCGAAAGGAAGCACTTTGTAAGAAAACAATACTTGCAAATAACTCTTGCAAAAAATTGGACATACCTTGTCTTCCACTCCTATTTGACACAATTTTTGCTAGATGCAAGAAACAAAACCCACAGAAATATCCTTCTGGGATTAATTCTCTAAAAATAACTGAAAAACCTACCAACTTAACTTTAAAACACACCATTTCCCTTCCAGGTGTGATTTTTTGCTACTAGCTGTAATATCTGCAAGAGGCTGGGTAGGTTGGTATTATTTATCTTTCTTAAAACTTGTATTAATTATTTGAGGCTCTGCTAATTATCTGTCCCAGAAACAAAGCAGTATTGCAGCATCATTCAGAAAGAACATGAGAGAGGGCAGGTGTCATGCTCCACTTTATTAATCTGCTGTAGTACAGATTAAACTAATGTAAACCTAAAAATGGAAATTAAGTTCTTCTACTTGGAAGGAGCCCTAGTGAAAATTTTCAAATTCTTACACAGAACAAAACAAGTTTTCAGGAAGCAATTAATTGCTTGACTGAGACTATATCTGTTTTTTATTTTATTTAAAACTTTTGGGTGATACTTTTAAACATTTCATTTAACTCACTCAGTGCTGATTACAGTTTGGCATTTCCCTCTGTGTAGACCAATGCACAGGGAATGTGCTATTCATCTGAACACTGAAGTAGAGCAGGATGACTCAGCAGATTAATCAGCTTTCTTTTTTTTTTATGACAAAGCAAGTATTGGCTTCTCCAACTGCTAAAGTGACCACCGTCGAGTTGATTTTGTAATTCAGTTTTGGGCACTCCTGACTCACATTCTAAGAGAAGGAAAGTAACCTGTAATCTATGATCTGTTTTACACAGCTATGACTGATAAACACAAATAGCAATACCCCGTTTTTTCTGTTAACCATAAAGTCCTTGTGATTTTGGAGAAAAATGTTTCTGTTCCTGTTGCTTTATCATCAAAATTTGCCCCTAATTTGGAATCAACCATTAAGTCCAGGGTTTATGGGTTCTGACAGCAATATCAACTGCTATCTAGACAAGTAGCTACTGAAATCACAGCATCTGTATTTTGCTAAGTAAGTGTAGCCACTTAGCTAGAACATAGCACAGAACCAGCAGATGAGCAGTCTCTTAACTTTCAATCCAAAAATCTGCTGAATTTATTAAACAAATAAACCAGGGGGGGAAAAAAGCTACTTATAAAAATCTTAAGTTAACAGAGCTCTTTTTTTCTTTCATTAATAGATAAATCTCAACAGAGATGCAGTCAGTGTACAAATAAAGTATGTGATCTCATAATGAAATACATACAACGTAAATGCACTTAATGGCAAAGTTACACACACATCAACTAAATACACTGTAATTCTAGACAGGCAAAACCCATCGGCTCTCCCAGCTTCCCACTAAATACATCTCCAAGCATGGAAAGGTTGCCAGCTATGGAGAACAGTTTAGAAAGTTAAAGACAGTAAAAATGGGATTCACTGGAGACTGTAATCCTAACTCCAAGTAAGCATTGCCAAAGGGCTGACATGAAGAAACAAGTACTATTTCAAGCACTCTGCAAAGCCAAAGGAAAGATTAACATCTATCAGAATCAGCTACAGATGAGATTCTTGGTGATCCTTGAATGTTAAAAGAACTTAGAAGAACTGGGGAAAAAAAACAAAACAAAACAAAAAAACACACCACACGTACCTGAAGATTTGGTTTGTAAATTTAAAATACCTTTCCTTACATGTCAGCTATGTATTTTCAAATAGCTGTGTGTGATGTAGCTTCCTGTTATAAGGCAAAAGAGGTATTTCTTACAACTTATTCAATGTCAAGCTTGGTCTTGTATGAAAATTAGAGACAGGGAGCAGTTCTGTTGCAGTAGCTAGCATTGCTGTAACTAGCCTACGAGCCATTTATTTTCAAGTTATGTTGCTGTGGATTTTGTTTCTGCCTTATCTGTGTCTATCCCTATTAACCAGGTTAAGACTTTGTTCACATGCTTCTAATTAAAAAGCTGTCATTCTGGGTGGGGATTCCAAGTCTTCTTTTAGCAGGGTAACCACTTTATCTGCCAGTTCAAATTACCACTTTCAACATCAAATTTTGCACAAAGATAGCACTTTTCCATGCTGGCTATAACTCCTTATCCATACCGGTTTGAGTAACACACTTTATTTTGTAGCATTGGTATCAACAGCATTTGTATACCACAGCCAGCTGCAGTGCTGCCCCACACTGATGAATTTACAGGGTTTGGAATTGCCATCCTCCGCAGTAGTTTAAGTGTGAGAAATGCCAAAATATCTGACAGAAAAGGCTCAAGCAGATTTCTCAGTGAAACCCATTTTACCTGCATTCTTGTGAGGGCAGGTGACCCGCAAAGTAGGCACATTGGGTAGGAACTTAGCCCACTTTTTTATTCCCTAATCCTGACCAAATTATCCCTCCCTCATTTCCCCATAGGCAAGGTACTCCAAAGTTTACAGCCTATCCGATATGTCTAAGATTACCACCTGATGTCCCACACCTGTTTACCTAGTACCTTACCCTGCCTAAAAGGCTGCCTCAGTCTTGTTTGTTTCTTTCCTTTTATGGTGAGATTGTACAACCTTCTTTCCTTGAATTGGGTACTTGACCAACTTTCTAACCACTGTTCTGGTATGAATCAGTTTTCTTTTGCCAAAGTGCTTGAACACTGGCTATACAAGCCTTTGATTACATCTCATTCCTAAGAAATCATTTCCTCTACAGTTATACCAAACAGAGAACAGCTGAAGCCTCTGCAAAAACAATATTAATTCTTCTCACAGTAACCAAAGCTCTACTGACCATGTCATGCTAGGAACATGTGTGCATTTGTCTACAACATTTTCCCCTTACTAAACCAAGAGAACTGAACTTCAAGCTGCATTCCACTTACCAGCTTTAGCCTTCAAATTTTATTTCCAAGTTATTATTTCTGTATCTTCTCATTCCCATAGCAAGTTACCATTTCACTACTAAAGATGTGCAACCATTCCAATGCGTTACACTCCACATAATAAAGACATGCAGCAACATCAGCAATTAGCACTGCTTTGCAACTTAGGCCTTTCAGAGTTAGAACAAGGCCAAAGAGCACTCTAGAACAAGTGGTAGAAATATCCAAGCGCACAATTAAAAGGAGTTGCATCTTCCCCATTATACTTCCTGACTGTAGCAAAAAAATGCATTCAGCAACATCATGCCAGAAAGAAGAAAATGAAAATGTAAGAACCCTAAAAATGTTGCCAATGCAAGTCTGTTGCCAAATGCACATTTGTAAGTGTTGTTGAAACTGACAGTTTAGTCCAACTCCCTGTTTCCTGTTCTTAAGCAGAGGTTGCTGAAGCCTGAACTTCACTTAAACTTCCTGCACTTTGTTCTCTGCTTAAAGAATTCCCATGTATAAGGGAGTGAATGGTACAAGAAAGGATCAGATCTTTACTTAGGGATATGGTTTGGATAAGGACTTGTCAGTGTTAGGTTGACAGTTGGACTCTGTGATCTTTAAGGTCTCTTCCAACCAAGGTAATTCTGTGATTTTGTGTGACAGCTGCTGACTCCCAGCAAGAGAGGACACCTTGCACTCTGTAACATCTTTTACTTCTCTGCATTACACTGACTGTCATTCAAGCTTTGTGTGAGGCAAGGATATCACACAGTGGTCAGGCTTCAGAGGCTGATGGTTAAACATCCAGACAAACCCCTGCCCACATTTAAATTGCAGCTTAAATTTCATTTCACCTTAAATGTCTGGGTGGGGAAGAAAAAACTTCTATCTTAAAACACTCACAGCAGCTGCCTCCCCTCAAAAGCTGACCTAATAAAAGACAGAAAACTCCTACTCACCCCACTGCTCACTGGGTCTGCACCCAGAAGCCCACACCATGCAGCTACAAGATGGACCCAGTTCAAAATACCACTGCTCTCTGGGAGCATTAGTCAGATTTTCTTGTGCAGCAGCTGCCTGATGCTGGGAGCTTTGCACAATGCCTCACAGGTTTAGTGTCAGGGTATCTACTAAAGCAGAGCTGAAATTCTCAGAGCATAGGAATGAAGTAGCTTCCTAAATCAAATCACTTGTACTTATTTATTACTAGGAAATGCAGCTTCAATTTGCTTTTCTGAATATATATTTGGTTGCTAATGTACAGAATCCACCACATTGTTACTACCTCTCTTTATAGTTGCCAGCAGTTGTCTAGCATTGTAACTGTGAAAGTCACTGCACACTGGGTTAAATCAGTAATGAGTGAATACCTTTCACAGAAGATGAAAGCCAAGACGCTTAAAAAAACAAGAGGTCCAGAGTGCACTACATTGAATGTTGGGTAGGGCAGCAACTCCGTGGCAGCTGGTCTCAATGTGTGAATGGAGAGCGCAGGCAATTAATAAAGACAATCTTGAAAACCAAAGACAGTTCAGAACAGAAAAAATATAGGAGGGAAATGTAGGTACAGTGTATTTTGCATAATGGAAACATATTTACATATAAACCATACTTTAATACCAAGTAAGTACAAAGTAGAAATGTAAGAAGTATTAGAGCACATGGGTAAAAATTCCAGCAGCACCATGGTTTACTAAAGATCTGTGTCTTTAGCGAAAATCAGGTAGCATCGCTGCTTCTGACGTGCTACAACTCAAAGATTAAATCCTATCTGATGGTTTCCTTTTTCATGTCCAAATGAGCCAAAATATTAACTTAAAGGTCTAAACAATAGTAAGAACCTTGAGTTTTTCTTGGTAAACTACCCTAGGCGTCAGGAGACTTATTTCTCCTGTAAGAACTACCTGTGCTTCTGGAGAACATTAAAAGAGTGACACAGATGATACTGCAATCTGGTAACTCTTCCAGTGTTTGTGTTCTATTTTTTATTTGGCAGGGTTTTCATATTTTTTTTTGGACAACTCTAATACAGACCCTGCTTCTTAGGAGATTTCACCTTCTCATGTCAAAATTGCACCAGATTTATAAACATCTTACTGCATAGAAAAAAAAAACACCTTTTTTTCACCTATTCAGTAACTTCCAATTTTTAAGCAACCAGAAACTACTAAAAAGTCTTCAAAGCTGAAAGTTTCCCTTGCACCCAACTATTTGCTTAATTTAGATGGCAAAAAGCATGGTATTTCATACCTCTCTAGTGACATACTTACAAGTTCTGAGGAAATTGTTTTGAATGCAAATTAAACGAGAAAGGAATAGACCAATTTGAGCATCACTACATGTTCACTATCTTCAGAACAACTTCAGATTTTGCAGTGAGAAGACACACCAGTAACTGCCCAAACCTTTGCATGTCAACTCATGAATAGCAGGACACAGCCCTCTCCTCTCCATTGCTTATGTTCAGTAGTAATCTAGAAATTATATACTTCTCAAATTTACAGGATATGTCAAAGAATACATAAGTCAAACTGATAATAAGAATCAGCCACATTACTTAAGGCTTTTATGCATTAAATTTAACTTGGGGCATTCTGATTAGAAAAAAAAAATAACATTTTAAGTTAATCAGAAGTATTATTCCTATAACTTCACAAAATTAATTAAACGTATTTATTATCAGCTAGGCACAGAATGAATGTGACTGCCATGGGGCCAATATCTACTTTCAACTGCAATGAAAATAAGTTAATTTCTAAAGCTCTCATTTGAGTTTTCTTGTGATTATTTCCATATTGTCATGTGAAGTGATTAATTAGAGAGCAAACGCAATCACTTAAAAGGTAATTGAATGCCATGGGTCTCATGAAGGTAAAATAGATTTAGAAAAAGGAAAGAATATTCTAGAAGCTAAAATTTTAAAAAGTGTGGCAAGTGGAGGAGGCAGATAAAAAAATATAACTACTGCCTGGAAAGAATCCTATGTTATTCTTAGGTTCCTTTCTTGCCAAAGAAGTAACTTCCACTGATAGACCAAAAGCCAGGGTGAGACCTATTTGATTAAGAGCTTATATTTTGACTTGCCAAGTACAAGACACTTCTACATCCCTTTTGTATTTTCAGAATTCCTGTCCCATTAAAATATCATTGAGTCTTTTAAAATAGTTATAAAAGCACTGGAAGATTTGTAGAAGGTAAAATTCCTTTTAGATGTGAAGAATGAATATAAGAGGAAAGCCTAAAACACATAAGCATCAAGTATTAAAAGCCATGAGAATCCTGATTGTAACTTCCAAGCACCCTTTGTACTCACATATTGTTCTTTTCCAAATTCAAGATCTAAAAATCGCTATAGGAATCTATCTTTTGGAATCTCATCACGGCATACCATTTCATTTTTTATTTTCTGCCTCATTTTTGGGAGTCACCACATTTTATGCATTAGACTACAAGACATTAAATCCCTAAAATTCTCATGTTTCAAATTTCTTTTTACAGTGGTATAAAAGTGAAAAAGGGTAACAAAAAAATCATAAGTTTGAAGAAAAATTAAATGCTGTTAGGATTCAGCTGGTTCCTATTAATCAGGGCTTGGACAAGAACCGGATTTATATTCCCTTCTGAATAGCTGGAATAAGATCACTAGTTGGAAAAGTTTACTAGACCTTAAAGACACTATTTTTCTGCCTTAACTACTTTTGGCTGTAAGATGGGATAGTAACATTGTAGCCTGATTGCCCTCATACTTTCTTTTCCCATGTGAATTCTAGTTTAATTTTGATAGTTTCATAAAGACTGAAATTGCAGTTCTTTAATTTCTGATCATTTTCTATCGGAAGCCTCAGGACCAAATACAGCAAGCTAGACACCTGTCAGAACCAGCTCAATCTATCTGGGGGAGGTGTAAAGGGAGAGAAGGACAGCTTACGCATACACCCTCATGTTGTTCTTTTGGGCTTGCTCTTTTAAGCAAGGGAAGTGGGGAACAACTCCTCTTGTGTTTGGACAGTAACTGTAGGTGAGCAGCAACCTTCACGCTGGCTGGTAGCTTCGTAGGATAGAGGTATCTGCTTCCGTGGACCTCAAAGGCATCCAACTTTGTAATGGTGATATAGATTTATCCCATTTATGCTGCAGTGGTTTTCCCTATCAATTAGTGCCTGAGATCTTCAGTCATTCTTTCGTGACAACAAATAAGCATTTATGAAAACCTGGAGTACTCTAAAATATATACAGTTTCAAGCCTATACTGAAAGTTCCAAAGTAATCATCATGTCAATCACTAATTTAAGGATTTGCTTTATAGATGGTATTATAGGGATGATATACAACTGTAGTTTGCTCAGATAACCTATTTCTAGCCAGCATTTTTATTTCTAGTTCACTTAATGTTACCAGCTGAATACCATTGAGGCCACAAACTTCAGGAGAATCAGATTCACATGCTCCTTCTAAGGCTGTTTTCAGATTTCTCACTAGTTTTGATAAGTGACCAATACTTCATTTTTCCTTAACTGCTTTTAAATATATTTTTATCCTGACACAGGCAATTTCTGTATATTTTTATTTAATGTCTGTCAATTTGCCTTGGTTATATTAAACAGGATAAAATTTTCTCTTGTGTCAGGATGGCTATGTGCTGTACTAACAGCCAATCTCTCACAGTAAGAGCTACATTCCAGTGCAAGTTTTTACTGGTATGGCTATTATGACGTGAAGATCATGTACTGTTTTTCAAAGTATTTATGTATTGCTTCAGGAGGATAGAAGTGATAGAATTAGGCTCCTGCAAATAAGCCATTCCTTTTACTTAAGCCCCTGTAAGCATAAAATAAATCCTAAGTAGAATTGTTTTCCAAAGCCTCACTGGTTTCTGATTTGGTGGATCCTCACCCTGCAGATAAAGACTCAGTGCTGTTTTCCCAAAAGTACCAAAAATGGACAGATGCATCGTGGACTATCAAGCATTCTTGTTATTACCCATGCCTAAACTAAACTTTAGTCAGAAATCTAGAGGTAGGTATTTGTTGCACGCCCTATGATGACAATGGTAATGGTGATGTGATGCATGCTCATTTCTGCAAGGCAGCATTTTTCTCAGACTACTGCTCTCCCTAGAAACACTCAAAGAAACGTTTCATTACTAAATGCATTTGCAGCAAAAGGAAGTGTATGAGACACAGGCAGCTTCCAACTGACTCTTGAACATACATAAAGCTCTTATTTATAGGATGAGTCACTGTAGATATAATAAAGGAATAACATCTTGAGTCCATTAGAAATTTCCATCTCTTGCTCATCTGCTAAGATCAAGGAAAAGCTGAAATGCAGTGCCTCTGACACTCTTCTTAGTCATAATGGCTTAAGGATGCCCTTAAAGGCCTCTCAGGTGTCAGAAATTTTCCCCCAGCATTGCTACTGCTAAATTTTAATTAGTTTACCTCTTCAAATTATTCTATTGAGGCATATGTGCCAGTTGACACCTTCTCTTTAACAGCAACTTCAGCAGCAACTGTGTCCCTTATTTATCTCTTACTACTGGAATTAGCAAGATAGAATCTTAGGGGCTGGAAGGGACCTCGAGAGATCATCTAGTCCAAAGATAAAACTAATACACTGCTTGCTGCTTACTTCGGTGACATCCATTATCCCGTTTGCTGCATAGAGAGCCAAGCATATCATCCCTCATTGCAAATAATACGAGAAAACAAGCACAAGTTCACTGGCTGCAAACCATCCACTCCCAGTTTGCAACTTTTTCACTTACAGGTGCCCATAAGCAAAGATCTTTTTTAAGACACAGAACCAATTGCTTTTTGATGTGATCATTTCTCCTCTCTTATATTAAACCTACTTCAGTAGGGTATTTTATTAATCCCTGGGAATTGTAGGTAGAGAGGAACAGTATATAGGTGCTGTCTTCAGCATCATTTGAATAACACCGCATCATTTACTGGACTCTGCCACAAATAAGAATCCGGGAAGAAGACAGTAAAATACCTTTAAGAAAAAAAAACCAAACAACACAGAAAAAAAAAAACCACCACACACACAAAAAAAAAAAAAAGCAGCCCTGCTGAAAATAAGCTCTTTTGTGGTTAAAAACCAGCCAGATGGAACTGAAGTAGTGTTTTCTTAGGGTGGCAGAACAGTTGGGAAAGTTGTTGGATTATTTTTGGCAGTGGCCAGCATATTAGAGCTGTATCATTACTGTTACTAAACTGTCAAGAGTCCAATAAAAGGGTTATTACTTTACTAGTACATTATTGCAAAACTATAGTATATTCAGTCTGGTAGCATGAAGCTTTGGATTTTAGAACTTTGTTCAACCTTTCTGACACATTCATACCACTGTAACTAGCTTAAATCCTAAATACTTCAACCACACAAGTGCAGTAGAACATGAGCCATGATCTACAGACAGCAGCAAATCCAAAGAGTGGCCAAATCATTGCAGAAGCATTGCGCAACACGGTACAATGAGCACAGATTGCGTCCTGTGCTCTGCACCGCTTAAAAATGTGCATGGAAGATTTCAGCTGGATTTTTTCAAATTAAGTAGCTTGTATTTGGATCTTTGTCAGAGGCAAAGCCAGTGGCTACAGGTACTGGCAGCCAGCTCTCCTGTGGACAGAAACCGTGCAGGTGTAAAATTAATCCAATTCATGCTTTGGCATTAGCAAAACGTTCTCCTTATCAAAGGCACTTGAATCTCTACACTGATTCCAGAAGGATCTTTTGCAGTACAGCAGTACCCTATTCTACTCTTATTTTCCTTATTAAATGGAAGAGATGACCTATATAAATATTTATTCTTAATAACATACTGTTTCTATCGCTTCCAATGGCTCTCATGAATTTTCAAACAGAACTGTACTTTGCTAAGAAGGTATCAGCATGCTGGATTTAGCTGGTGAAGAAAATAATAATTTTCCTTTGATTTGGGGTCTATATGACCATTCAGAGTGTGGTAACTAACACTGGAGTTATTTCTGCCTTTACACTCACCAGAGGACAAGATTCAAGTTATGTGCCTTCAGGTGTCTGCATGTTTTGTATCTCCAGTTCTTCTCAAATATCAGACACGATCAAATAATTCTCTGCCAACAGCAATCTGTGATTATCCTTCTGATTATCTACTGAACTGACCAGATTTCCCTGTTGTCATAGTTGTTGCCTTCACCCCATTGCTTTCCTCTTCCTCACTAGGTTTCAGCAGTCAGCCTTCTGGCCAGTTTCTCCCAAACACAGTTTATGTTGCCTCAATGAAAAAAACATCCCAGCCAAATAGCTCATTTGCAGCCACTTCACATCACACACCAAACCCCCTTAAAGTTTAAAGGCCTGTGCACTGTGAAAGGTGTTCAGATTATCTCCTAAGGCAGGAATACTCAATACTAGTGAAAAAAGGAAGCCTGATTAGAACACAAAGAGCTACTTGTCTTTTCATCTCATCAGTGCTAGTTTGCCAAAGGTCTTGATTAAGAGATTCCATCAGGTAAGACCTGATGACCCCCTAAACGTAGAGTATACTGATTTGTTGTTTTTTTTTGTTTGTTTTTTTTTTTTTTTTTTAACTGAAATTGCAGACATCCAGTTTTGTGGCTTAGCAGTTTGGTAGCTTTTAGCACACAGCGTCTTTTTGCTCTGGCAGCTTAGATCCTTAGAATTATTTTTTTCTTTTTTTCTTGTTTTCTTGTTTTCTTTTTTTCTCTTTCCATGTGTGAATGAAGGATCTCAGACATCTTTCCTTCACTGAAACAGACTCAACAGCCTCTCATGAAACTGCTCAAGTGGAACTCATGTTCCAAACAATCAACAGAGTCAAGTCACTATCACTGGAGAACCTGTGAGATGCTTTATCACTCCAGTATGCTGAGCTGCTCACTCTTTTTTTTTTTCCTCCACTCACTTTCACTAAATGTTACACTACTTCAAAACAGCCCAGCCAACTTGGCAACTGCATTTCTTCACACTTAGCTCAAATACTGATGGGGAGGCTATAAGTATCCAGCAGGTAGCTGTTTTTTCATGTGAAATGTTAAGATCTCTGACGATATTTACGTATGTGCTGACAAAAACCAAAAGGAGAAACAAAAGTTACTTTCCACTGGCTGTTCAGAACATACAGTACCATGCATCTTGGCAACCCTTCTTCAAGGTCTCAAAAGGACTTCCAGCATTTAGGACACCATAAGAAGAGAAAGTATTGGGTATGAACTGTGTGCGTAAGACGTGTGCATAGCAGATCTGTGGATAAGGCATAGATAGGTTCATGTCCTGCATGTACTACAAGTGTCTCTGGTTTTGAGTGTTTGAGTACTGACAATAGCAGTACACCATTCTGAAGTACTGTGACAGACAAAAGGACATGGGACTGGTGAGAGTACTGCTTAGACCAATCTGGACAACCAAGCAGAGTAGCTGCTGAGTTTTACAATGACTGCATTAGCTGGCAGACAATTTGCAGTGCCTTTACTTGTAACCAGATTTGCTTCCCAAACAAAGATGACGGGGGTCTGAACCCTTACTTGTCTGTTGATGACATGCACACTGAGCTCAGATGGAGACATCAGCAGGTATTGCTCCACTATGCTGTATCACTCCTGTTTTTGGCAAGCCTGGAAGATGCTCAAGACCCTGTTAACCATAGTCTGGTAAAAGCGATGACTAAAGGTAGCTGTCTTACCAATGTGATGCTCTTGAAAGTTCGAGTATTGCACTTCAGACAACCTCTACAGTGTAACAGCGAAAAAGGAACAGCTTAGAGAGCCAAACAAGTGGATCTGCCCATATACTCTTGCTATCAAGGGGGGAATGGTACTGATTGCATACTTATTTCCTGAGTAATTTTTGAAACAAAAAACTCTGGGTTCTAGTGGAACCCAGAGTAAGCAATTCCCAGACTCAGCTACGCAGTCAAACTAGCCTGATGGCATGCTGCAGCCAACCTCAGCTCAGTGTCTGGATGAAATAAAGACCTTGCAAGGAGAGCAGTTTTTTTGTGCAGTATACTCAGAGGTAAGCACAGCACACCTTCTCTTCTCAGAGAAGACTGAAATAATCTATTACAAGTGTCACACAGTTTCCTGAATAGCTATACCAGAAAAAAAGTGTTTAAATGACGCTTGACAAACATACAGGTAGGGAAGAGAGCTGTTATCCTGAACTTAAAAAATCATTAGTCTGTCTTACAGAGAATGCAGAGCAGTTTGCATTTAAAGCTCTTGTTTTTTGAAAAGCTTAGTTCTTTTCCTTATTAAACAACTTGCTTCACTGACACCCACTAGCTAGGTACTATCTGGCTAAAATGGGAGTTGCCATTTATCCTGTCTTCTTTTATTCTGTCTCCAGACACTGCATCTTTTGTGGGGCATGTTTACTTAAAATGAGAGATGGTCCACTTAGAAGTCACAGTTCTAATTAAACATTCTCTGTTTTAGTATAGTTTTTGTACTTTTGGCATTGAAATGCTTGTGATAAGCTTCATGGCCAATATTACAAATATCCATGTACTACCAGCACTAGAACTGGCAGCTGGGCGTCTCCCAGGAAATGCAGGTGGCTGCATGTGGCATGCACTGACACACTTCTAGAAAGCACCATGAAAGGGTCTAGCAACTAAGAATGTAATGAGGTTTAGAAATAACCACTGAAAATAGCCTGTAAAATATCTGTACTTGTCAGTAAGAAAGTCCACAATTCTCACAGTCTAAGGCAAACTTATTCTTTAAATGTTAAATTTTTTTGCTTATGTTGTCATCAAGTCTAGCCCGCTTTTTTAATCTGTCAGTTTCTATTCTCCAGTAATTTAATAATTGATTAAAATATTCAATTTTGCATCCTCAGGGAAACTACCAAGCATACCAAATACATTTTGCCTATGTTTCTACAACACTGCCCCACAGAATGTTTTACTGCAAGGAAAGAAAACGCAAGGCAAGTTTAAAAAAAAAAAAAAAGATCAGGTGAGATCTTTCTCATCTTGTGTTAATGGCCTAAACACAACCATCTTAGCAGATACTACATAAAAAACTCTAAAAGGGAGATAAATGTAGCTGCGTTTTAGAGCAGTGAATCTTGTATAGCACAAAACCAGAAACAGCTCTTTGCTGACATTGCAATGTCTCTTTCCTATAGAAGGGAGTAATAATAAAAAGGGTATATGTATAAACACAATAGATTGAGGCTGCTATTGGCATGTCTAAATTGTGCCTGGATTTTGTTCTGCAAACCTTTTCCATTAGCATTTCTGTCAGGAAAGCCAATTCATTAGAGATGTAATGAACCATCTGATTTTAATTTGGTTATAGAACAAGGGGTTACGCCAAATAGTGCATAGCTGAGCAACTCAGCCACACAGCTCCATTTCCTTATACAGATGATGACGACGGCTTGAGCATCAGCAGCATGTGGCAAAGTAGCAAACCTCAGCCTTGTTTTAAGCAAATTAAAGTAGCTTTCAATCAGTAAGGATTTCCTCTGGAAGATTTTACTCTCATCGTCATTTTGTCTACAATTCTGCTAGCCCACCTGTTGCACAGACAACTGCTAACATGCCTTTTGGTTTTTCTCTTCTGCCCTTGATGCCAGGACTGTAGCACCTTCAGCCTCCCCAGTCCCTACCTTCACTTAGGATATCCTGCTGATTTCCTAAATGCTTGCCCAGCCCTGCACAAACACTGCTGTTTATTTCCTTTCAGCTCTTGTCCGAGCTAAGACTATCCACACAAGATCCAATGGGACATCTTAAGGTTCTGTATTTTCTACAAGACTGTGCTTGAGCAAAGCTAAAGCCTTGGGTGAGGGCTTTAGTGCTGCTCCAGATTCTGAGAAAGCTGAACAGAAACAAAGAGGGGGAACTTAAATGGTTATTGACCCACACCCAGAAAAAACATTAAGACATGCCAGGAAATCACAGTGGAACTGTGCAGAGCCTGATTCCTCCTTTCCAAAACCCTGTTTGTCCAGTGTATGCATGGCTGCCTGACTACTGGCCAGACACAGTGTAATTCAGGGCCAGCTGAGACATGTCAGGCAAAACAAGGCAAAGAGAAAGGGAGGAGCCTCACTTGGTAGTTAGTTGCTTTTTTCTGTTTCTACCCTGTCTCTGTTTATTAGGTCTGTATAGAGGAAATACGTCTGCCCTTAACTGCAATTTCAGATTGTATTTGAATGTCTCTTATTCCCAGGATGCTTCCTGTTGATTTGTTAACCCAACACTTGGCTGAATTAATCAATACATGGTAGTTACCTAACAAGGCATTACTGCTGCTGGTCTTCCAACATCAAACTGTTCTTAGTGACATTGTGGACATTTTTCTTATGCATTTCCATACCCAAACAGATGTGCATATTCTCCAGATTAAATGAAGACTAGCACTGGCACTGAACTGCTATGCAGTGACACTTGTCACTGCTCACAGTACTCTGAAAAAAGGAAGGTGGTTCCATGTACATAATTCCCAGGACGATGGCCAGAACAGTTTTAGTGAGCTTACAACTAAAATGCCAAACCAGAAGTAGTCTGGCCTAATAGGCAATTTTAACACGGAACAATGCCATCTATCCTCATGACATATGATGCCTGATCTCTTCTGAGAAGGAGCCTGGGCTTTATCTGCACAAAATCAGCAATGTGGTACATCCCAAAAGGGCAGATGGCATAGATGGAGGCTGCTGAGCCACCCAGAGTGGTGGGGCCTGTCCACATGGCAGGTAAGCATGGCTGTTGAGTGTGTAATAATGGCACGATTCACTGGAGCTCCCCTACTTCCACAAGTACTGGCTTGGTAGTCCCCACCCTAGCCCCAAGGATATCTCTGCAGACAAATAAACTGAACGGACAGTTATTTTAGCCAAAGGACTGCCTCTGCTCTCACTGTTCTGCAAGGCATCTGCAGCCAAGAGATCAGCCGTGACCAAAAAGGTTGCTGCAAAAATCACTAGAGATTTTACTCCTGGAAACATGTTGTTGCCATATGGTCTCCACATTAATAACACCAAATAAGTGCTTCATAAACAGTGTTCTAATAACAAATACCAGAGGAATTAATAATAATCTAGCTAGTATTTTCTAATGTTCTTGCTTTATTAAGAACATTTATGCTGTCTGAATGAGCTCTTCTGGAAGAACATCTGGCACCCACATGAATACCTGATGAAATCTGTGTGATCCTGGGTATCTTATACATTTATTGTCAGCAACTGCATCAATTTGTGCCAGCATGGCTTACAGTAACATTACATTTTTATTTTGTTCTAGGTGCACTGCGTAATGTCTATGCTGTACTACACTCTGATTATAGCTTGTTTGATCGGCACACAGGCAGCTCCAAAGTCAGAGGACAATGCTCCACTGGAGTACCCCACAGAACACTCCCTGCTCAATGCCCACTGGAGTAACAGACACCACATTCCCAAGGCAAGTTCAAAGATATCCCACGGCCACTCTACTTGGACAACAGGTGGAAGAGAAGCTATAAATACCACCATGGATCCAAAAGTTTTTAAGAAGAGGCGTTTCCGGTCTCCTCGGGTGCTGTTCAGCACACAGCCCCCCCCAGTGTCAGGGCAAGGACAGAACACAGAATTTCTCAGCAGTGCAGATTCTCTCAACAGGACTGCCAGAACCAAGAGGGGTGCACATCCCATCTTACACCGGGGAGAGTTCTCTGTGTGTGACAGTGTCAGCATGTGGGTTGGGGACAAAACCACAGCCACTGACATTAAAGGCAAAGAGGTGACAGTGTTGGGAGAGGTGAACATTAACAACAATGTTTTTAAGCAGTACTTTTTTGAGACCAAGTGCAGGGACCCTAAGCCAGTCTCCAGCGGATGCCGAGGGATCGATGCAAAGCACTGGAACTCTTACTGCACCACAACACACACCTTTGTCAAGGCGCTGACGATGGAGGGCAAGCAAGCAGCCTGGCGGTTTATTCGAATTGACACAGCCTGCGTGTGTGTGCTCAGCCGTAAGTCAGGGAGACCCTGAGATGGATCTAAACCCCATGACAACATCCTTCTACCCCCCTACCTCAGTCTGTAAATTATTTTAAGTTATAAAGGACTGCATGGTATATTTATAGTTTATACAGTACAGAAAGAACCTCATTATTTATTAAACTCTTTTGGAAACCTTTTGTGTTTTGCAATTTATTTACTGGCAGAACCCTTCAGAAGATGTTCACTTTAGTCTCATAAAGCCCTACAACTCCAAAATGTTCACAGGGCCACTGAACAATCTTTGCTTGCCATTTGACAAAAATAAAACATTTTTCATGCTGTTTTCACCTATATTACTATCTTCCACAACAAAAGAACTTTCCTCACACAACCTAGGAGTTTACTGTGAAAATCTTGAAAGGTTATTTTGAGTTGAAAATTTTTGTCCAACTACCAAGAGACTGCAAAAAAATCTTCCCAGACTTGCTTCCACTTTTACTAACTAGGTATAAACATATTATTCTTATATAATTAATCACCTTAGCAAACTTCTGGTAGAAATACCAGTTCTCCATATTGCTAGATGAATTTCCTAAGTAAGGCCTTTTGTGCATTTTTTTTTTTTAATTTGCCAAATTATTTTAACTGCAAAAAAAATCCATTCTGAATTATTTTGGAACATTTGTCTGCACACCTGTAGAATCTATATGTATGTATTTTTGCATTAAAATGGTATTTTGCAGCTCATTACTTATGAGCTATGTTACACTGATAGGGTTGCAAATGTCAAGATACGTATATAAATGAGAAAATTCATGTGGCTTATAATTAAATTCTGAAAACTCTCCCGAGTTAGTATTTTAACATAGGGGCAAGTCTTTTTATGTGTAATAGAAGAAAAAATAAAAATAAATAAATAAACAAAAATCACTGAGGCTGTGTTTTAGCAAGGAGCCTCAAAAATAACTCTGTGCTCATAATTTCTGTGCTTTTGGGAACACTGGTGTCAAAAAGTACACAGTGGAATTTGAGGCCTATGATGGGTGTTTCAGTCATGGCATACTGAATAAAGCTACAGTTTCTCTCATTGTTTCCTTTGGAAGAGCAGCTGTTAGCCATTGCAGAAACTGCTTTAAAAAATTACCATTAATGTTTTTCAGCTTAGTTTCTTCCAGAACCTAGAGGGCACATTTTCACCCTTGCCTTCCCGCATGATCTCTTTAATGAAAAAAGCAGACCTGACATTTGCTGCCTCCACATAAACAGCAAAGAAGGGCAGTAGATCTCTAGAGAAAATGTGGTAAAACAGTGCCAGTGGAAAAAAACAAACCTTGGCAAGATGTGCTTTCTGGTACGATAGAGCCAGTCTGTCTGACATGGAACCCACTGAGACAGACACCATTTCTGATAATTACTGGTATGCCACTTTTCAGCCCTCTCTAGTACTTGTTTATGGTGTGGGACAGCAATATTGCAGTGAGAATGTTTTGCACTCTCCAGAACAACATTTTTGCAATATTTGCATGAATAGTTAGTTATATGAAAGGTCAAGGAGAAGGCAGGCTCCTGACTGCTGACTGCCCTCTGTCCTCCAAATAATGGCAACTTGTTCTGGAGCAGGGGTTGGCAGTGAATACTAAGGAGTAGTCATTGAGCAATCATGTAGGCATCAGACCCTCTGACAGCAGCAGCCACCTGCCAGTCATCACAGGAGAGATGGATGGAGATTAATGAAACACAGGATTGTGAAGCAAAGAAAAATGCCAAATTGGAGCGGAGTCCCACCTGGGCCTTTTAGTGGCTTTAAAGAGAAAGGAAAAAACAGCAAATCTGCTTTAGAAGTGCTCTTTACCATACATGACACAAAGCAACTAGAGAAAAACAAAGCTGCTACTCATCCAGGACTGCTATTATTACAAAATGGAGACTGCTATTATTATTTAACCACTGACAAAACAAAACTGCAATTGCAAGTGTCTCATGAATGCATTTGGTAATTCCAAACATGTAAAACTATGGCTTTTCTTCAAAGAGCCCTGAAACTAGCAACTTTCTTAAAGAAATCCTAGATGTTGAAATTCCTTCCACATCCAGCCCACTTAGGAGTTCCTCTGATTACACCTTAAAGCACATTCTTGCCAAAAACAAGCTACTGCCACCTGTAGTAGCTAACCTGAGGGACAAAGAGCTGTAATTAAAAGCTCTATGAACTACTGTTAAAAATCTGGACTTTAAGATTTCTATTAATAAACATTTAGCCACTAATTATGGGGGAGGCTTTATTTAGTCTTGCTGAGATTGCTGCGATCTATTCCACATTTATCCCTTCAGCTGATTTTTATTTTGTGCTCATAGGACTGAAACTAGACTACTGGTTCATCTTTCACAACAGTGACCTATTGTATTACTGACATTTCTTGCCTGTTCATAAAAAAGGTCTCAAAAGAGAGGGTAAATTAATGAGAATGAGTGGGGTTTTATTACACTAAAGTAAGAAAAACCTAGAGTTAGAAAGAGAATTCTTGCCACATTTTAATTTTTATATTACCTGTGTGTTCAGATAGCAAGATAAGGCTTCATCTCTGATTATAGCTACACAAAGCCAACCTGTGAGATTCCCCCTGCAGCACTCAAATTTCATTTCACTTAGATATTTACATCATGTTTAAAGACTAAGATTTATAACAGCGATAGTCCTACTTGTTCTTGCAGTAAGGCACTACACTTCCCTGTTACCTCCCATCAGCAGAGAAACATTCTTGATAAAGCCCACGCACAGAGTTTCACCAACCTAAAGTATCATACAATAAGGATACCGTGAAGTCAGAAATGTAGTACAGGACAGAATACCTGGAGGTACATGCAATTGTCATCTCTAGGCACACCAAAGAACATACAAAACAAATACCTACCAGAAACGCCTCGAGCGAGATGCAAGGACTACATGACATTTCAGTGACATTTGCCACAATTTGTGTGCTTCCAGGCAAGAGTTAAATTATAACTCTTTTTGTTCAAGTTATGTGCATAGTAGTCACTCATCTACCAAAAGTCTGAGATAGAACTTGAAAATATTTTCAGTTATGTATATGGACCCTGATAAACATGGCCCCATACTTTTGGAATTTCAATATGGATGAAGGAGTAGGAAGATCATTGCTGTGTAGAAACTCACAAATGCTACTGATCTACAGTACAGCAGATTGGGTTAATCATATCAGAAACAGAACATAACCTGGTAGAGCATTTTTTACTACTATTGTTGATATTCCAGAGGCTTAGCCTTCCAAAGCATAGTGAAGCCAATGACAAGACATCTTTCATAAAGACCTTCTCATTATCTCAGAAAACGATATCTCTTAGCATCCTAAACCAGAGACAGGCGAATGGAAAATTCCTCTACATTAACATATTGTGAGGGGATCTTTAAAGCCAGTGTTTCCCACAACATATTAGCAAGTTGGTCTCAGAACGCAATGCTTCCAGGAGGTGAATCAGTGTCTGTATCTGTCAGTGCCCTCTCTCAGTGGCCTCAAGTTACTGACAAGACAGCAGTATGTTACAAACTCATTTGCCAGAGAAATCAAGACAGATAGCTATTATAGCAAATTATAGTAAGAGTTTATATAATAGAGCAAAGGTGAAAATCTGTTTTCTAACATGATTTTAAGGAAAGGGAAAAACAATTACAGAATTACTGCTCAG
>NW_009951992.1:1773750-1784154 GCF_000747805.2 Chaetura pelagica | reverse complement strand
CAGCAGGAACTTCCTGGATACTGAATGAGATCTCAGATGATCAAACTTAGAGCACTACTGCTAGAAAAGGGATGAGGGACTTAAGAGGCAGGTGTCATCACAGCTCAAGTTACACTGCTGAAACACTGTTAAAGGCTTCCTAGACGGCTTATGTTGCTGTTGTTTTCATTGTATCCAAGAGATTATAAGAACATCCATATTTAGATAAATTACTTTCATTTGTAATAGGTGCAGTTTGAACATATGATATATGCTGATTCAAGACTAGAGTTCAGCATGGAGAGTTCAACAATCGAATGGACTCAACAAATTTGTTCACTTATTTGTATAAAGTGACAATAACTGAAAAACCTTTAAGGATCTCTACAAATCAACTTTATTCAACGTAACTACTACCTTGCAGCACAATTTCTTTCTCAAGGGCACCTTTTGTACCTACAGCTTCTCTACTTCTTTTGAAACAAGTGCTACACACTATTTGTTGGGTTCTCTTATGACTAAGAAGTCTACCACGTTTTCATTTTTTATACAAGCGTGACAACCAACTGCTTCCATAAAGATGAAGTTACTTTTTTTCTTCTTAAAGCCTTACTTATAAGGACTGAAAACAATTATGGTTAAGAAAATACGATAATATATTTTGAAATATGGTTAAGAAAATATCTCCATCTCTGGAGATAATCAAAACCTGCCTGGACACAGTACTGTGTAAAGTGCTCTAGATGATCATACTTCAGTGGGAGAGTTGGACTAGATGGTCTCTAGAGGTCCCTTCTAACTCTAGCAATTCTGTGAAAAAGGAAAGCTAATTCATATAAAATAAGAACAACTAGAGAGACTGCTATGAAACAAGTTTATTGGAAGAACTGCATCGCCACTGTTACAAGAACGTGAAATTCATCTACTTAGATTCTGAGGAAATAATACAAGATCCTTATATTTAAAAAAGAAAAACAGACCAGACTCAGTTTCACCTTTAGTCAAATGCCACATGCATGACACCAACAATTTCACTACTTATCATTTTTTCTGACTAAGGCCTGCAGGTTAAATTTTGCCTGGAGAAAAAACACATCCTTCTCTAGAAATATGGAGGTGTGGACCATAATCAGTTTCCATCACCTAGCATTGGACTTACGCTCTCCTCACTGCTGTTACTGCAGTTGTGGCTCGGTGATGTTTTTTGTCAGGAGGGGGGGCAGACATGGAGCAGGGAGATGACAATACATGTCTGGAATCCCACTAGTTACACAATCGTTCCTACGTTTCAAAAGCCTGGAATGCCAGAAAGCCCCTCCTAATGCCTGAAAGCCCACTCTAACACTGAGACCTGCAACCAGGTTATAGGGTCTTGCCTTGATTATTTTCACTCCCACTGCAATACAAAAACAGAATCTGACATTGACAGAGAAAGAGCCGAAGTCACAGTCATACTTTATCTAATAAGCTTCCTCTCATTCCTTACATGACACTGCTGCTTCATTATTTAATCCCTTATTTAAACATGCTATTGAATAGAAACACTGTAGAAGCCACACCCTTGTCAAGTTTTCTTTAGTAAGCAACATCTTTCATTAGAACAATTATAACTACTGTCAAAGGATTTACCTGAAGGGTTTAAAATCACTGTGTATTTTTTTTTTTTTTCAACTTTTTTCTGGCTGTCTTCTAGAGGAATTACTTGCTCTAGAAAAGTCAGCTTCTACAGACCTACAAACAACCTATTATGATATGGTATCTATAGCATTATGTAAGTCATTGAACTCGATATGCATGCTTTATGAAGTGAAAAGAAACTAGCAAAAACTAAGGAACACTGAATATCACAGCCTAAAATGGAACAAAATAGAGAACAACCACTATACAGCAGTTTAACAGTTAAGAGAAAAGAATCCAGCAGAACACGTGGGCACAGGGGTGAAATTAAGAAAATAGAAGACAGAACTATCCAACTTCCAACTGGGCCAGGAAACAGAATTCATTGGTTTAAGATAGCATAAAGGAATCACAACAGGACCAACATACTATTAGAAAAAAAATGTGTGCCTTTGTTTTTGTTGGTGTTAAAGAACAAAACAGCTCCATGACGTTTTTGGTGACATTGGCTGCACAACCTTAGTTCAAATATGAGCTTTCTTCAGCACAATGGCTGATAGCTTTTGGTATTTCCTCAATTTAAATAAGAAAAGGGAAGGTTAACATGCAGAACAGCAGACAACACCCCAAACATGGCAACAGACAAAAAAGGGCTTTGCAAGTAGATAGCTTTGCTTGAGAACTCTTAATTTCTCTGATCAGAGGATCAACTGTTTCCTATGAGCACAATTCTAGAGCAGATCACTTGCTTCACTTAAACCTCAATTTCAGTTACTGTGTGATGGCTCCTTCTGCCTAGAAAAGGCAAGCCTGTACGGAATGCACTGACTCATAGATTGCCTCTTGTATCGCTTTTATTTACATAATCCAGCATACATAGTCGCCCCTCTTCAGGCATTTAGCAAGATCTTGCCCTTAAGTTTGTGATCCAAAGTGTGATCACTGGAGAAATTAATCATACAGTTGTAAAGCTATGCAGTAACATTCAACCTAGGTAATACCTTTAGCATCCGATGAACACAGCACAGATGCTCTCAGAATCTCTATGAAAGCACATCTGCTGTTGCTACTGATCACGTGCATCCATTGGGGATTTTGTTCTGTTTTAATTTTTCTTCTTGAATCATTTGATTTGGTTAGATTCCAATTCTACTGCACAGAATCCAACTCTAAGAACAAGTTAGACTGGGGCAGGAAGGAACGAACATGCACAATACAAATTCCTTTGTGATATATCTATTAATCAATAAATAACAAGACTTTTATTACAGGTTCTAATTAAAACAGAACTTGTTTGACTTGGGAGTTAAACTGTACCAATTCCAAAATCCAGTGATATGCCACAGTAACATTTAAGCTTTACTCTTTTTCATTTTGTGTTGACTTGAAGCACACAAAAAAAAGAGGAAAAAAGTGTTTATGTCACCAACTGCAAATTATTGCTTGGTTCTAGGTTCTTCAGACTGGAACTCACATTTTTAGAAACATATGCATTGTGAGGCTTTAGATACCATGGAATGACATTTTAACTGAGGGGGAGTGTGCTGAACATCAGAAAGAGCTGATAAACAGGTAAATAACAAAAGTGTGTATAATTGCCTAGACAATGTCCACTATGTCAAGCCTGTAAGAGCCAAGTTGGTTGATTTTTTCCCCACACAAAGCTAAGGATATTCTTCAGAAAGTCATGAAAACTCATTTCCTTTTAAGGTAGCAAAAAACCGAGCAGGCAGATTTTGTATAAATTTTTCAATAACGTTTACATCAACTCACATTGACTTTAAGAAATTTTTACCATAAATATTGTTTAGCAAACAGTAAAACTAGAGCCTTAAGTTAAAAATATTCTGAATCAGAGCAGCTAAGTGTAACTAGCTAAGATGAAGAACTGAAGGTGACCAAAAAGCATGAGGTGTATTCAGAGTCCCCTGTTCTCCATTAGTTTCCTTAGACTGTAAAATCAGTATAGATAAGGAAAAAATATTTTAGTATTGTAGAAATAAATTTAGGTGATTAGTAACATCGGAAAGGCAGCATCTAATGGGAAAGTGCTGTTCTAAACTGGGACTGCTTACTAACAATGGAAACCCAGTTCTCTCATTCTAGGAAGACAAGAGTTTAAGTTCTTTCTAAGTACACTCCCAAAGCAGATAGATCACTGAAGCCAAACACAACAAAGTTTGCAAGGGCTATTGTTAGCTTGAAGCAAACAACTTTTCAGATGTCTGACTGAAGTTATTAGACAAGCTAAATTCAGAACAGTTAGGCACTAACACCATTTTCAACAGACATCTAACATGTATGTGTTGCAGAGTTATGTGCCAAGTAGAGTATTAGAATTACTAAACACAACTGTATCACTGAACTGTAAAAAAAAAGGCAAAAAACAAGACAATATGCAGCAACTTTTTGCCACAAGACTACTAGCTACTAGCTGATGTAGCAAAGCCATTTATGAAAACAGCATCTTCCTTCACCTCTTGCCACTTAAGTGACCTATACCTAATGCAGCTTACTATGTATTGAAGATTCTGTTAGAATTAATGACTAAATGCTGACATATGAACAAAAAAAATAAAGTTTGGATTACTTGCACTTCACAAAACTCTGTTGAAGTTTTCATGCTTGCTCCTTGTTGCCACTGTAAGAGTCCCCAGAGCCAGAAGGACTGTGGCAACAAAGTTCCTGAAAAAAGCTGAAGGCTTTCTTCTTCTGCTGTGTCCTGATTACAACTTCCACAGCCAGCACAGAGGAGAGTGGCACTAAGAAAATTACAACCATACATGCCAAGAGTAACAGACTTCTGCATAAGCTAAGCACTACAGACAAATGCACCACTCTTTCTGAAATTGTAAGAAGATGGTGTCCACAGCAATTTAAGTTATAATCAATCTAAAAATTTACTTCGAATTTGCACCTGAAATACTGTATTGCCCTCTATTTCACAAATGTTTTAAAGACATTACAGATCCTAATTTTCTGATTTGTTTGAAAATAACCAGACTCATTCCTTTCGAGAATTTAACATACAGACTTGTCTTATCTACTGTGGATTTGGGACAAAATGAAACAAACAATAAACTCAGGTCATCTTCAGCTTTATCATACTGCTTAGACATTCTCCAATGCAGATGAACAGATGACTCAGCGATTAATAGTTTCCAATACAGCTGTCATCTGCAGCAAGGCTTAAACAGACTTCCAAACAACAAAGCTATGCAAGGGCTAACAAGCATAATCAAATTAATAAATGAGATTTTACAAACTGCTCCTAGCTTTTTCAGCACTAGGCTGAAAAATTATGTTTATTGTAAGAGTTTACTCCTTATAACAACCAGTCATTCTCTAGATAAAGTATACATTCACAGCACTCTTGCCATTGATCTTACAATGCAAGACAAGTCAACAAATTCTGGTTTTCTGTTAAGTAGTTCTAACAGGATTTTACATTTCAGCATAAAAGGTGGTTTGACAAACACTTAACATTGTCACTCTCTCAGCATCACCCTGTGTTTACTTACAAACTGCTGCTTTTTTAAATATTCAGGCAACGGCTGTACTACATACCCAGCTGAAGCTAACAACTTAAAATCAAACACACTGCCTCGCAGTTTGCATGTTTCCATTTTGTTTTAGCACATTTTCTCCACCCCAATTTTATTTCCCTTCTATTTTCAAGCACTGTTTTTGTGCTCAAGATATAGTTTATTAATATTACTTTTTAAATGTTCCTCAACACCATCAGCTCTAATTCTACTTCTGCCCATTTTGACAATACTTACATACTTTGCACCTAATCCCATTTCTTCGTTGGTTTTGCTGTCTGTTCGTTTCTCAAACTGTCACCCAGATTAATCAAGGCACAGAAGAGGCCATAATTTGCTCACCATGTAGATGACCATGCATAACAGGGCCCGGTCAGTCAATCTAGGCCTTTAAAACAGGTTTCATTCCTTACATAAAGAATCTTCCCTGTCAATACTCTAAATGGAAACTGCAGTTAGAAGCAGGAGCAACCAGGCCACAGTTTTAGCTCCTGATGATGAAGTAGTAGATGAAGGAATGAACATACATTTTCTACTCCAAAGCTCACGCAGAACGGGCTTCAACAATGTCAGTGCTCCTGCCAACATGCTTCAATCTACCTGACAGAGCCTCTGTCATCCAAGTACCTTAAATCTATCCCCCAGATAGATATTAAATGCTGTATTTTATGGCTTGAGTATCAGTCACAGTTGGAGACAAAACCACTGAGAGTGTTCAGAGCATCCCATGGAAACAGTAGACTTTCTAGGTCATTTGCTCTGTTTCTATGACTGCTCTGCAATTCAGTCCACTGGAAAGCTGCTCAATATACCTCTTTGCAAGGCTTATCATTTGCAGATAACTTACAGATGTAAGAAAGTTACTCCAAAGGAAATGAACAATGATTTATGCTAATCTGAGGCTGGACTGCAAATGAGCAACAATGTGTATAGTAACGGTATCCATTTTATGGTTGATGGTTTCCTACTCGCAGTCTGCATGTAGGTACCACGTCTCAAGCACTCATTGTCAAGCCCTAAAATACTCTTTCAAAGAAAATGTACATTTTTGAAAATGCTTTTAGATGGGGTTTTTGAGGGTTTTTTGTTGCTACAAGGATAAATAAATGTTTCTGGGCTGACTCCAGTTGATTTCCTGGCTTTTTTCCAATGTTGTTCAAATCAGGGGTTTTTCAAAGTAGCAAACAGTAGTTCTGCGGTTTACTCCAACAAAAAATTTTGAGCTCTGGTATTATTTTAGCACATATTACTAAGAGGGTTCAAGACTACCCCCTCCTCTGTCATGTGGTTCTGGCTGTGCATAAACATTGCTTTGACCAATAGAGATAAATTTAGATACTTCCCAGAATGATTTCTTGCATTCTCACGACAGTTGCGATCCCAGACTGGATTAGATCCAGTGGGAAAATGTTTAGAGAAAGTACTGCAACAAACAACGCTCCTGTGAGATGTGCCTGTGGCTTCCCTATAACAGAAAGCAAGGTTATAGAAAAACATTTTAAAATGCCATGCTATGTTTGTATATTTCAGAGTGAATGACCTACTCACAAGGAGTAATATTTCAAATAGATTTCAGGCCAAAAAAAGGGTATCCAGCAAATGTGCAGTCATGCTCATGATCTGTAACACCAACCATTTGGTTCAACTTTGAATAACTCAAATATTCGAACAGTCGAGAAATGGAAAATAGAACAAGAAAGAAGGTATATGGGGAGACTAGAAAAGGAAGCTGTTATAATGATTACTTTTAATCATGACCCATTACCCACCAATACCACATATCCACTGAGATTAATCAGGTAGATGAGCCACCTTTATTTAACTCAGAAAGGAATACTTAAAATTTCATATGTTAGATAAATAGCCCTCTCTCTCAAATGCTCTCCCACATAATCTACTAGATTTACGTTTCAAGAATCCCTAGGAAATATTTAGCTAAAAATACTGTGCTCCACATTCAGTGATCAAACCTTGAGTGCATGTTGGAAAGCACAAATGCAGCCTGAAATTGGAAGAAGGAAAATGGCCTTAGTGCCTCTACGGTGCTGCATTACACAGAGCATAATCAGCAGGTTGAGAGAAGCAAAGATTCCCCTATATGCAATAGGTTTCAGAGCAAAGAAAAGAAGATGAAGAGCAAGACTACTGTGATCAAAACCAACACAGGAAAGTACCAAGACGACATGGTCACTATTACTAGGTAAAAATAGAACTCAGTGAGTGAGTGGCTGGCTTTGGGTGCCAGGCATAGCCAGTCTGCCATCTACAGAGTTATGCCTCCTCAAATGTTTCTACATGCACTCACATTTTACATGTTTACAATATATTGGTTTCTCATTCACTGCAGAGGTACACTGCAACAGCTTAAGTCCAAACCATGGTTCCTTTTGCACAGTCAGGAGCAAAATGGCACATAATGGATGGCAGCAGAGAGTTTACGTCCCTCAAAACTTATAATTCTGTAGGGATACTACCAGTTCCTTTAGTGGAACAAGTATTTTAGACTTAGCTGTGTCACCATCTTAGGCCGCAAGTTATTCTACTGTGAACAGGCAGAAACCAAAATGATAAAATGCTTATACCAAAATACTTCTGGGAACAGGAACCAATGAGACAGCAAATGAAGAAGCTCCACTTCCTTAACTACAGTTCAGCTCCTTAACAGCCTTTGCCTTCTCGATTTCCAACACATAAATCTATCCTATACCTCTACCAATTTCTTCTCACCAACTAGTTTGGAACAACACTTCCAAACAGTTTTTCTCCTTCCTTTTAGTTTCCCTTTTCTTCTTGTATTAGACTTGTTTGGACTCGTTCAATTTGCATAGATTCCACTCAAGGCAAGGAAGTTATTTCTGTAACACTTCACATTCGGAATATTTCTACTCTCAAAGCAATTTTTGCCTTTGCCTTCAATTTGCCTGAAGACTACTACGCAACCTGCATAGCTTTGTATTTTTAGCCCCTTCAACAGTTTTATCAATTTTTGTTCCTCTTACTGCAACAGCAGAGTTCTCTGAATAGCACTGCACTATATGCACACATTCATACAACACAGAAATGATTTATTATCTCTAAGCTTGACACACACATTGTTAGAAGTTCAAACTACAATTCCTGTAGTCATCTTGTGATAGCATGCTTCTTAATAGATTTTTTTACACAGGTGACACCATTATTCAGATTGCCTTATACTATGTGTTTGCTGGAATGTTACTTACAGCTGTTTAGAATGTAGAAGACATGAGAAATTAAAATTATCTGGAGCCAGTTTCTTGTTTGCCACTTATCACAGCTGACATGGCAAAAACTAATTCACTATTATTGTTGCATTACTGGTAGATGTCGTGCTAGTTCCTTTCATTCACATCTTCGCTGTGAACGTACAAAAGATCCTTTGTAAACTAGAGACTAATCAACAGCAAAAGGCAAACAGCCAGAATATGTAAGAATTACTTACTCATTCTTAAACCGTACAATCTTCATTTTATGTTTATTCTCAGTGTTTAAATTCACTTAATTTCTAAGCCAGAGGTCAAAGTGAAATTTCTTGTATTTATTTTTTCAGTGTGATGGAATAAGCAGAATGTCATGGTGTTACTTTATGACAAATCATGTTACCTAACATTACAAACAAAGGCTTAGATTTTATCTGAAGTGTACTTTGAAGCAGCAAACAGCATAAAGCTGAGACCACTTTTCTGAACCTGAGAAGCTGGTAATTGTGGTGCCTTTGTGGACAGCCTGGTCCAGAACAGAGGGGCTAAACTTCAAGGTCCAAGAGCAGAACTGACAGGCTAGGAAAAGGAATTAGAAAAATAAGAGAGACCAGAAATAAAGGACCTCTGAGCCAACAGCAATGAAAACAAAAAGCCTCTTCAGCTTGTCAAAAAACGATTCTATGCCTTTAAGGATGTAAACAGGATTTTGGTATTACTGTAGAAGTATCTAAGCCTCTATATTTAGTGTCTTCCTTTTGCGTAAATGTGAGATACTGAGGGAGCTAGGAATGAACAAGGAATCAAATAAACATTTCAGCCTCCCATATTGGACTACACTATCTAAACTGCCAGCCCTGCAATGAGCTATACCGGGAAGGGGGCTGGAATCCAGGCATCTTAAGATACCACGTCAGCTCTGAAAACACAGACAGGATTTCTATGAAGTGGATAATATTCTTACATACAAAGACGTAAGAAGTGAAAGGAAGAGTATTCTTGCAAAGAGGTCGTGATTACTTTGACTCAGTAACAATCTATGGGCCATTTTTATATCTCCAGATAAAAAGTAACATAAAAATAGTTAAAACTCAATGGTTACTTAAAAGAATTTAGTGGGGCAGTTGGTTCCACTATGGCTCATCCAATGCATCTCATTTCTTCTACATCAGATTAAAAGGATTAAAGGAACATGACTAGAGGTCTATTTCCAGATCAACAAATAATTCCTTTTTCAGATAAAGGTATATTTTAAGTATGCATCACTCTAAAAGACTGTTTCTTACAGCTTTGGAAATTAACATCTACTCAAGATATTACCAAGAGTTGTTCTTAATTCACCCACACAACTGCAGCCCCATTTTATGTAAACAGATCATCACGAAAGACAAACGCGCTACCTCTTCAACTAAATTACAAGATCTTTACTTGAGATAACTAAAATTGCTTGAAGCTAAAAAATGTGCATAGCAGAAAGAATACAAATAGAAGAAAATCTGATTTAATTGAAAGAAGAGTCCTGCCTGGAAATTCCATGCTGCCTGTATCTCCAATGTGCATTTAAAAAATATGTTTAGACCATTAAAAAAAAATCTCATGTATTCATGTGTCAAACCATCAGCTCCCTGTTACCAACAATGGCCAAAACTGCATGCTTACAGGAGAAGAAAGGCCAGTATGAATAATCGCTTAATAGCTGGCAAAGATCTCGACACAATTTAGGCCACAAACAAAATATGCTAAAACCCCTGTGGTTCTGCCATCTGTGACATGCGAAGAACCTAACAGCATGTATTTTGCCACTTCATAAAGAAATACTCATTTTTCAGAAAAGAGAAAAAACCAGCAGAAAATTTTATCATCAAACGTCAGAATATACTAAAAGAAAAGGAATACAGCGAGACTCTAGCTAGCAGGTGCATTAATTAATAAATTATCCTCATTAAGAGAGCTTCACCCAGAGACAACTGCAATTTTGTACTCATTAAGTTAGAGGCTAAAATTTAGAGTAACGGATGTTATTAGCCTCCTGACCTCACAGAGCA
>NW_009951992.1:1768617-1773610 GCF_000747805.2 Chaetura pelagica | reverse complement strand
CAGGAATGTCCAGGCTAATCTTTTGTCTTCTTGAACAGGCTTAGAGTGAAAGAAATCTATATACAGAATCATTCATTACACTATGACCAAAAATGCTATGGCTTCATAACTGAACTGAGGCTTAGTACACTAATGTAGCACCACAAGTCTGGAAAACGTGTATCTGAGAAAGAAAAATACAATTCAACAGTGGAAAGATCTTTCTGATTTACACTGAAGGACACAGAAATGTACATTCAGTTGCATGACACAAACCTACAGTGGCAGGAGGCAAAATCCTACAGAAAGTGATTGACTAAGAGACACGTACACACCACTCCTCACCATCTTTCTTGCTATGGTTGGTATAAATAGATTATATTATTATAATAATCCATTATCGTGGACTGCATATATCCTATACCATTATCAGCATATATCATGAGCCTTACATTCTGCTACACCTTTGCTACTCTGATACTGACCAGCTTGAGCTGTATCACTTGATAGGTTAACACTGTCAACATGTTATCAACAAATTATGGCATCTGTTCAACTGACAGGCAACCTTTTCCTATTTTAATCAACAGCAAGCCCCATTCACATGGCTGGCAGCACAACCAATGGTGCCATGTGCTGTTATGATACAAATAGTGACAGAACACCAGACTATACTAAACTCAGAATGCTGAGTATGGAGGCAGCAAAGAAGCTTGCTACTTCCACTACTGTGGCATGGAGTTTAAAAGATCAAATATTACCATTATATTACTCTTACATTTGAAATTTGGTTCCACTTTTGCTGTCTTTAATTTTCATCCCTCCTTCCCTTAACATTTCACCATCTTCTAATTTATAAATAACATTGAAGCTTGCATTTCAAAAGCCTACATGCTCTTGGCCTCTGAAAAATCACCTTATGTTCCCCTATGTAGACCCAAAGCACCTAAAGTGTATTTGCTTGTTATATTAATAGAGTTCAGAAAATCGCTCTGCAAAATTCCTAAAAGACATTCTGCCAAAGTTAAGCTTGGCATCTGCACAAGTCTCACTTATTTTTTGGAATACTTCGACAACCCTCTGATGTTATTGTCTCCCAGCTGATTTTCCTGTTCATGTATTCCCCAAAGAAGGGAAGAATAGTATTCCTGTTCTCTGAATAAGGACACATCTTGCTTGAGTGATTTGATTATTTATTTTTCCTTCTCTTTCCTGAATTGTTGGATCATGAGGCTTCAAATCCTAACACTTGCTTTTCTACATGAAGGCACCAAAGTCATCCTGCTGCTTCCAAGTAAATGAGAACAAAATTTTAACAGTAGGAGATACCTGCTTTTTTTATTTTTTGTCTTCTCAGGTGGATTCTGCAAAGAGAGCCTTCAGAGATCACAATGAGCCTGTCGGTTTTCTAAATGCAATTTAGCAACACAGAACATCTGAACTATTCCATGCCAGCACAGGCAGTGTTGCAATGGACACCCCCAGCTCCACAAGGCTTTACTTTGTTTCACCTGTGTGCACCTGGAAACAAAGGTGAAGTATGAACAGGGTTGCTCTCCTATAAAGCTGCTTCTGAAGGAACACTGCAGTCAATAGAGAATACTTTAATTTTCCTTCTCCTACTTGATCTTCTATGCAACATATTTTTCATATTACTCCTCACATTTTATTTCCATCTGGTTTCAGCTTTGATTAGAAACTTGAAAGTTCAACTTCAACAACTCAGTGTAGAGACCCTGGCTGCTTCCAGCCATTTTCCTCCTTGGAGTATCTTAATTCAGCCGTATGGTTCTTTTTACTGTACCTCTGCCTGCACTGCAAGCTTATATCCTTAGTAAATAGTTTGCAACTCTTGCAAAGAGCAAAAAGCCCTAACTTTTCCAAACACAGGAGGGTTTTGTTATCCTGAAAGAATCAAAATCTACAAAACGGATGATACCTGCTTTAGAAACACTTGCTATACAAACTGTCATATAGGGAGGCTGCAAATTGTCAGGTTTATCAGACAGGATACAATACATATTTAAATGTTAGTCAACAGTTTCACCAACAATATAGGGCCAAGAGTATCTCAGATATCTAAACTCCATCCAGAATGCACTACAGAGTCACCAAAAACCAATTACTGCTCAGAAAAAAAAAAAAAAAAAAAAAAAATTAAAAATGTTCAGTAATAAGCATTTTCTTCATGGGATAGTCAAGTCCCTCCCTGGGCAGGAACACAAAAAACTAGCAGTCATCAGTTGTGTAGTCAAGTCAGAAAAGGCCGGTGGATGGCCTCACGTTCTCCATTAATTGAAAAAATCATATTTGCCTTAAAAGCATGAAAAAAGCCTATTCAGCTAGAACCAAGACTCACCTATAGCTATCTACTCAACTGTTTAAAACAGAGTATGTCTGCAATGTATACAATAGGCAAGCATAATAACATCCTGCATAAATGTGGTGTAAAGACTAGTTGGTAATTTGGGAACAGTGACTCTCCTGTAACATCTCAATTCCAGCAGAATAGCCAGAAGTGCTTAATTCTCAAGGACCTATGAAAACCACAGAAGAAAACCAGATATTATACAACATCAGAAGCAAGAGAAATCTTGTCATTCCAAGTATCTTCTGCACAACACCATAGACCGTAATTTTCAATTCTGAATCACCACCATCCACAAGCATCCAGAAAGCTACCTACCCAGCCCAAAAATGCAAAACTGACTTGTAAAAATGGCATTCAACTGCTAACTCTAAGAATCAAGGAAATAATTTAATTTCCTGTATTTCTGAGACAGCAAGCAGTATTTTGACTGCAATGATATAAAGAAGCAATCTTCTGTATTCATCCTGCTTTTGTCACCTGTATATAATTTGTCTGCATTCTGAACCTGATACTACCTTATCTGGGCTGTGCTTTAATATTATTCTTTGCAGAGTTCATTGTGTGAAGATTTGATATGTATGTAGGGCACATGCAGGAGATAGCCTGGAATTATCTCACGTTTACAACTCAAAGAGGGATAAGGTAGCTAAAAGTGGGTCTGGATTGTCCTCTAGGGGTCCCCAGGTTTCTTGGAGAGCAGAACTCAAAACACGCTTTTCAAGTGCTGATTGTCACATTCATCTCACTAACTGTGATCTGTCCATAATACACAGTATGTTTATCTGTCAATCCTTTATAATTCTAGTCCTGGCCACCTCCATGCTGGCAGCTTTTTGCAGCTTGTTGTCATTCATTAATTGCTTGTGGAGCTTCCATTATCCAGGTTATATTAAAAGAAAATACTGGCCAACATAAGAGTCATTGCTAGTTACCCCAATATCTTCACTAGATACATATTTGTATGCACTATGAAACATATATAGTCAATGTTCAACCTCAGCGACTGGAGGGACTCCTATGCTTTTATGGTCAGAAAAGTGCCATTTGTGTCTCTTATCTTCCAAATAAGTTTTTGCTCTAGTTCCTTCATGTCCAAATCATCTCCCAGTTGTAAAATTCAGAAATAAATAATGAGAAATAAATTGGGTGTGATACAACTTTGCTGCGAGTTGATCACAGCCTTCTGCAACAAGAAGTACAGGGATTCTTACGCCAGAAACCAAACTACAGCTGTGTGGGTCTACACATGGCCTTACCATAGTAACTCCTAGCACCCAAAATGTTAAGTATATAGACAGACAGGTTCTCCTGTACACAGCACCATAACCACTCATAAGCTTACCACAGTTTCACATCCTTTTATTACCCATGTGCTCTAAAATCTGCTTACAACTAAACTGTAAAATAACTCTGCAAGATACTTCAAAGAGGAGCTCTACAAAAGCTAATAAAAATTGAAGGATTCAGGTGCTCAGGGTTTCTACTGGCGTGCTTTTATAAGCAACAGAGCAAATCAGCACACCTGCAGTAAAAAGGACATGTCCCCATCCACTCTATTCCTCTCAGATTTTTCTACTAATCTCATTAAGTTTCCAAGCATAATCCAATATACTCTAAAGAGCAACACTAGCATCTGCCACAAGACACTCATCCATGACAAAACAGATGAAGGTACTCCAGTTTCACTCTGTGCCGAGATTGCTACTGGAGTCAGATCAAAAGAGCACACCTTGCATTTGAATGGAATGCAGAGATCTGAGCCGGTTCACAGATCCTGTGAGGGCTTGTTCAACAGCCTTCAGCCAGCTATTAGCAAAGTTGGCTCCTCTGCACAGCTTTTCCTTGCTACAAGAACTGCCATGCATACATGCCAGTCAGACTGTCAAATAACGTGTCCTACCTCAAGCTACTATAAACAGGAAAAACGACTACTATGACTTGATATTTATGAGGAAACAAGTAGAGAAAGCCAAAAGTGATATGTCAGCAATACAACTTTTTTTAAAAGAAGTTTTTCCCAACTTTAAATTATTTAACATAGTAAGGGCAAAATGGGAGCCAGCTAACTAAAGGCAGCCAGACAAGTTATCTGACTGCCAGTATGGCTCTCACACCCCTCCCTGCTCAGAATGCTGCATTTTCATATGTTTGTATGATGCTGGGCTTAACTGAAAGCCCACGTGGCTAGGAACTGAGAAAATGAAATTACAGTTTGGTTAGCTCCAAGTTCCTCTTCCTAAGGAAGACACCCTTCAGCCAACAGAGCTAAGGTGAGCACGTGTTGAGTGGATACAGAAAACTTTAGGGAATCGGAAGCAAGAAAGCAACCAGAGCAAATGAAACTGGAGATAGGAATAAGGGACCACAAGCAAAAGTTTAAAAGAGAGAAGGGAGGAAAAGATTTAACTAAAGGCAATAACAATCAGGATTTAAAATATGCCACACAGGAAAGACTGTGGTGCACAATATGAAGGAGCAGACCATAAAAATTAAACCTGGAATGTTCTAGAACCACAGGCCTACCAACACGAGACAGCAGCAGCAAGGTTACACCGAGCCGGTGACGAGCCCAGAACTCTGTGGGACAGGCCAGCAGGGCCCTCCCGGGACAGCCCCTCGCTCAAAGACCGCCTCCATCGCCCA
>NW_009951992.1:1758363-1768481 GCF_000747805.2 Chaetura pelagica | reverse complement strand
GGGGGCGGGTGCCCCGCAGCCAACGAACAAGGACCGGAGGGCACCCCCGCCGAAAGACCCAAACCCCCTGAGCTGTCCGAGGGCCAGGCTCGACTTGTGACTATGGTGTCGACCTGCTGCAGGGCTTCTCTTCCGAGGAACTCCCCCCGTACGGGTTGCAGCGCCTGCAAAATCTGCAAGGAGCTGAGCTGTGTGTGATGCTTGTGACAGCAGGAGACTTATTTGGCTGAGGAGGACAAAGTAGTTCCAGGTCTAAAGAACAAATGAAATTACCTAGTGAGAAGGTACACAAAGATACAGAGAATGCCAAAGTGGTGGTGGTAAGGGAAGAACAAGCTGGCTATTAGGATGGAAAAGAGGACAGGATGATGGGGCATAAAAGGATGAAGACAGGAAATTGCTTAAGAGCAAAAATGGAAAGATCACTGAATTGGTCAGTAGTTCCCCTATGACTGGGTGAGCACATTAGCAAAAAGTAGATGTTCCACAGCAGATACAAAAAGTCCACATCCTTTGTAGGAAATCTGACACCAGAAGGCCTGTAAATTGCCCAGAAATTCAACTGCAACTTGTAGCTTCACTGACAGCTGTGACCAAAGATGCTGTGAATTGGACTCGTGTCTGCTATCAGAGCATAGAGAGAATTGTTTGAAACTCAACCAGTGAAATACAGCCTGCTTTGGAGACAGCTCAAATTCTCCAGCAAAGTTTGTTTTATGTATACATTGTGATCATCTGCTGGAAATGAATTTTCAGTTGTGCTGTGCAGCAACATCTGGAGTCAGCTGCCTGGTAACAATGGATTCTACAAAAAAAGAGAGAAAATGCCCAGGGAGTCACCCGGCTCTGGGCTTAAGCTCCAGGACTACAGCTTCAAAATGGCAGGGCTCAAATGCTAATGCTAGGGAGGCCTTGATTTCAGAGAGATGTGAACTCACTTTCTATAGTTGCTAAGTAAATAAAACTGCAGTGAACAGGTTAATTTGGTGTGCTCCTGTCACGTTAGAAGCCATTGCCCACAGAACCATTCAATGGTACAGTGTACCCACACATAGGGGATCCCAGGGTATGCTTTTTATTGAAGCGCAATTAGTGTAAAGTTATGATAGAATCTTTCTTGTTTTGATGAACAAGGGCAACATCAGGTTACAGAGAAAACCTAGAAAATTTGATCTGCATAAACACTAAATATTAAAAAATATTTTTAAGAGGGCCATGTGTATAAATAATTATCTGACTCATTAGTTCAGAACATTTAGGCCTGGCTTTGCTGTCTTTCTATTAGATGGACAGTAATTAAGCTCAAAGAGTCTTTGTTGCATTTTTTCTAAAGAACAATGTCTACTCGGGTCATAATACAAAGAAAAGCTCAAATCCTCAGTCAAACATCTATGCACATTTTCACATTGGCAATACAATCAATATCTTTCAACCAAAACTCTGAAATTTTGAAGCGTTTTGCTAAGTATTGGGGTTTACTGACATGCATGTAACTACCTTTCTAGTCTTCAGGTTTTATTACAAATCCTTTATAGAAGGGCTGTCAAATGCTGCTTGTTCTGTTTCCATAAAAACAATCTTTTTAGGGCATCACACTACACCTGGGGGGGGGACAGAACTCAAGGAAGTGGGAGCTCCAAAGCTCAACTCTTTGGACTCTTCCGGAGACTAAATTTCCTTTTAAACTCCCAATATATCCCACATTTCTGTGGTTGATCCACGTACAAAGACAAACACTATTGCAATCAAACAACAATCTTCAGATACTTCTCCTAATTGCTTACATTACCCATAAGCAAGTTTACACCTGGAAATTTACACCTGTTTCCCCACAGTAGGCTGTTGGGGAAAATCACTAATCATTCTACCAGCCTGATACCAGTAAATCCTACTAATTCCCATGTTCAAGTCTGTCCACTGCTGCTCCTCAGTAAGCATCCTATTCCGACCTTAACCTACTCTGGAAGAAACAGCTCAAGTGCCCTCTAGTGTGGTTTCACAATATCTAGTCCAGGCTTTTCCCACTTTTGTGAGACTTAACGAGAGGGTTAGTACTTGGTTTGAAACATTTTTATGGGTCCATAGAATTTTATCACATAAGCCACTATGAAAAATACTTTGAATGAAAAATTAATGGTGATTTTTAAATTCTTTTTTATTTTGTTAAATTGATGAATGATAGTTATGGCTAGTTTAACTGGCAAATTACCTGCTTTATCCCCAAAATGCAAAAAAGCAAAATTTACTAAACATGTCTAAATTTTTCATGACCATTTTATCTGCTTATGAAGGGATGCTGTTGTTGGGTTCTTCTTCTTGACATAGAGGCATTAAGAGTTTCATACTTATAGAAAAAAATTACAGTCCTTCTATTCAGGTTTTCAAGTTTCTTGTATTTCTATATTTTTGTAGCTTTTTGCCAACAATACAGTTTTTCTGAAATGCTCAAGTGATTCTTACTTTTCTATTTTAATTACTTTCCTAGCTGATTAAACCCCTAAAAATTTGGCCCTTTAAAAACTATTCACAGGATAATGAACATGCTTAGATCATCTCAGAGCATATGTTTCTGGAAGCTTTCCTGACTGTAGTGCACAGTCTTTGAAATAAGCTTCCTGTTAAAGCTAATACACTTATTTAACTTCAGAAGTGCGCACACCATGAAAGCTAATTGACTCAGGCATCAAACATTTTTCTTCCCAAACCAAAGGTAAAAATTGGAAGAGTACAGGCTGTGGACTAACATTATTTCAGACATTTTGCAGAGATGCTAAATTCTCAGAACCGACTTGAAAGAAATGCCAGATACACAAATACATGTTCCAATCATACCAATGGTCGATCTACTTTTGTTCATAGCTGCCAGTAAATGCTTACAGAAACAGCTTGAGAATGTAAGTGTAAGAATAAAGGGAGTACTTTTCTAGTATGAGCCTTCTGGAATTCAGTAATGTTTGTTTTAAGAAGATGAACAGGAAAAGAAAATTTAGAGTAAGAACAGTGGAAATAAAGGACAGCCTGAACTATCCAGCTGTGGAATGATTTCAAAGGAAGATTCCTGTCATTTGGCTCATCTTTACACAAATTTAAACAATAGAACTGGGTTCTCTCAAACTCTCCTCCACAGTTCACTAACAGTAACGAACCTCCCATACCTTGTCCCCCATCTGTCCTAGCCACTTCATCCTATTCCATTCTTAATGGCCTGTTCTGTTACTTCTAAGACCTGGGAAAATGTAGGAGACTATTTAAAACACTAGCAACTTTCCAATCAGCAGTGGCAGCTATGGCTAGGATCAGCAGCTCTCACCAATAGAAGTTTCCTCCTGTTGTACATATGCAGTATCACAGTATGATTGCATCAATGTATTTCCTCCAAATTCTCTGTTCTGTATCTTTTTATCTTTAGGCTTATATACCATTTTTCCCCTGAGCTCCTGCATAAATTCAGTTTTCATGTTGTCTGTGTGTCTGTGTGCCAATATGGCCTTTACAGTAATATTTTGCCCTCCCATCGTGTGCATCTCTTTATGCACATATTTTTGCCTGCCCTCTAGTCTCTTTGAGTTCAGAAACATATGAATCCCCACCCCATGGCAATTTTAACCATCTTTAAAAGTCAGCTAGTAACTAATTCCGAAGAAAACAATTTAGACATGAATCCTCTTTGTGAAGTGTGTGTTCTGATAACTGTGAGTCTTTTGAAGAACAGTCCAACTATCCCATAGTCCTAAGTGGGATACCAACATTACTGCTGAATAATTTTAAAACTTTCATTACAAGCTGGATTATTTTTTACCTTTGCTTGTTTGGGTCTTCATTTGCTTCAACAAAATGCCCTTTTTTACAAATTCTGAACAAGTCAGGTGTGAGATTGAAGTTCCCCTTTTGTTTTCTAACTTCATGCCTGTGTGTAGGAGTTCCCATAACATGCATCATTCTTGTAATTTTTGTAACATTTCTTGTCTTCAATGGCAAGTCCTTGCATTGATTTGTTTATGCACAGTAGCTTTCTCCTGCATTCTTCTGACATGCCTGAAATTGCTGTGAATTGCGAAATTTTCAGCAGCAGCTTGGTGGTCCCCCAGATAACACTAAAAAAGTTACTAATGGTGTAGGTTTTTAAATCCAAAATACGGTCTGTTTGTTTTGAAAGTTATCTTTCTTGATTAAAAGCCATCAAGCACTCACAGAAATAGGGGGAAAATGGGCTTACTAGACTTTTTTCTTCTATTTATCCAACAAAAAGAACAAATGTACATTATTTAAGACAATAAACAATACATGTTCAGATACCCGTCTTGGGTTTTAGTGAGCATTTCTCTGTGACACCAAGCACTTGCTGAAGTTCATACTTTATCTTCTGCTGCTGTCATTAGATAGTGAACTCAAACTAATGGCTAAACCTCCATCAGTTCCGAGCTCAATGTAGTTCTGTGGAAGAAGATACTTCTCTTTAAGGACTTCTGATGTCTGCTGTGCTACCCCATCCACCATGACAGTGAGATGCAAGCCCTGCACGTGCTATTCCATGCTGCTTATGGTCTTCATCTTCCTTTGCTGGAATGATTACAACAAATAGAGGCAGATCTGAAACAAAGCCAGAATCTATTGGTGGGAGCCAGGCAATATATTACTCATTCATTCCTCAGGAGCTGACCCAACTTACAGAACTCACAGGTAGAACTGTTATTTCTCATCATGTTACAAATCACCACTGTCCTTTATGTCAGTGAAGTGAAATGCAGAAAATATGAGGCATGTTTCAACACTCAGTTCTCTTATTTCACATTCCAGTCTTGACAAATTTTGAAGGACCACAAAAATGTGTAGTTTAAAACCTGTCTAGTAAACTTCTTTGATACTGAAGCATACACTTTGAACTTAAGTAACTTTTGTTGTTGTTGTCCTTTGGAAGAGTTTCCTTTTCCTACTTGGCTGAAACAATTTACAAATCAAGACAGCAGCACAACACGTTCCATCCTGTGATGCAGATTATGAGTCTCATCCTGTGATGCAGATTCTGAATCTCATCCTGTGATACAGATTCTGAGTCTCATCCTGTGATACAGATTCTGAGTCAGCCTTCAGGACTTTCATGCTGACTGGATGAAATTACATGTGTCCCCAGGCAATAGTCCCAGGAGTAGTTATGGAATGCTGGTAATGTTTGCAGTACAGTAAGGTACACTGAATTTCTGGTGTTAAGACACCGTACAGGAACTCTGATACTTCCCAGGCAACGAGAACTGCACACCCTCCCCTAGACCATGGCACACAGCACAGAGATTAGCAGAGCTTTTTAAAAGCTTTCTCTAATAAACAGGCCCAGACTGCTATGAAGTAGGTCACTCTTAGGTCCTTTTTTATGTATTAGATTTTAATTCCCTTAAGAGAAGAACAGATTTACATGAGAATAAACTGCAAGGGTGAGCTAATACAAGTATTCGAGAACTTACAGTTCACTCCAATAGACAGACCATTCTCTGCAGAAAATACCCACTTCCATGCTGGGCCTCACAATGATTGTGATACATGCCTCATAGACCTGTGAAAGCATCCTTAGTCCAGAATAAATGAACACACAAAACCCAGAAGCTCTGGAAAAACAGCCTTATCTTGTGTCACTGGGCATTAAGACTGGGGAGCATGGGCAGGACCTCAAGGCATTCAGTGTGTAAGAATGAGGATGATAACATCAGTCCTTCACACTGAGAAGTCTGTAAATACAGGACCAAAGTACACCTGCAAGTATGCATCCATTTCTTGGTATATGCAGTCCCAGAAGAATCTGCCAAGTCTGTAAAGGACAGTGCTGAATCCCATGCTGTCCTTCCCTACTATACTCTTTTATTTGTACTTACTGCCACATTCTCCACCATGGCTCATTTAACATATTTTATGAATAAAATGAAGTTTTATGGCTTGATGCTTGGGCCATATTTTTTGCACTGCCTGAATATTGCCTGACTTTAACACTATCAGAATGCATTTTAGGATATATAGTTCTGTAGTATTAAGATCACAATTTATAATGACATGTACAGGTAAGTATCTTTATGCTTTTTCCAGCAGTGCATGCACCACGGTTACTAGTTTCTACCTTGTCATATTTTTATTTTCAAAGTAAAAAACATCACACTGTTTGATTTTGGAGGGATAGGGTTCAGGCTGAACAGGACATAAGCGAACACACCACTAAACAAAGTAAAATATGCATTTGGATCTCTCCTTTTAAGTCAAGGAAACATTTACTACTTCAGACTAGAATATTCTCCATTGCAAAGCAACATGAAGATAGCTCCTCTTGAAATCATTATAATGAAAAAATCTCCCTCAGCTCCAGAACAGTTCCAGTCACAATGTGAAAGAGCACATAGTAACTCTCAAAAGAGAATACAGAGAGGGAGTCTATGGATCACATATGAAAGGAGTAAGAGAGGGTAGGCAGTGCCAGAATATCTTGTACTCCAGGGACAGCATCTCACCTCTTCAAATTAAGGCCCATTAAAGACTCATTCTACCGATGTCCTTTACAAAGTATTTTTACTTTGTGTTTAAAGCTTGCACTGTAATATAAAGTATATCATGGAAAGAGCCAGTTCATAAGGAGAGAAAGGTCATATGGAGAAACAGTATCTCACACACTTTTATTGATGGCATGTTTTTTAAGCTATAAGGGTTTTGTGTTTTGAAACATGGTAGAAAAGAAGTGTACATCCAGTAACATGAAATCGGGCTGTGCACAGGCAAATGCCATTCACTTATGTGGTCTAAACATTAATATTCAGTAGCTGGTCACACTAATCCACAGCAGAAACTCTTAGGCCTAGGCCAAATAAGTTTATCCCTGTGCAGCTGCTTCTGACACCCTGTGATTCATCATAGAACTAGTTCCGGAATTCATCTTCCACTCTGACCCAACCAGCTAGATTAGTTCAAAATTATCTTAGCCAACATACACAGCAGAAGAATTTCTTCTAATTAAAACTTGAGCAACAGCTTTGATAACCTGTTTTTCCTTAGTATTTTTCACAGTTTGACAGGTCACATTATTACCCTCTAGCCCAGGTTTCCTAGGAAACAAAGCATCTCCTTATTCTTTTAATCCTTCCAGGGAATTTAAGCCAAATTAAAACATTTCATGGACATTCATTACATTTTAACATGGATAGTTCATGGACCTGTCAACATCAACTGCTTCAAATCAGCAGAAACAACTTAACTGGTTTTCTTTAACAGTGACTTCTTGACCAGGGACAACTTTAATATTAACATAGCTTCCTTTCTAGGCCATCAAGGAAACACCCCACTTCTGAGAACTGGATGTCGCCAAGGCAAAACTGTGTGAAAGGGGCCCTTCACAAACATGCAAGCCAACTCCAGCTCCCATTATGTATTTTTGTCTCGGATTTTCTTGAGGGCATCACATTCTTTTAAGTTAAAGATGACAGCACATAGTTCAGCTATGATATGAAACAGATGTAATCACACCTAGGAGGCTGTGCATGTGTGAAGGGAAGTGGTGTCATAGTATCATAGAATCATAGAACACTTCATGTTGGAAAAGACCCTTGGGATCACAGAGTCCAACTGTCATCCCTACTCTACAAAGTTCTCTCCTAAACCATCTCCACCAACACCACACCCAAACGACCCTTAAACACAACCTGGGATAGTGACTCAACCACCTCCCTGGGCAGCCTGTTCCAGTGTCTAACCAACCACTCTTTCTGTGATTTTTTTTTTCCTAGTGTCCAGTCTAAACCTGCCCTGTTGCAGCTTGAAGCCGTTTCCCTCTTGTCCCGCTTGAGCACCAAGGCTCTAAACTCCTAGGAGTTTAGAAAGCAAGGAGGTCCAATACAAATCTCCCTGGGTTGTCCTACCCAGGTGACAGCATGCTGTCACTGTTTACATAAGCCTGCAAACTATGTCATCATCAGTCTTTCTGCAGAGAAGGCCTGTTCACTGAGCTCGCACACAGTACGGTCTTCTCTGTAAATGTTAAGGACCACTCATTTGCACCTTGCAGAGGAATATACCTTAGTAGGAACTGTTGCTGAATTAAAGTGGAAGTGTGCAACACACATAATTGGAAATCTATTCATGACAGAAATTGGGCCCAAAGAGCATAAGGAATCTGCAAAGAGAGTATACTAACTGATAATTTGATTAGTGCCTCCCATTTGTTTAGCAGAGAGCTCGAAGGTGACTCAAAAAGCCAAACTAGGACAGAGAACTGTTCATTAGCAGAGAATAGAAAAGAAAACAAGGTATTCTTCTATCCTCATTCCCATTTTGGCCATTAAGGGGAGATGCTAGAAATAATATCTGGATCACATGCCTGCTGTAGAAATTAAGTAGCTTACAGGATTCTGTGATTTTACAGATGTGCAATGCTTTTTCTGAAAAGCAGAGATAGGCCAGGATTTGAAGCACAGCAAATTCTGGACACTTCTAAAAAGAGAAAACCAGGCCACTGCAGTTGGCAGGGGATCCAATCACAGTTCTCAGCAGCCCTATATAAGCCTTGCAGACTGATCTGTCATGCAAGTTCTGATGCAAAGCAAGCAATCATTTTATTTTTTTTTTAATTAAAAAATGTGAAAGGAAACAAAATAATAGACTATTTGCTCAAACAGCTGGAGAAGCACAGTTGTTTCTGACCCCCTTTCTAGTTCAGGGAGCAATTCCTGAGCTACATTCTGAGATTGAGGCAGTGTTGCCAGGCCTAGCATTCTGGCAAATACTCAGTGGAACTGGAAACCGCAATAGAAATGTCAAGGGTATGATGTAAGTTTCATTGTCCCTGCTAGGATGGGAGTCCATTATGGTTTCTGGGTTTTCTGCTTGGAATTTAAAGTCAGTTGTAGCACCATAAAAATTACACTTCTAAGCCAGGAAATAAGATTATTTTTTTAAGGGGGCTCCTCCTCGTTCCCTGGCCTACACTTCTCTGGAGGGCTGTTTTGGACCCCAAACAGGGAACTGGATCTTAGCATGCATAGAAAAAGCTGAGAAATAGGAAACCTGAACAATTCTCTGCAGGGCTAAGAAAGATGCTTTTTTTTTTTTTTTTTTTTTTTTTCAGCTGTTCATAAAGCATAAAACTGGAATAACCATAGATGCATGCTTATAAAACACTTCTGAAATGACTGAACACCAGCAAGGAATAACAATATTGTGCCCTCATAATCTCTCAAAGGTCAGTGGGTTAGCAGAGCACAATTTGGAAGAGAACTTAAAACAGAGGAATAGTAGGTCAGACTGAAAGGAGAATAGTAAAATTCAGGACTGTAGGGATACATTTTAAATGCTTTAATTGTGAAGTCAGTTTTGAGACAATCTTTATGGGATCACCTCAGGCTTTCTTCTATTAGCTGAAATTAAACAACACTTGTTCAATAAAGGATAGTTTCTTATCCATTTGTCATTACAAATAAAAGTAATACCATATGTTTAGCAGTATCTAAATATCTAGTGCTACAGTTGGGAAACACTTCTTTCAAAATTTTCCCAGCATGCTCTGCAATGAGAAAATAACCAAAACCACATGGTCATTTCCCCAGGATCTGTATAATCGTAAATCTAACTGCAAAGAAATTTCCAGATTAGAATGCTGTTACAAATGTGTTTGTTTCATCTATGATTTCCTACTCAAGAACTTACGGTGGAAAGGGCACTGTGCTAATAGAAGACTATTTAATATATAAAGCAATACAATCTGTGGATTTCAAAGCTGGACGTGTTCGAGATGGAAATAAAATGTCAGTCTTCACAACAAATATGACTAACTAGTGCAGGTCATGAAGTAATATTCTGAATCAACTACCAACTGAATATTTACTTCACAATTTTACAATCTTATTGACGAAAATATTACAAGTCCCTTCTTTCCTAAACTATATTGATTCGTTCCTTAATAGCCTATAAAGTTAAAATATTAGTCACCTTTGTAGTTTCTTCTCAAAAATCTCTTAGTGGATAGAAAAACTGGAAATCACAGGCATTATTTCAATACACGTCCAGGTTTCATAGCCACTGATGACCCGAGAGAAGCAGAGAGCACGAAGGGGACCAGCAGAGGCCGGAGCGACAAGCACCCGAGCCCCGAGGTG
>NW_009951992.1:1757541-1758336 GCF_000747805.2 Chaetura pelagica | reverse complement strand
GGGCGCGCTGTGCTGCGGAACTCGGCAGCGATCGGTGCTCAAAGCAGCGGTCCTGCAGGGAACGCTGCAGAGGCTCTGGGTTTCTGTCCTAGATTTTGTCCTGGCCATCTAGCGACTGGGGACCAGTCACTGCCGGGTCCGACGCTCAGGTCCTGGGGGGACCGAGGGGTCTGCGACTGAGCTGGCAGCAACACAGAGAGCAGAAATCTAGTCCCATAACATGAAAATTAATAGCTCTTTCAGAATTCTTTTGAGGCCTTATAACATCACTGGCTGTCAGCACAGCTCTTAGTTATTGCCTATTCATGGCAACACTGCAGGAGGAAGCTGTGAAGGTGCTCCCTAGAGAACCAAGAACTGTGCTGTGAAAAGCAGTACGGGAGTTCAGCTGGATACCGATTTTGTACCCAGCCCACAGGTTTAACGAGGAAGGCTGGGGAAAAGGGCCAAGATTTAGACCCCACACCCACCCTGCCACTACCTCTCTGAATAATTTGTCTTGTCTTCATTTGTACCTTCTGTAGAGTGACTGTGCAATCACTTGATTAAATCTACTCTCTTGCCTAAATCAGTTTTCTGTGGTGATTCAGGTTACTGCCATTGAATCCAGTCAAGAAACAGCTCTCCCCTCCGAAGTAAAGGGATCCTGTCCCTGCAGTTCCTTCCCACATATTCCCTGAAACGTGACTCTGACTTGACCCTCCCAAATCCGTTTCACTATCATCAGTTCACAGAGCTACAGCTTAAAAAAAAAAAAAAAAAAAAAAAAAAGTATTTTTTCTAAAAGACACAAAT
>NW_009951992.1:1755340-1757432 GCF_000747805.2 Chaetura pelagica | reverse complement strand
TTATCAAACAAATTGGAATTTGTTAAAAAAAAATTATTGTATTTGTTTGACAGGCAGTACTTAAAGGGAAAAAAAAAAAAAAAAAAAAAAGTATTTTTTCTGAAAGAACACAATTTTAATCCTGTTTAGCTCTACCCAAAAGGCTGCAAGAACCAAGAGCCTCCTGCCATGAAAAGCACATACACTGAGTAGATGAGACAAACCAGGGCTCACAGGTTAAGTCAGATGCCCTGGATCATGAAGGGAGATACATGTCAGAGTTCAGGAGAGATAGTGTGACCCTCCCACAACCCAGTTCCTTGTCCATCCAGCAAAGCTGCAGATAGTCATTCAGGCACAGATGCTTTTTCTCTCCTTCCACTGTTGCTTACTCATCTGTCTCCTCGATTTAAAGTTTTATCGACAGCTAATTAAAACCCAAATGTAAATTTAATTTGCTGTCTTTAGAACCTGGGCTGCAATTTGCAATTATAGAAATTCCCAAATAGTGTTTATTCAAATCCAGATTTTTGGTTTTAAATTTTTAAAAAAGGGGGAATGGACTTTTCTTTATGGCTTCCTGCTACTGAAAACTGCCTGTAAATCCTAGGAACAGACTTTGATAGATCCAAATACTGAGGATTCTAAAAATCCTTCCCAGAACTCTCTAAGCTCTAGAGGACAGTTCTTGAAAGACGATCTTTGCATCTGCTTTGAGAAAGAAGAGATATTCTGAGCTATGGAACCACTACAAGAGCTTGGGCTTAAAAGGCTTGGTGAGGGAATGGGACTAAGGCTGAAGTTCATAGGCTAACATTTTGTGCATGGACTGTTTGCAAGCCCCCTTCCCATAGCCCTAGGAATACATTTTAGAGAAGGAACAATGCAGCAGCAGGTAAATTGCCACTTATTAAATGCTTTTGAGAAAAAATAATCATGAAACATTTGAATCAAGTCCACATCAAGTGATCTCACACTCCCTTAATACAATCAAAAGAGCCAGACAACAAAAGAATATGCTCTTGTCACATGTATGACTTTCTTCCAGAACCAATGGAATATTACCATAAATGTTTCTGCAACAATAAATGACCAGAAAATGGACTTGGTCAATACCATTTAGCTAAGCATCACTCTGAGGCATAAAAGGGAAATTGCAGGGTTTTGCTTTGTATCATAATGTAGGCTGAATGTTTCTTAAAAAAAAAAAAAAACAAACAAAAAACTAATAAAGTGTATTGTATTGCAAATGGAACAAGACATTCTTCATCAAACTCTGTCACTACTATTCAAATAAGCTATTTGGGACGATTTTGCCAAAATGCTGCCAGCCTTTAAAGCAGCTGAAAATAAAAAACAAAGTGAGTGAAAATAGAAACCACCCCCAACATCCTTCAGTATTACTGGATTATTAGGTGAGTGCAATTGCATTTGAAACAACAAGATCCTATGCCTTTTCCCATGGTTTCCATGCACACCTTGGGAAAAAAATTATTCTAAACATAAAAACAATCTAGATAGGTAAAACTGAACAGTTAGTGTAACACAGGACAAAACAGGAAATAACTGCTTTATTTGTTAAACATTCAGAGGAAGTGCTTAACTCAGAAAACCCACTTGGAAAGAGACTAGACCTTACCTTGTGCTCCTTTCTCAAAGCCCTGCAGGCAGCCTCTGACTCAAGACTTTCTGAAGAATATGAAAGAAAAGTGTAGCTGAAAGAAACTGTAAGAAGAAAACTATATCAGATATCAACAAGACAGCATTTTTTGTCAAATCTTAAGAACAAAAATGGGAGTATTAGTGATTGTAAAGTCAACTTTAGGGGCTCTTAGTTACGGCTGTGAGCAAAAACAGTTTCAAGGCAACTGGTCTTTTTCTTCCTGTCTTCAGACTTCACACTTCAAATTCTCGATCTTGCTAATAATTCTGTGGGCATGCAGTCCATTATCTGCAATATTTAAGTGTCTGATTTAAAGCCTTGGCCTGAGACACATCCCACGGCCAGAAAGCCGAGAGGGATTTCACTAGTCGGCGCATTAAAAAAAAGGGGAACAGGGCCTGGTGCGTGTCCCCCCGGCAGTGCCCTGGCACAGGGAGCCCCGCGGCTCCC
>NW_009951992.1:1734485-1754886 GCF_000747805.2 Chaetura pelagica | reverse complement strand
GGGCCGGGCAGAGCCGCGCTGCTGCCGCACCTGCCGCGGCCGGTCCTGCGCGGAGGCGGCCGCGGGGCTCTGCGCTGAGCGTGGGCAGCGGGGCGAGCTGCGGACGGAGCACGGCTCCCGCGGAGAAGCCCTGCAGGACGGGCTGCCTTGCAAGAGTGAGTGCCCTGCCAGCGCTCCTGACTTTTGCTCGCTTCTGTAAAGATACAGCTCTTCCCGGGAAAACACGCACTTGGTTCACGGTGAGACTGTTGAGAAAATACATCTTTCTTAACTGATTATTTAAAGTAGTGACCATTTCATCAACAAGCATAAAATTTGAAACGACAGGAGAGGTTCTCCCAGCATCCCATGCAGTATATCGCAGCACAACACTTCTTCACAGCGTTACAATGCTTTTAATAACATAATTTCAAATAGTGAGACAACAGCTGCTACAAGTGAATCCTAAGAGAAAGTCCTGGCACCACATTGCACTTACTTTCCTGAAAGCTACCCTAACGTGGCAATGAACAGTGTCTACTGAAGAACCCTTACGAGAGTTAGAGAATGCTGTGCCCATTCTCCCCTGGTTGTGCCTTTTTAATAGTCTCACAGTTACACAGCACAACTGAATTAAAGCTCTCTTTTTTCTTTCCTTTTACTTCATGCTGCTTTCTCCCTTCCAGTAGCTTTACAGTTTTTCACACTGAAAAGCAATTAGCAATGTTATCTCCTTAAACATCCATTCTTTCTGATTTGCTATTTTTTAAAAAGAAGTCACAAAATAATCCTGTTCAGCCTCTCTAAAGCAAGCAGTTTTGGGCTTTTGTCTCCTTTATGCTTGAAACACTGTTAAACCAAATGCTTTTCAGTCTTGGTGACAGCACTGCAAGCTCCGGGTACACAGTGCTGCTGTGCTCAAGCTGTAGGAGCAGAGTGATGTTGCCCAGCTGCAGCTGCAAATCAGTAGAAGGACAAAGCTCTGTGTTATGTTGTTCCACAAAAGTGACAATTACTGTGTTTTGTTATCTGCCTTTTCACTGAGATGGAAGAAACCATCTCTTCAGCTGGACTGGGACATTCATTTCAAACACATCCAAACTACTAGACACACAGAAGCTTAGACTGACAGGATGGAGCTCCTCGTGTGCTCTGGCAGGCAAAGGCTAAACGCATGTCTACAAGCAGGGAGGTTCAAATGCCATGACCAGAGTGGCAGAGGACCCTCATTCCCTGTTGAAATGCAGGCCAAGTTTTGATGAGCTTACTTACAAGGTTTACTAGCTCAGAAACAGCACTGCACTGAAGAGCTGAAAGAAAGGAGTACATTGCACTAAATAGGAATTCATTGTTACCAAACACTGGCTAGTGGTTCCTGCCTTTTCTGACAGTGCAATCCTGACCTATGGGATTTCAAGAAAACATAAGGTGCAGATGACACCTCTTTGATGCTCTGATGCTCTCCAGCCAATTGTTACTAAAGTATTGAGCCATCTGTTTTTCTTCCAGCTGGCAGGATTGGCTGTCATTGCCTTTGGTCTATGGCTGCGATTTGGTGGGGTTATGGCAAACTTTGCTTCAGACAAAAGGTCTCCAGAGTATTTCTTCATGGGTAAGTTAAAGTCCCTATGATGACAGTAGCCTTGAGCCTTTGTTTCATCCTGGGGCATATGACACAACGTATGCACTGAATTATGCAAAGGCAAACAATTCCTGGGCTGAACTACACAAAAATGGACATTCTGGTGCTATGTGACTGAACTCTTCTCCCAGATTTTATCAATTCTCACAAATCCTAAGTGAATTGTGCTCATACTGTCAGAATAGAAACTGAGATGGATCAGAGACTCCTGGAAAATGGACTCACCAATATATCCTCCCAGAGTTTTCTGTGCAGCTGCAAGCCAACAAAACAAGTGTTGCTTCTGAATGTTTCTAATACCAGTGCAGCAGTAAAATTCTTGCTTACCATTTCTCTCTGTGTTTGCACACTGAGACCCTCACTGTGACTTTTAAGTATCAGAGTAAATCCTTCCACAGCTGAAAACTAAAAATACACAGTGTTGAGTCATCTCAAGAATTGTTTATCCAATTTAGGCAGGAATCAACTAGTTCCTCAAGCCCACAGAATTCATATTGGTCGTATGTAATTTTAGGCATTTAAGATATTTTTTTTTCCTCCCTAGAATTTCCAGTTGGATTTTATGGAAATGCCACCTATGTTACATATCTATAGACATCCCTAAATAGCAGCTGTCCAGGACTGCCAGCAACTGCAGTTACCTGTCCGCTGGCCATTGTAACACACCGTGTTACACTACAAGAATCACTTTTTTCTGTTTTAATATATCACCCATGGAGATGGACTCAATAAAATCCAATTGGTGCAAACATTTTTGCCATCTACAAATGCCAAGCATGAATGAATACCCAGGCCTGACAGGGTGGCCAGGAACAGAAGTTGACCCAAGATGTGCTGTAGCAAGTCCGTTACCCATCACAGGAATATTGCCTAGGCTGTGCACTTACTTTAAATACCCCAGTTCTCTTCGTTGAGACCTTGATTCTGATACACCACAGTCGTAAACCCAAGTTTCTTTAATATATGCAGCCAGGGTAGAGGCACAGAGCAGACTGTATTATACTGTGGGAATAGACAAGTACCATGTCATGTCCATCAAAGTTTCTGTGGGCTGAATAAAACCATTCAGATGAAAATTTGATTGGAACCTGAGGGTTGCTGTAAAATACCCTGTAGCACCTCTACTGACACAGAGAGCCAGAAGTATGATTTACTATTTCTCTTACATCTGACTATGTCAGCAGCATATTAGATCACCAACTTCATTTCCAGATCCAGTTTATACCAGCTGAATTTCCTATGCTGTATCTTGGAACTCTTCCCTGCCTCATCCACTTATGTTTGACCCATGAGATTCAACAACACAGAAGAATATTCCAGCCTTCAAAATCAAGTCCTGTTGGTTTGTTAGAAGCCAGAAAGTAATACTTCCTGTGACAGGAATAAACACCATAGTAATTTCACAGATTTACAGTGCAGACTGTAACAATGTGTAAACAAGACACTATTTTGTGCATGTGTATTTAAATCTCTGAAATATTTAATCTGCTTCAATAGTGAATAGGAATTACAAAAGCTGTTCAGAGTTGTTAATTTTGGGAAGTCCTGGAGAATGTTCTTGTAAAAGTTTCATCATATACCATGACATTCAATTGTTGGGTTGTCACGTGTATTTATAGAGCTGTATGCTGTAATGCATAACTGCTAGCAGAGGAAGTGCTAAGGAATAGGACATAAAATGTTGAGAACAAGGATTCTTTTAAACTTGCATTTTGGACTGAATTCTAAAGCAACGATTTGGCCCTTTTTTGTAATAGGCATTGTGCTCTGAGCTGAGCTTTCCTGTTAAAGAAAAAAAAAAATTCTGCTGCCTTCTCTCATTGTAAATCATGTTAAATGCTGTTGTGACTCCTGAGCATCTGATAGGTCTGAGGCTGTTAACAGTCTGTGAATAAGGCAGTGGTAGAAGACTAGTGATAAGTTCAGTAATGGTGGTTTTTTTGCAGCAGACTGGGTCACACTTGATGGTGATGCTTGAGAGCTTTACCTCACTAGGGTATTTCAGCTGAGACCCCTTGAGAGTTGTTTACTGGGCCCTTCTCTCAGAGACTCCAGGAGTGTTGTTTATTTGGGTTTGTGTGTTTGCTCTATAACATGCATTCTGGGTGGCAGACAGAATTTTGCATAGGAATTCTTAATATGAAGCACTGTGCAGAATACAAGGAGCAGCTTCCCAGAGAGCTGAAGGATAAAGTAAATCATCAATATGACTTGAAGACACAACTATATGGCCATATATTTTAAAATAATTTATTTAACTCTGTTCCACTGACCACTTTTGTGGCTGCCTTGTAATCACTCAAGCCCCTGTGATCAGATGAGCTTTGTGTCAGTGCTTGGAACAGTGCAGCTGCATTCAGAGTTTGTTTTGTAGGTTGAAGTACTATCCAGATCTTGTGGAAAACATCTCATGTTCTTACTTCTAAAGAGCAGCACTTTCTGCTTTTTTTGTACCAGGATTAAGCTGCCAGCTGAATCTAACCAGCTTCTCTCTTTTGATTTCTTCTTTTTTTCTTTTTTTTTTTTTTCCTGGATCTGAAATGTTGTATTTTAAAATAATTAATAATTATATCTTTGCATTTTCCATTAGGCCAGAATGAGTCTCTTTAAATAAGCTTGTTCTTTACCAGCAATCCAGCTGTCTTTTCTGCCCTCTGGAATAGTTTGGGCCATGACTTGGCAACCAGGCCTTTTCATCTTTTCCAGCCACTGAAATGTTTTTGTTGGTTTAAGAACAAAATACAGGCAGCAATGCTGAAGTCAAGAACATACATGTTCTTAGTTTTCTGTTGCTTGTGGTTTTATGTTCAGTGATCCATATTCCCCGCTGCAGCTTGCAGTTTTTTAACCTACAGCATTAAAGATTGGAATTGGAACTCTTTGACCCATGCAGTCTCTGTCCACTTTACCAGATGCATCTTACAGTGGAGGTCCTCCTAAAATTGGACATCCTGTCTCTGCAGCTCCCCAGCTTTTGGAATTACCACAGCAGTGGCAGGCACGACAGTATTTTTATGTTACTCCATCTCATAGTACATTTTCTGCGCCTGTGCTTAAAGTGGTGAGACAGAACTGTAACTTTTCTGTTCTACTGCAGTTCAGCTCTGGTAGATTTCATATATTCCTCTCTTATCCGTACTCGAGACAAAAGAAATAAAAAGAACAATTTCAGCAAAAGTCAATAGCTGGGCAGTTGCCTCTTTTATCTGAGTTGTCTGTGATACAGTACTGATTAAATGGAGAAAAAAAAATACATAGAATAAAAGGAATTCCCATGGGACCTCTGTACCAAGACACTAGCAATTTTTTTACTGGGCAGGAAAGTCTACAGAAGGAAAAGACAGATGCCTGTGTAAACCCAAGGCGTCAGCACTGCTATCTCACAATTAATTGGTTTTTAATTAATTATTTGTAGTAGTGCTGTTCCATAATTTAAAAATACTTAAAGCACAGAAGTAAAGACAAAGTGTCCACTGAGTGCAAGTTGAGCATTTGTGAAGTAAAAACTAACATGGGAACTTTTTAAGGGTCAGTTCAAAATATGTGTTCTCCCCTCTGCTTTGGTCTATGAAGAAGGAAGGCTGATTCATGGGCAACATGAGGGGCAAACTCTCTTTCTCCCTGATAAATTAAGTGCAGAGGGTCACATCACTGTCAGTAGCAATAAAAATGAAGTGTATGTATTCAACAAGCCCCATCAGGAATGGTAATAAAACCTGATGAATGTGAATTAATCAGTCTGAATGATGCTTTCTCGTAACTGGCAGCACTGAAGCATTGCTTCTCCTGCACAGCCAGAGCTCACAAACTTTCTGCTAGGTTACATTCCCTTTGCTCCAGTTCCATGATCCAATCTGTGGCCCCAGCATTCATCAAGGCCAAACCAGTTGTGGATAGAAGTTTCAGGGTGGCTGTGGCTTTTTCTTGGGGTCTATGAGAGCATAAGTGACCATTCTGGCTTAAAAAGGTACAGTTAGATGCTGCATGCCTTAGGATATTAAGTCATGTCTGGAGTTGAAGGATATTAGTAGTTTTTCTCCATAGTAGTGAGTGCCCATACAAACAGGAGTTAGCCAGGAGTTAAATCCATGTAAACTGCAATTCTCTGCTCCTGTGCCTCATTGTTACATTTCTATTCATGTATTTTGGAGTCAAACACCCTTACTCAACAGTATTTTCTCTCCATAGCCTCTCAAACTCTATCAGCCTTTAAAATGAGAGCTGTTGGCAAAATAGCCTTTGTGTAGAGATGCAGTACCAGACCAGGAGCATCAAATGGTCCTGCCATCAGGTGTATTGGAGAGGCTTTTAGTCTACAATTAAGCAATGAAGTCATCTTTCTATCATCTTGTGTGCAGGTCTCTTCTTCTGCAGTTGAGGAAGAGTGGTTTAGAAAAGGCTGACAGTGGCTCTGAATGGAAAATGAAAGCTGCAGTGAAAAACTGCTTTAAAAATATGACACCACCAGTCCCCCCTCAAAAATAAAAAACTTACATTAAATGAAGTTGTTTGAAAGTTCTCAGTCTCTGTGCTGGATCATAAAACCTTACAATGTGTTCCCACTCTACTCTGGTGCATAGCTATCTAAAAGCTTGCCAGTTCCACAGCAGCAACAGCTGAACCCACAGTTACGCCATTTCCTTCTCTGATGTGTCCTCTTCACCTTCCTCTAGGCAGCTGCAAGTCACCCTGGTGCTTTATCTGCACTTGAGTAGGTAAGGACTCAAGTCTTATCTGCAGAGTCCTAATCTGTGCTCTGGTGGGGGCCGCAGATTTCTGTGAATATATTATGGCCATACCCTGTTTTCTGGTTTGGGTGGCTTGGAGCCTGTGCATTTAAGCATTAGAAGTGTGTGACTGTTGATACCTGCTTGGAAATGTATGCATACACAGAGGCTTATTCAGGGTGTCCTGAGTGTCAATAAAGCAAAGTGATGCAGTGGTAACAAAATCTAAGTAGTACAGACTTTAAATTAGCTATAACTACACAGGAACGTGAACTCTGTCAGTTGCTCTGGACAAAAGTGCACTGTTGACCTGCAGTCAAGAAGGCATATAAATGTTAGGAAATATTAAGAAAGGAAATGATAATCCAACTGAAAAATGTTAATGTCATTATGTACATTTCCAGTGCACTCAGTGTCTTGAATGCTGTATGTGGTTCTGTTCAAAAAGGATGCAAGAAAACTAGAAAATGTACTAAGAAGTTTGCCAAGATTATTATCATACTATGGACTATGAACAATTTCCATATTAGCAAGTTTTTCACACTATTCACATAATTAAATTGTAGAGTCCATTACCACAGGATTCTATGAAGTTCAACCTCAACAGTACAGATCCACCTAATACAGGTATGTTGATTACATCTGACTTCAGGGAAGTCTTGGGACACTACTGAGAAGGAAGCAGCTGACATACTTGGGGCATGTGAATTTGGGACACAATTATGGAGGGTTGTGAGATACATATGTGCAAGATATGTAACAAGTGCTGGTATTCTGTGAGAAGGGAGAGGCAGTGGTCTGGGATGTTATTACAGTGATGTTGCTTTTAGATTAAAATTCAGAAACTGCATCAGCAGGAACCTACAAACTGGCTGGTATCTGTAATGCTTTTATTGTTTCAGAAGGATTGACTATAAAATACCTGGTTCATTCATCCAAGATGTAATTATGTTTGTGTATTATGCTCAAATTGAGTGTATGTTCCAATTCTCTAAAAATTCGTCTTCATTCAGAGGACTCTGCTTCTCTTTCCCAGTTTTGTAAATGTATCATAAATAAATATACTAAAAATCTATTAACACAAAAATGGTAATCTCTAGTAACAAGCCTGTTGTGGAAACAGACTTAGCTACCACGTGCAACATACACAACTGTCCATGTGTGGACTGTTACTTCCAACTCCTACATGTTTCTTATCTATTCCAGCAGTGAATTTGCACTATAGGTTTCTTGCTGCACTACTGAGGGCTTCAGAGCCTCAGTCCTTATGTGGAGGAGCACATCTGCCTGCCAGACTGTAATGCACATACAACCTCAGGAAAATCCCTTCCAGTCAGTCTGGGTTCCAGGACTCCTGTCATCACTGCCTCTGGATCCTTTATACCAAGAACAGAGCTGCTTGTTTTCTCAGTGGACTATGAACAGTTAGTGGTTTGTTCAGCATTAGTTACTCAGCCCAAAAAAGAAGAATTATTTAAAATGGAAAGTGACTATAGCAGCCAGGTAAACAAGAAATCCATGTGAAATAAAGCCAGACAGAGAGACAGTGTATGTTTGTCTGCTCCTGCTCTTTGCAGTAGGCTCTAGACAGGAATTTGTATCCCAAGGCCATTTGTAAGATTTTTTGGTTAAAAAAAAAAAAAAAAACAAGGTCTCTCTTGGTCGAGAGTTTGAAGTGATCATGCCTACACTGCTGCATTTAGTCTACTAGGAAAACACTAGTTCATTGTCTTACATGCTTACACCATCTAGGATGTTTCTGAATCTACTGCTTTCCTTCCTGGAAATCATATTCCCGTTGAGTATACCTGGATCTGGGTGCTAGGAAACCCCTCAGTGCAAGCTGAGAAGTACCCTGGTCCTTCTGGGGTTTTTTTCAAGCTACTCTTCAACTGTCTCATTCCTGCATGAAAGATTGCATGTATGTATATACAGCAGACAAGTAAAAACATTTGTATTTTTGTGGAAGTTTTTTTTAAGTGTTGTCATTATTTTCCATCTAGAAATAGCTCTCTGAGTTATCAGCAACTACTAGTCCCAGGCGGAGAAAGGACAGGCCAGAATGAACTCTCCTTAAGCTCCTGGCTGGCTCAGCTGTGGGGCCAGACACAGCGAGCTCAGCTTTGTTTAGTGAGTGGTGTGAGCTCTTCCTGTAACACGCCTTAAAAGGGAAGTTCTGGTGGAGGTAGCGGTTTAGCAGTGACTCATGCAAGTGAAATGTTAAGTCTGTTTCTCAGACAAAAGCAAATCCAAATTCCTGAAAGGGGTCTCACCCCTGAGCCTCGGAGAGCTTTGTCTTTGCTAGCTGGAAGCAACAAGACTTGTTTCCAGACTTAGCAAGGAGTCTCTCTGCTAAGTTGCCTGCTAAGTACTGGAGTATGGAGGGACATGCAGAAAAGGGTCCAGGAAACATCCTTTGTAATTACACTGTTTGTTACCATGGAGATCTCAGAAAATGGCAGTTCTGGTGTTTGGCAGTTGAACAGCAGGTTCTGCACCTGAGAGGAATTTTCTTCCAAGAGGGGCTGACCTTTTTCTCCTGAGCCATGTATATCTTTTTAAATCCCTCCCTCATTAAAAACCACTGTGTTGTAAATATGAGTATTAGCTTAAAAAATGTTCAGTCCTAGTAAGTCATAATATGCTTATTATTAGAAAACTAGAAAGTTAGCAGCAAACCTCACATATCTGGCAACATAGACCTGACAAAGCCATATTCTAATTGCTTCATTGCTATTTAGCAGAATATGTTTCTCAGCAACAATCCCTGGCACAAGAAAGGTACCAGGGCAAGAAGGATGGTGGGGAGAAGGATCACAATAGCTGGGATTGATATCTGCCTAATACACAGTGACGGGACAATGCTAAGCCATTCTATGGGCAGCAGGGAGTTTGCCTTCTCCAAGCAGGCTGCATCTGTGTGGCAGAGTATCTAAATGCTCTGCACTCGTATATTGATTGTTTGCTTTTTTCATTTTCCTAGTAATTATTGCCAACTGTAATTTGTACAGCTTTCTAGCCTAGATTACACAGAGCCTGCTAACAGTGAATGCCAACAGCTCTGTTAACTCTAGAGATTTGGGACAGATTTTAAAATCATGCTTAAATTGGTAAGTGAGAATACTAAACATTCTCATTGAAATAGTCAAAGCTCGGAGAAAGGCTCACTGTGCCCTCTAGTGTGCACAATCTGTAGCTCCGCTGTCCCTCATAACAGCATGAGGGAAATGAAGCTCTTTTTTCCAGCAGTGGACTGGCATGACAGGATTTCTGCATGTCCTCCACATTGCCCACACAAGACAAAGATTAGAATTACTGCACTGAGCCAGGTAGCTTTTCAAGTTCTATCCCTGCATAGCAGTGTGAGAAACGTTTGTCGCACCAATGAACAGGCCCAAACAGATCCTTCAGCAAAGCACAGTTTATTTGCAGTCTTGCAATAATGGGTGACCTAGGGCACTCCCATAGTAAAGTGAATAACGGTTTCTATTCCCTATTTCCGACGCAAAGTTCCCTCCCCTGTTTCCCCACTGGCTGGGTAGTCCAGGGTTTACAGCCTCTCCGACGCTTCTAATTATCATACAAATTTTCTGGCCCTATTTATACATTCCATTCTAGCTGTTTACTTTTTACCTTTTAAGGTATAATTCTGACCTTTCTTTCCCCCTTGGCTGTCTTCCCAATTACCAAAATGATCTATACCTATTGGAGTCATCCTGTCCCGAGAAGCAAGATAGAAGTGGCTTTGTTCGGTCTTATCTTGGCCATAAATCCTGCTCCATGTTCGGATCCCCCAGATGGAGTCCAATTAAGTACCTCAGTTTCTTGGACCGTAAATCACCCCAGGTGTCATTGGAATGCACAGATATCTCACTTCTCTCTTAAATAAACTATTATATTCCTAACACTAGGGTATATATATATATAAAAAATAAAAAATAAAAAATAAAATGCTTCTAACACTAGGATGCAAAAACAACACTACATTTCATTTCTAACAGCAGTACAGCACATTTCCAGCCCTAGGTTTCACAGAAATAAGCCCTCTTACAATTTTATAAATTTTTTCACCTTATGTTCCTCACTGAAGAGTTTTAAGGTAGTTTTGGATGGTACAGTGAATGTTCTTCCTGCACTGAGCTGCCCTTGGTACAGGCGAATTCAATGATTTCTGAAGAAATTATTTGGTCTCCTTTTGTGGTGAGAGCAACTTTCCTGTGTAACAGGTGTTTTTTGTGAGAGCCAGAGACTATTGCTGCTTATAAATGTGTGGTTTTGACAAAATGGGTAGCAGACTTTGGGAAGAGAAACCTTCTTAAATTCTTGCCTGATTCTGATTTTTTATAGGTCTCTACGTATTGGTGGGAGCAGGAGCTCTCATGACCACAGTTGGATTTTTTGGGTGCTGTGGAGCAGCGCGGGAGTCTCAGTGCTTACTTGGAGCTGTAAGTAAAAGGTTTCAAGGGCCTGGGCTGTGCAAGAAAATTATTCAGAAGCATATTCGTTGTGTCATTAGTGGAAAGATCTTAGCTGTCCAGGACCTGAAATGTCTTATGTCCTTTTACTGGCTAATCTAGTATTTCTAGCCATCATGCTATTGCAGAGCTTCCACATACAAAGAAGTTACATTGCTTGTCTTACATGATATATTTCCTGGAATTACATTCTGTCTTTTCTGAAGCCATCATTTGAAGCCTGTCTTTGCCATTTCCACCTGCGCAAGCCGGTACTGGGGGGCTATATTACAAGAATTTTGTCTTGACACTTTGTTACGGACCCTGCTTATCAGCTTTCCTCCAGCTACTGTGGGGGCTGTTGAGGCTTGGGCAAGGATGAGGAACTGACTGGCAGTCCATATAAAGCAAAACTGTGCAAGACATATTAATATAAGATTCTTTTCTTCCTCTGCAGTTCTTTGCTTGCTTGTTGGTGATATTTGCGGCTGAGATCACTGCTGGAGTATTTGCCTTTATAGGCAAGAAAGTGGTAAGCAGCAAGCAACTTCTAATGTAATGGGGCAGTTATGGATTCCAGTGCTACCTCACCTACAGTCTGCTCTTGCATAGGAAAACCTTCCAGGAGACTTTTCCCAGGAAGACTTTGACATTCTGCTCTGGAGTCAATGAAAGCTTGTTTTTTCACAAGTCCAGGATGGGATGCAGTTTTTGCTCCCCCTCCTCTGTTAAAGAAAATCTATAGGTGTGATGCCAACTTATATCCACAAGGAACGAGAATTAGAGTTATGATTGTGATAAGTGGGTATTGCTTGGGAAAAAGGCAAACAAATTCAAGCACTAAACTTCTCCCATTAACAATGTTTAACCAAAACACAGCATATGTACACTCTGACCCATGGAGAGTCCCTCTGAATGCCATCAGGTCACAAAATCTCCTGTCTCTTCAATCACGGTATCCCAGTTTACCAGGTATAATTTTCTACTCTGGAGGTTGATGACAAGCTGGAATCTGCATTGGTTTGGGGCAAGCCTTATTTGCCACTCACTTGGAAGGTGTGATTTCTGCAGGCAATACAGGAAGCCCAGAAAATCTATGAAGACGTTTATGACGACTATATGAAAAACCCAGGGGGGAAGGTCAACAGGACTATCTATCACTACCACTTGGCTGTGAGTAGTCCTCTTCTAACACCTTGCACTACTACTACATTATCAACTACAACTCAGAACACCTCCCACTGATGTATGAAAGAACAGAACAGAGCGTTACTTATAATAGAGCCAGAGGCTCACCACCTGGTTTCCTGATGGCTCTGCCAAAATTCCAGTTTTCAAACCCCAGGTGATCCCTACCTTTGAAAGTGGCCAGGCTTTTAAATTTCAGCAGGTGGTTCTAGTCTTTGTTGTGCAGAAGATATTACTATTATGGCCCTTTTTAATATTAAAATCAAAGAATAAATACTCACAGATGCAGAGAAGTAGAAAGGTCTGAATCTCTTTGCATTTGTCAGAGAAAAAACTATTACCCATGTCCCAGGACATATAATATGATAGATCCTGTCACTGGTAGGTGACACAAGTAGGCAGAGAACCAAAAGCACATGTATGACTCAATTCAGGCCACCCAAAAAGTTAAGTGTCTGAATCAGAATTAGAACCTGTGACCTCCTGAATCCTGTTTGTGTCCATCCTGTATCTACACTGCTGCCCACAAAGATCAAGCCCAAGCATTCCTTCTCCCATAGCTGATATTTCTGACCCAAAGAGGAATTCAAAGCATTTTGTGGGAGACAGGCAAACAGGAAAAACAAACCCTCTGAAACACTGATTTATTACTGTCTCCAAACCCAGCACTATGTTTTGTCAGAAATAAAGATTCTAGCATTCTCTATTGTAGCCATTGTGCATTGCCCCTAATTCTGTATGTGCTATTTCAACTTTCTCACTTTAACAACTCCTGTTTTCTTGTAAGCCAAGATTCTGCTTCTCCAAAATCCACTTGTTTATTATGAGATACTGTGATAAAAACAGACCAATTCCTTCTGCAACTGGTCTGTTTGCTATGGCTTCACACAACTGAAACTGATTTTTTGAGAATTTTGGCCCATGCAGTTGAACTCTAGAGGTAGCAGTTGATATAGAGAAATAATTTATTACTTTATCTGTAGGGTTTCTTGTTTTTTAGATATCGTCTCACTTTCAGCATGAAACAAGTCTATTGTTTTCCCTTCTTTGATTCTTCATCTCTCTCTCTCTCATTTAGCTCCAATGCTGTGGTAAAGATAATGTGGAACAAATGGGATTACCCTGTCCAGAGAATATTCAGATGCCAAAAGCAAGTATCTTCTGTTCCGGTTGCTCTAGTCATTTTTTCATGTCAATTGTTTAGTAAAATCAGATACATTCTGTAAGTAAAAGAAAGGAAAAACTTCCTTTTTATCTTGCAAATTCCAGCATGAAATTTCTTATGAAATGGAGCACAGTGGAAACAGAAACTGGAGGTCATATTGAACATGCCCAGCCCTCATTTCTGAAGCCTGCATATAACATCCCATGGTAGCTGAGACAATATTACATCATCTAAATGAAAATTAGAAAGGTCATTGCAGAACAGGAGTCCTAAATGAAAAATCCCATGAAGGCTGAATTTGGGCAAGTGCCTCCCTTGCATCATGTATGGAGACTCCTGACTAGAAACTCTGTTGGTATTAAGACGGATAATTAATTCTGTCTTTTGTGGAGTCCCCTTGTGAGTATAATGTCAATCTGAAGGGCTAAACTTCCTGACTTAGCATGGCTTGTCATATAAAGGTTTTTTAACTTGGGGAAAATAATAGTAAGAAAATTACTTGTATGTGTCAGCCTGTACAGGCAAGACATACAGATGTCTCACTAGAAAAGGGAATATGCTGTGAAAATTGTTCAACAAAACACAAGGCATAGATGCAAGAATTAAGACAGTGACTGCAATATTATTTCTCATGCCTCATGCCTATCGTTTCGTAAGAAAAGCTGACAGAGTTGATTGGAGTATATTTTTCTAGCAGTAAAAATCTTTCAATTTTGTTTTTAATAGAACTGCCTGATTGAAATCCAGAATGTAATTGATGCTAATCTGCATTTAGTTGGAATTGTTGGAATTGCAATTGCTGGCATCACAGTGAGTAAATCCATGTTTTCACTCTCAAACCTAAATTTGAGGATCTTCTGTCCCTTACTCAAAGTTTGTGGAAGGTGTTTTCAAGCAGCTGGTGAGGTTCCTCAAAGGTGCAGCAATTCTTACTGCTGTCAGCAAGTCCCCTCTCTGAGAATTGCCCACATTGGTGCAAGAAGACTTGTGTACATGGATCCTTAAGCAGGGTCCAAAGTATCTAATGGTAATCTTACTTTGTTTAAAAAGCAAAAGGCAGTAGCAGCATTTAATCTATTTAGGAAAAAAAAAAACAACAAATAAAAAAAACACCTTAAAATACATAAACTGATTCTTTAGGCCCCATTCTTTAAGATTTCATAAGGAATAGAGAGAACATACCATTTGTATAGAAATAGCTTTCCAGGAAAATGCTGGCTATAGCATTGGCTCAGTATAGAGGACAGTTTATAAATAGATTTTCTAGGTCATAGATCCAGTGATCAACACATGTTTTGTTAAAGAAACAGGATTTGAATTACATAGTTTTCAGAACAGCATTTCTTTCCTCAACACGTAGCACCTAGTTACAGATCTGTTTCATCTTTGTGTCATTTCAGCGTTTATAGCTTTTCTCACAGTCCACATTCTCCCACAAACATGTATTGCTGTATTCCCAAGGCCTGCTCCTTTATGACAGCTGTGACCAATAGATGTCACCCTACTGCAAGGACGTGGCAGCAGTGTGCTGTCTGTACAGGCCTTACCTGAAAGCAATTCTAGCATGTATGTGCCATAACTTCCTTCAGACTCAGAAGCAGCAGTCTGAAGCAGCATGAGGAGCCAGAATATTAGTAAAGAAATACACCTTCAGCTGCTCTGAAAAGCAGGAGGTTCATGGATGTATGTGGACATTTAAAAATAGATGAAGGGTTTATGTAACAAAAACCATAGCATGGGTATAGGGGATTAAACAATCTTGTGATTTGTATAAAAAGTGAAGATGTACTTAAAAATACAGCAAAGCAACATGGGTAGGATAGAGTTCCAATAGCCCTGTTGCTGAGCAAGGATACACTAGAAATATGAACATCTCTTCTATGGTTTCCCACCTCAGATACAGCAGTTATGAAATTATAACCTCTTTAGCAGCATAAACGTGTCTGTACATTTTTCTGTGCTTGTTTCCAGCATTTCCTGGGGTATTACTGGTCAGCTGCCTCCTTCCTTAGGGAGGGGATATGAACTCAGTGGCTTAGCTACCTGATAGTATTGCTCACCTCACATTATTGGTAATGAAGCATCAGGAGTTAGCTGCTAACTGCTTTGGAGAATCATCATGTAGCAAAAAAATAAATTTCTGGAGACTCTGACAACATCCACTGTTCTCTGATTTTAACATTCTCTCTTGTTGACTCCTTCCACAGCTTGAATAGAGTTTTATACTTAATGTATAGTCTTGGTCTTCAGTCGTAACTACTAAAAGCTTAGCTTTCTCAGTAAAACCACAGTGTTTAGCACCAGTTCTAAAGTCCTGCCTCCTCTGGAATAATTCTCTGCTCATATTCAAATGTGCATACAATATTCCATGTACAAGCATTCTGAAACTCAGAACATTCTGGTACAACAGTAGGCATAATACCAATAGTCACAGTTATGTCAGTGTAACTAATGTTAATAATACGAATACTTGGGGCTGTTACACTGGCCTTAACATTTAGAACAAAGAACAGTGAAACTTGTGGGAACAGATAAAATCTTGGCTTTGACTGTCAGTGAAATCTCGTTTACGTTAATTGTCTGATGTCTTGGGGTTTGTAGGTGGAGGCAGTCACTTCCAACTCCGCCTTGAGAGCCTTCAGATTGTTCTGATATGCAGACTATTTCATCACTGGTTTGTGTTTCCCTAAATTGCATCCCTTCTCTTCTAGATCTTTGGCATGATATTCAGCATGGTTCTGTGCTGTGTGATCCGTAACACAAGAGACATGATCTAAAACTTTCACTGCACAACTATGTTCCAGGAGTTCCAGACTAAGCTTTACAAGAAATGCTCTTCTACCCAATTTAATAATTGTAATGCATTTTAATTAGTGTTTTAACATACTGAGAGGAAAATATCCCATTAGGTGAGCAGGTGAATTGTATTAGTTGAGTAAAACTGAACAAAAAAGGGTTTTAAAATGTCCTTTTTAATGGAAAAAGCAAATGTGCATCTAAGACTAATTTGATTTTTAATGTTTGTATATGTGCAATTAAGAGTTTACACATTTAAAAACATTGTGTAAACACATGCATATCGCTCATTACAAATATATATGCACATGAGCAGGTACCTGTATATTCAGTACTGTGCAGTATCTTGTTAGGTAAGTATGTACAAATGGAGTATGTTTCGTGTGCATGTTCACATGCATATTTTTCCAGAGTTTCACTATGCAAGAGTGTACACACACCCAGAGGTATACAGGGCTTGAAATCCTTTCATACTGAGCCCGTTTGCCAAGAATTAGCAGAGGAACCAATACCATTTTAAAAAGGAAGACCTATGATCCATTTTGTAACTGTTATTTCCAGCGCCCAAACAGAGTAGAATTAATAAAATTGGACTTTATTTTTTAAAAATGTAATGCCTAAGGGCCTGCTCCAGTGAACTTAATGCATGTGAGTAGACCCACTGACTTCACTGTCATGCAGAGACTGGGTTTGTTGGGGTTTTTTTAGGACTGGACCCTTCATACAAATGCAGAAAGCTCTGGGGGAGGAAACATGTCCAAGGAGATCCAGGGTAAAGGAAGAGGGGGAAAGAGGTGGGAAGCTCGAAAGATAACGCAGTCATTTGGCAGGAATTGCAGTGTAAAGTGTGCTTAAGCTTCCCAAGCTAGCCTGAGACACACACAAAAAAATCTATGAGTTAAAGGGGCCACTAAAAATCTTTGTTCAGAAGTTCCTTTATCCTGCAAGACTCTATTTGGTATAAATGCTGGTGCAGGAGTGGAGCCTATATACAGAAAAGGAGCAGCTTTATCAGATACTCTGTAGAATCTAACTGGCCTGTAGAAGCCAACTGTTAAATGAAAACGGTCAGGAAAAGACACACAGCACTTTAATATCCTCTGTTTCTGCTTCTGTGACTATCACAGCTTCCACATGGCTCTTACCTCAACCTCTCACCCATTCTTGTGGGTGTAAGGGCAGGAAGGAAAGATGGGACATTTTTACAGAGCCATAAAGTAAATCTTCTTACCAGCACCTTTAGATTGCATGTCAGGTATAAAAATTACAATGTGTGCTTGAAATACCTCAGGGCTTGCGTTTACATGGTTTGTTTCTATATTTTTATTTTTCTATTTGTCATATTTATTCAAAAGAGAATGTTCCTTTTAAAACAGCCTAGAAGGGAGAAAGGTTGCCCCCAGAAGGGGAAAGAAATTACATCACAGGGTCAGATCTTAATTTTTGGCTTACTTGAGATAATTCACCATTTCAGAGAACAGCTTTTGGCTAACAATATCCACCTAGCAGCTGTGTCTCTCTGATGATCTCTGATTCAGATTTCTGATGCTATTGTTCCCTGCACAATGGGGAAAAGTTAAGCTAGACTACCCATCTCATAGAACTGGCCCATGATGTCTAACAGAACTTAGAATTTACAAGGTATGGGGTCTTTGTTTCACTGAAATATAGTGGGAAAAAACAGGATTTCAAAAAATATGTGCATTCTAGCACGCATGTTTGTGTGGCATATACTTCACTCATTATATTTATCTCTCATTCCCCAAAGAAATTCGAGCTCCCATCACTTTTCTGTTCCCTCAGGATTGGAAAGTGTTGCTGTTCCATGTATCAAATCTAATTGATGCACCTTGCTGTCTTTTACAGAGATCTCCCTTTTCTAATTGTTCAGCCACAAACTGTAGCACTGAGACAGCTGGGTAGGCAGCAGGTGCTGCCAGCTGAGCAGTATACAGGCCCAGCCTCAGGAGCTCTGCTGACAGGGAGGTGTTGTGTCCTGTGCCAGAGAAGAGTTAAGCTTGCATCACTCTGCTCACAGCTGATTAGCTACGGATGCCGTGAAAAAGTAGGGCCTGGGACCTTATTCTGCAAGCATCAGACCAGGAAATAGGGCCCCGATCTACTGTCTGCTCCTAAGAAAGGCTCAAGAATGACACTGGCAGCAAATTCTTGAGGGTCTGAAGCTGAAACTAAGTAAGTTAAGTTTCTTGCAGCAGACAACTGACTTAGCCGAAGCAACTTCCTGGATCCTAGGTATACTTGACACTGTCCCTACAACTGGTTCTGCTCTAAATAGACAAGGGGAGAATATAAAACCAGGGTGTCTTCTTCCAAGGTAATACTGGCAGAAAGAAACATGTGTGAAATGTCATTTTTATCATTAAGAGCAAGACAGCTTTCCTGGAAAATCAATACAAATAGCATGATAGGGGAGCTAATGTTTCAGGTCCCAAGGTTATTGCCCTAGAGGCAGAGAAATTTATTGCAAATAAAGCTGTCTCCTTCTGTTACACAGTAACAACAGTATTTTATCTTAAACACACCTACATATAATTGGTTTTAATTCCTCAAATTTGCAGCACCAGAATGTAATGATAGGACCAGAGTTTACTTCTTTATTTGTTTACTGTTTCTTGAGTAAGTTGGAAGATGTCCACTTCTGCTCTTGAGAAGCACTAAATAAAAAGGCAGCTTACAGAAACTTCTGTTGCTCCCACTGCCCTCCACTCCTCTAAGTAAAAAAAACATCTAAATGTCTTATGAAAACAGGCAAGAGTGGTGCAAAGAAACCTTCTATAGATTCAGACTTGAATAATTTAACTTTCCACTTCAGTGTTTTGGGTTTGTGGTGGTTTTTTTTCTTCCTCTGGCCAGTACATTTGTTTTTTCAGAGCCTAATTCCTGCTTATTCTTTAGGGTTTATTGCTATTTAGGTGTACAGGATACTCACATTGCATATCAGGAACTGAATAATACCAATTATTGGTAGTGCCTTTAACAGAATTCAGAGATACAGCCTTTTGTTGTTTCCTGCTGTTGTCTGCTGTTGTGAAGTGCATAATATATTTGCAGTTTTTGCATCTTAGTAACTGAAAATCTTTTCACTTCTTAAGGAACAGGAAGTATAGCTGTTCTTTCCCTTAGAGTCAAAGCTGTAAGAATTCTTTCCTAATTGCTTTCAGATCATAGCTAGTTAACAACTCCAACTTCCATTTACTAGTTTTTTAAATATTGAGATGTCACAGGTTATGGTTATCAGAACTGGATATATAGTGCCAGCAGTTCATTGTGCTGCTGCTCTTTCAATTTCAACTCTTGCAAGTGCAAAATCTTTGGTGTTTGTCAGCAGTACAAAATAACTTCCAAGCAACTACACTATATGTCTTCAATAAGAAAGCTTTTCAAAGATAACTAAATCCAAACCAGCATCTAAGCCTCCTCAAATATGGTTCTTGCTCCAGAATTGCATCCCATGCTTTAATTAACAAATCTCGAATACTCATAATGCACCAGATACATAGTAACTGCTGCATATATGAGCAGAAGTACTCATTTAGTGCTGTCCCTTGTACCTCTTTCAGAGGAAACTGACAAAAGATAAACTCCCTCCAGGTAATTATTCTGAAAGCATATCACACACATTTTCTCCTCCTGTCAAGCAGTTTGTTTTAAAGCATAAAGATGTAAACTGTTGATAACATATTTTTAAACATTATTATTCACATTTCCCTTGTCTAATTTTTCTAAGTAACTGACTTCTGGGGGTGCTTAATTTGTTACAGGAAAACCTCAGCCAGTCTTGATATCTTGCAGAGATTGCACAGGAGCTGATGAAGCACAGCTCTGTTACATCCCTACAATGAAGATTCATATTTCTTCTTCATACTGAAAGTGATAGTGGTAGAAAAATATATTTCATATGTGTTGAAAAAGAAATTCAGTTCTCATAAGCCTTCAAATGCTGTATTTTACAGCCTTCGGAAGCTACAGATTAACAGCAACAGATGGCGTTTGTGCATAAATAAAAGCTTTTCAATCTTCTTCCTCTCTGTTGGTGCTCCAGCCACAACCACAAACCAGCTCCAATATAACGCACTTGTTTCTATGGCACAAATTCTGATTTCGGACAGAACTAGCGTATCAGTTTATGCTGCAAAACCTCGAGCAGAATTACCTCTATGGCAGCTTTCTTTGAGAGAAAATAAAAACGTATTCTGTTGCTGAAATCAGCTTTCAGTTCCCGTCACTCTAATGTGCTCCGAGGTGGCATTTTATCAGCTCTTCTGTCTTGAATTTGAAACAACTTTCTAATAAAAGTAACCTGAAATAAACGACTACCAGAGAGAACTGGTCTCGGCCCTCCAGCGCGCGCCGTCGGGACCCGCCCCCCGGGCTTCCCCGGGTCACGCCGGGCAGGTCCCCGAGCCCCCCGCGAGCGCGACGCGCGCGG
>NW_009951992.1:1703679-1733614 GCF_000747805.2 Chaetura pelagica | reverse complement strand
GCCCGGGGGTCCCGCACTGCCGGCCGCGCTGGCGGGAGTGAAGCCCAGGCGCTCAGCTGTGAACCGGTGAGCAGCAGAGAAGCTGCAGTGAGAGGACGACCCAGATTTCAAGCCTCTCTCAGGTAAGAGAGGCCTAACTAACGTGACAGTAGCGTCAGTACTGAAGAGCAGGCTGTTGACAGAGGACAAATTTGCCCCAGTGTGGCACACCAGTTCGCAAACTTGTTATGAAATACACTTTTATTTTTGTTTAGTTGTGAGCAGAGAGGTACATTTCAACCACATCTTGTTGGAAGCTTACATATTACAGAGCTTCTGTGGTTTAGTGCAATAGTTTGTCCTAAGCTTCCCATGAACACAGTCACTATAATCAGTGTTACATTTACCACACTTGCAGCTCACAGCCACGGGGTAGGAATAATAAGGGATGGTGTGATGAGGACAGCCTGGAATCAGTGCTGTTTGGTACAGTATCTCTTTGTATGTGCACACGTTCTGGGACAGAGCACTTTTGAGTAGTAGCTTTTTGCCATTGCTGTCCTACAAAGAGAAAAGAAATGCATTGTTTCACTGAAGTATACATGAGTCAGACTTCCTTTGACATTTTCTCAAACTTTCAGAAAGCAAACTTCTTTCCTCTTAGCCTGGCTCTGATATTCACAATGTACTTCTGTTGAGATCTGTAATTTTGAATTTGCATGTGACTGGGGCTCTCTACCCCCATAAAAATGTTCGTCTTGCTGTTATGGTTTTAAGTAATCTGCTTGGCTCAGAGTGCTAACAGTGCTTTGTGATCTCTACTGGCTACCTACTGCCCTGAGTAAGGTGTAACATAAAATGCCATGTTGAACAGTGAAGCTCAAGCATTGTGTTTGGCATGCCTACATGTAAGATATTCTCCACAACTAGCTATCATAACAGTGTTGGGGGTAGAAGTTACCCAAGTCATTGACATTAAGAAAGACTGACTGAAAATAATCTGCTTCTCGCCTGTTCCATCCTGACCCCACACTGACTCCAGAGGCTCTGCAGTGACAGCAGCAGTCAGTTCTCTGCTATGCCACTGGTGCTATAAACTCAGTAGTTCCAGTGGCATTTCTCAACCATACCTTCACAAAAAGCTAACTTTAAAATATTATAAGTGATTTTTCTGTGAAAAACAGTTTTAGAATTGGGTCATTTACACAGTTTTCCAGTGAGATCAGGGACTGGTTTTGCAGGGATGGATATTATAGGAACAACCGCCTAAAAAAGAGTAATGCCTTGTACCCGAGTCATGCAAAATCCGGCGCAGATGGTGGTGTTGATGGCCAGGCAGTAGGCACATTCCCTTTTCTCCACGTGGATTGTATACTCAGAAGGAGCACAAAGTGATGCTGCTTGACCAAAAGTCAGGCCAAGGAGGAGAGACATGGCAAAGAAGGGACTCATGCTAGATGACAGGAAAAACAAACAAACACAGTAAACCCTGAGTGAAATTAGAGGTACCTTCCAGCCCTTTTCTCAGCATTTGACAAGAACAGTCAGAGTAGAAGTACTACTTCCTTTTTTTAGCTACAACCTGACAAATTCTTTCAACTCTCAGACCTCTAATTGAAATAGTACTAACCAGTAAGTGGAAAATAAGGGTAAAGAGGCCATTAACAACATATAAGAAATTCAGTTTTTCCCCACTAGAGCATATTACATGTAACTTTTCTCTATTAATAAAATGCTGACACAGAGAAATAACAGGAGCTAAAGGATTTGAAAATATGACATACGTGAGAGAACATGAGCTCTAGAAGTAACCAGAGATGCTAAAGTAATCTCACTGGTTTAAAAATAATTTTCTAAAGCAAGCATTTTATAAAGTGTTCAAGAGAGAAGAAGAAACAGCTGTGCATATCAGGCATACTACTGTATTTTTTACTTTGCACTTGGCTTAGATGCATGATGAAATGGGAACACTGCCAAGAATTAAATAATAGATTCAAGCAAATTGCAGTAAAGAACATAAGCAAAGAATTCAAATCAATGAATCCCCACTTTATCAGTCTGTTGTCCTGACCTCATTTCTCAGACCTGCTGGGGGATCCTGAGAACAAAGCTTTGATTAGCTCCGAGCCAATGCCATGGTCTACTCTATAGCCTCTAAACAACAAACTTTAAATGATAGTGTCTGCAAACATATAGACATCGCCCTCTAGTCTCTTCCAGCTGCCAGTTTCCCATAGCAAAAGCCATTTGTTACACAGTCTGGTTTACCCTGAAACTGCGACAATGCAAGTCTGGAGAGACCAACCTCTTGTCAGCTGAATTCTTCCCTATTACAGGAACCTGATTCTGTCTTGAGCTGGGAGAGGCAGTGACCCAGCACAAGCTCTGTGCATGTGTTTTATACTCTCCAGGCTAATTCCAGGCTGATCTTACTGTTTATATAATTGCATCTGAATTGCTGCTTTCTTATCGCAAAGTCATCTATTAAAAATTCATACTGAACCACAAAGCAAATGTGATAGGAACAAATGTGTCCATAATATCCTAACCTGGAAACTGGAGCTGGAAATCTAATTATTTTAACGGCCATTCTCTTCTCAGGATTTTGAAGTAACCACTGCTTTAGTAAGTTATTATTGATTAATTTAATCGCTACATAGGACAGCAACATCATGACAGGAAAGCTAGCATGGAAATTGAGTCATCCTGAATCAGTTATTACTAATATCAACTAATGTTTTGCAAGACTTTAATGGAGTCTGGTTCACTCCATTTGCTCATTATCAGGCAGGCGCAACTGAGAGACGGAGTGCTAAACACACCAAGTGACAAATCTCAAATGAAAGCAATTGCTCTGCAGTGTGGTTAGGTACAGCCTGACTTACCCATGCAAACAAACACACTAAGAAATGTGGCCTTGAACCAACTGAGTGAGTGTTGAAAGTAACAAGCATATCACTCTGAAATACTAATTGATAGGGGAAAAACTTTTAAGCCACTTCTCCTATCACAATGAAAAGCAAAATACTGTACCAACACCAGTGAAACTGAGATGTCCACAGATGAGGGAAAAACACTCATGTTCAGGACTTTGTGGAACATCTGGGATGAGCAGAATTAAGAAAGGGTCAAGTCAGCATGCATGTCTTGCACTGATTCAGTACAAAGCCGTTGTCCTCTACTGCTTCATTAGCATCTGGCCAGCCTTCTCACTATGCTTATTCACTGCAGGTCTTTTAACACCCACCCTTTCAGTTCATCACCTGCCATTTGGACTTTGATCTGATGCATGTCTTATGCCGGTCCACATTCTTGATTTACATAGCCATAAGAAATATGATAAAGTCAAGTTTGAGCTGGTAAACATGGTCACTTTGGGCTGTTGGAGGAGTGAACCAGTCAGTCCTGATTCGTGTTTAGCTAATTTCTGACTAATATTGTCTCTTTTTCCTGGGATTTTAGACTACTGCACACAGCTTTTTATCCTACATTAATTCACCACGGGTTTGGTGTTTTTAATAACATGACAGAGTTCTTGTTCTATTAAGACTAGCCAAATGCTTTTTGGTTTCATGGAGTCCTTAATTATGTATTAACTTCTACTGTGAAACTTCTCAGGATTTAAATACAACTCTTTCTGGCTTAAGGACATGAGCAGAGCATGAATTGTACTCTCAGTAACATCTGTCCATCTACATTTAGCAACAGAAGTATAACGCTTTGCTACTGCTTCAATACATTATTTAATTTTGTATTATTCTGATATATTCTAAATGCAGTTAAACATACAGGCTATATTAATATACACATACATACATATGTACATATATACGCTACATATATACATAAGAGTTTGTGTGTTTAAAACTTTAATCACAGAAAATAATGTTTATTCTTAGAAATTGTTAAAGAGACAACAATCCTGAGAGAGGAAAAGAAGTGTCCAAAAGTATTTAAAAAATAGCATTCCTAAAGCATGGATATCGTATGACCCTCACATGCAAGCTTAGGTAGGTGCAGCTGATTCTTTTCTCCGAAGATGTCACAGTGCTCTACAAGCACAGCTTTAGGCAGTTGGAATTATATTTGTATACACTGGTTCTGACAGGATGCCCCCCTCATCCACATTTAAAGTATCCTCAACATAGACTATATAGGCAGAAGACAGATCACTGATTTGAATATGAAGGCATATATCCTTTGCTGCTTCAAAGTGTTAATTTCTCTAATTTGAGAAAAATGTGTGTAACTGTGTCCACATGGAATTCAGATTAGGCTAAAAAAGGATTAAGAACTTGTGTTAAGACTATTTAAGGAAATATCTGCAAAGATCAATAGTAAAGAAAAAATATAAAAATGCTTGAAAGTATAATGGTGAAATTTAAAAAGAATGCAACAATAAAAACTAGCAGTGAAAAAAAAAAGCAAAAGAACAATCACTGTTAGAAGTGAGAAAATGTAGAAAACTCACAATGGGAAGCAGGAGACTAGGATCTAAATTTCTGTCAGGACAGAGGCCAACAGTAATGTCAAGGGACATTACTAGATGAAGACAAGCTGTTGATACAGAGTAAGTATAAAGTCCTCAGTACGTACATGTGTGTTTGAAAATGTAGTGTATGAAAAACATACATACTTGCAAAAAAAATATAAAATACGTTGTATAAGGAATAAATATTTTTAAATCAACCTCATTAGCTAGCTAATACTACTTTCAACAAGTCTTGGAATACTGAGAAAATTTTAAAACATTAAGAAAAGCCTTAGTATTATGCCACTATTTAAATACTGGAGAATGTTGACCCAACTAACTCTCAAACAACTAGCCTGACATGTGTCTCTGATAAATCAGGTAAAATAACAGAAAGTTGATACAGGATTTCAGCAATGAAGAATTAACAGATGAGAACATAATTAATGCCCATCAAGATGGTATTACATAAAATAGGTCATGCCACACAAACCTGATTTCAGTCTTTGAGGTGATTACATACTGGGTTGTTAAGGCAACTACATAGATGCAATGTCCTTGGTTCCATCTGTCCAGATCCCCACTGTCATGAAGATGTTGAGCTGTTAGGCAGAGTCCAATGTGGTGTGTGCTGAATGTCTGGGATTGTTAATCACTGGAGCAGGTAGTATAATTTCAGCAGTGCAGCCTTCTTACCCAGTCTCTGAATGCAATGCAGTGCATTACAGAAATATCTGACCAAGTATTAAGGATGAAAATTTATTTATTTGGAAGCACAATAGATTAGTCTGAATGGAACTTGAGACTAACATGGCTATTGCTGCTCATACTCAGGTTAGCTCCACCCTAACGTGGACACAGAACCTCTCTACTGGGATCACGTTAGCCTGCCTGTCTGCCAGAGGTGCAAGAAGCATGACCAGAATGAGAGACACATTCACAGCTCATCAGTAATTTACACAAACTATTAAGCTAGTAGAAAAACTTTCCCATAATTGTCCTTCTGGATATGACCATTGAGTTTATTCACTACGGACCTCTCTGCACACTGGATGGGAGTGAGATCCCTCTCTTACTGGGAGAAGCAAGACAAAAAACTGTGTCAGGACAAAGTCCACCGTGGCAATGTGAGTGCCTGAAGCATCTTTCATAATTTCCTAAAATCCATAGTTAAAGAGTCTTATGCTTATGGATATACTTCTTCAGTTGGCCCCCTGCTGACCTGTTGACTATTTAGTGACAGAAATTTTTAATGTGCTTTTACAGCCATCAGCTTTGTAACCCTGTTCTGGAACAGCCAGTTATGCTGTTGATTATTTATCTTTAACCTTTCTATAACTAAACCAATCCATACACTGACATCAGTTATTTTACAATTTCATTAAGTGAAAGACAGTATGCCAGTGTTCTACAAGAAGTGTTTTAAGTCACCTCGGTAAACAGAATTTAGTAATCATAAAATTCTTGGGTTCATTAACCAGGCATCTCTGTAATGGGCTAGGGAAATTCAGTGCGTACCAGAAGTTTACAAGTAGAAGGTATTAATACAATTCTCTGTCACTGACCGATGCAGTCACTGACCTAAGATAAAAGTAGGAACAACGAGGAGGAGTTAGCACACAATTCCTACTCGCTTTAGTGGGTTTACTTTTAGTGGTAAACACAGTGAAAACTTTGTGATCTTATAAGCAGGGTAACTTACAGAGCAAGTTTTTGTTTCCATTGCATATAGCACTGTGCTAGAAACATGCCCATGCTTGCAAACGAAGCTATGCTGATGAAAAATAGACAAAGCCAATCAGATTTCTGAAATACTGTTATTCTGGTAGAGGAATTATTTCAAACTCCATCCTGTTGCAGACCTCCACTGATTAAAAAAAAAGATCCTACTATGCTGCCATAGAAACCAGTTTTTGCCAGTTTTTGCATTTAAACAAACTGGCTGCTCATTTTTCAAAGCTAATCTGTCTATATTATGTGTCTCTGTAATAGCTTGAAACATAGGTCTCATCTCTTACAGGTTTACAGACAACTGCTCTTTCTTTCCTAGGATTAGCTGCAGCATTTCCTGTCATCCTTGGATTAAAACTGCAGTTCTCTTTGCTGCATATCATATGCCAACAATCCCCATTTATGGTCTGAAAATACTTTATAATCCTATTTGCTTTTTAGCTCATAGGATAGATTACTTTCTATTTGGTTTCATTTCTTTGGAAAGTGCTAGATATTTCTGTTGTTCTAAGATACACAATCACTGCACTGAGGACAAAATTTTAATAAACCCAAACATCAAAAATAACCAAAAAGACAAGTGAGGAGCCTTTTACAGTGTTGCCCAGGGTGAATGACCACACCTACAGAGATAAAAGTCACACTTTGCAATTTCTAAGGGTTGTGTTGTTCTGCTGACTTGACTGGCAGCCTGATAAGCAGTCAGTAGGTAATAAGACAAGGTCTTTGCTGATGAAGAGCTGGTATGGAGACTTTACACTATGCTTGTATAACTCACTTTGGGATCAGAATTTAATCTAATTATATAAGCTCACTACAAACACCAGGGTGTGTTTGTTTCTCATTTTGGGCTTTGGACATGCGGTCCTATTAGATGCTGTTCTTACCCAACATGCATTCCTCTTAGGCAATCTCGCAGGCCCACCTAAAAACAGCTCTGACGGGCTATGAAGCCCACCAAAGTTAACTTCTCCCAAAAAGGAAGCCACTTTTTAGATTTCAACTAAAATTTGCAGTGTCTGTAAGGATGGAAAAGGGGAGACTGTTTTTCCTCATGAACACTTCCCCCTAAGACACTCCTGGTAAAGCAAGGCAAACTAAATTACATACATGAATGCCTAGGGACAGAAAAGGTTGTAAGAGTAACACTGTTATTTGTACTGTTTCTTTTCCTATTAAGAGACATTTTACTCCTGACATGTTTTTTCTAAATTCTTTTAGTTAAAAAAATTTAAAGGACTATTATTACTGTTTTAGAAATAGTTGTCCTTTACCATAACTATCTCACATACCTGAGGATTTTTTTACAACATCTTTTTAATCAGTATTTTATTATCTTCCTTACAAATGCTTGGAAAAAACTGTTTAAAGCAATTCTGCCAGTACCATCTCCCATTTTGAAAACAACACTTTTTGAAGCCACTGTGAACATCAGCAACTGTTGACATGTAAACCTGCTCCTTCCTCTCATGTTTCCTATCAATCAGGTGATGTCAGCACTCATGTGGGTATACCCCAATGCAGCTTCACCGATTTCCATGGAGATTTCCCTGTGTCACCCAGCCCTTCAGAGCAGGTATTGGAGAGTCTGAACGAACCTGCTAACAAGACTTTGGGTCTGTTACTTAATACTGCCTGCAAGCCCATGTACTCCTGCATTTGTCAGCTTGGGTGAGTCCCAAAAGTGTGATTTTCTTAAGGTCTGTTCTTATTTTCTACCTTCTGTTTTGCACTTTCTGCTCTTGCAGCCTTTAAACAATATATTAATACTTTTAGGAAATTACTGTCAGTAGCATCAAGTGACAATTACAATGTACCTGGAGAATTGGTTGCAGATGCTAACCCGGTAGTGTAGTTTTAAATTCTGGCAATGGTTACATTCTGTTTTTAAAAAGGTGGAAAAATATGGGTTTAACGCAGAAATATATTATTCTAAGCTATTCTTATGCATACATGGCAGAAGGCTGCCTGGTGATCTATATCTGTTGTAATACATAAAGCAACAACAGTTCCACATTTCATGTTTCAGATAAACTATTTAATGACTTACTAACATTTGCTTTAACAATCTGTAAATGTGTGCACATTTTATTCCTTATAAAGGTGAAGTATTTTTTAAACCAAAGTAATTTTCTTGAAAATTCAATTTAAAATGCAATTTCAACTGTTTTAACATACTGAAAGAGTAGCTACTGAAAATACTCTCAAGAGACAATTCTGACAATATTTAAAATTAACAAAAAAACAAGATGACTTCAGGTAAAAGTGCATTCATTTTAACAGCCTCAGTATTTCTTTCACTAAATATCCGTTTGTGAATTATGTATTAAGAAAAATAAAGGAAATTTAAAGGAACAAAACTTAATTTCTATAAAACCAGTATTTCTATCACCAGACTTCTTTTTGAAACAGATTTCTATGCAGTTATACTTATTTCTAATTTAAAAAATTAGGCTAATTTGTCTCCTGTCTTTTTATAGCATAGGGAATGAAACACAGAAAATACTCTGTAAGTTGATACAGTTATGCATCTATAAAGTTTGTGTATAAAGGAAATTAACATAATATTAAAACTGAGTATGACAAAAAAATGCAACAACATACTAACTGGGAAAGAACAACACCACTGTGGTTGCATTAACCAAATCAAGCTAAGGCATTAGTAGTTTTTTAATTTTAAGTAAAGAGCTTCTCAGCTTCTTTAATTTTTCTTTTCCTGTCCATTTTAGAAACTTCAGTCCATCCAGCCTCTCGCATTTTTCTCATGGTTCTAAGTTTCAGTGCAGAGCCTGGACTTTTTGCATTTGATGTAGTTGGTTTCTAAGAAGAAAAATAAAGCTATCCATTAGTTTCTGTAACCAATTTGATTTAACTGTTCTTTTTGATCTGGAGAAAAGCTAAAGTACCTTTTTTGGTGTCACAGCATATAGTTGTGAAACTTGAGGATAATCTTTGTACAATGCTTTAAACATTTCTTCCTCTGAGACTATGCTCTTAAATTAAAAATAAAAGAGTTAATTACGCTACATTAAAAATACATTTTCTTTCCCCCAGGAGCATTTGAGTATGAAATAAAAAATTGAGACATGACTAAGAAGCCTCAGCAGGTCAATAAAAACAATGTAAAAATCATTACGACAGTATGTACTTTTGTATAGTCATACTCTGTCATGTAGTTACTCATTATATACATATAAATACAACTCCAGGGAAAAATTAAATTAAAAATACACATTGTCTTGGAATCAGAACCCCACATTCTTTATATACTTTCTTAGATATAGCAGTCCTTTTTGCATGCTGCTAAGTTCTCTATTTGTTCTCTGATTTTTACCAGGAGGTCACTGTGTTCAGAGCTATCTGAATGAGCATCCAGCTGTAAAAGAACTTTTGGCTTTTTCCTCATGCCCTGTTCTGAAGACAGATTTGTGCTTTCACTCTGCAGTTTATGTATTGGAGGGGTCTTTATAATATATGTCTGGGAGAGAAAAAGATGGCATTTAGAATGACATTTTCAGTGGCAATTAAAGAATCTAAAACCAAACTCATAACCCTGTTTACAGACTGAGTATCCAGGAAGACAGCAGAGAGATGCTGTAGAAGAACTGAGTTCTATGCCACGCTGTATCTACCTTCTTCATGCTTATCTGCAGAAATTCAGGTTATTCTGAACTGTAGTGGCTACGTGCAAACTATAACCAACATTTAAGAAAACAAACAAAACTGCAGAAAAAAAAGCTTTCTGAAAAGACACTGTTAGTTGTATTAAGAGCAATATTGTTTCTACATAAATAGTTATTTCACCAGAAGTTTAACTTCTCAGAAACACTGCAATCCTCTTTTAAAAAGGATAACAAAAGTGCTAGATGTTTCTGTTAACACAGAAACATCATGTGAGCTTCTGACAGAGTAGAAGCATAGGTTTTAGTTATGATGAAGCAGTCAGGAATACTTTGATAATTGTTACAGCCACACAAGCAATTCCTTTACTAACAGATAACATTTTTCTTTTAAAACTAAGTAAAAGAACTGGAGCCATTATTAAATTCACATTCCCTCTAGGACAGGAATTGTTGCTGATCAATGACACCAGACAAATTAAGTAACTGAGCAAGAAAAATGACACACAGAGGGAGCACTTACACAAACTGCTTTCTAATATTGCTATGGAATACTTTCCTTTTTTGCAGCTATCTGCCTTTTTAATCCATGCTTATCACAGCACTAAACAGATGAGCATATCTACAGAGAAGTAAGAAATAGTCAGAAAAATAAAACAAGACCAATTCACTGTTATGAGTTACAAACCTTTAGTGATGGACTACCCAATGGGCTTTTTGCAGATACTGAAGAAGGCATTTTTTTCTTTTCCATCATGGTAACTTTTACAGGAGTATCACTGGGAGACTTTTTATTTTTTACATTAATAGATGTACAGTCCAGATCTAAATCAGGTTTAGTAGTCTCCAAAAAATTTGTTTGTATTTTCTAAAATTAAAAAAAGGTTTACATTAAAAGCATTTCCATGTATTTTGTCAACTGTACATAATTTATAATGGAAATTCAGTTAGCTTACATATGTATAAACATTAATTTTAGAAATTGGTAATAATAAGATTAAAGCTACCTTGTGCTTCTTTTCATATTCAGGAACTATATTTGGGAGGTGTCCTTTTGCAAGATTCTCCTAAAAAGATTTATATAATAGAAAGTAAAGTAATAGAAAGTATATATTTTATGTTAATTCAGTTGTTGAAAATCATCTTGGTACAATTACAGAACACCATCCACAGTCGTACTCTATTACAAAGTTCACACAAATACACGACACAGATTTGGTAAAACTGCAGCATTCAGAAAACAACTTCACAACTTATCCTATCTCTGCTAAGAAACCTACATACCATCCCTTTTTAATGAGAAAAGATTCCCTGACCCAATCCTCCTCCAAAGGTAAGTTCCTTTCTCCAGACTTTCCAGATCCCATTAAGTACCACAGCCTTTTCTTTGTCCTGTCATCAGAACTCCAGCACATAGGGCAGCAGGTCCCATAGAAGCCTTTCTTATTGCCTCTCCTTGTCAGTTTTACCTCCAGATTGGCTTTCCTGACATCATCCCTGCAAGCTTGCATAGTTCTTCACAGGGTTTCAGTTTGTCCCTGCTTCTCATATTTAGTAATTAAGTAGTAATGCAAATGTTCGCTACCACCAGAAATGAAATAATGACCACAGAGAGCATCAAGCTCTTTAAGTCTGACAGTGAGAGCAAGAGAACAAGACCTAGAACCAAAAGCTTCACAGCTGTCATGATTATAGTGCATAAGACCAGGCAAAGCACATCACACACACTGCAACATTTAATTAAAAAAATACCTTCTCTTCAATTTCTGCTTTAAGTTGTTCCTTCAAGGATGTCAGTTCGCTTTTCAAACATGACAGTTCACTTTCCTAAAAACAATTAAAGGATAGGGGTAAGTATGCTTAACTTGGAAAAAAGAAAACAGTTCAAATGAGACAGTAATAAGGATACTTGTTATAAAAGAAAATTCCATTTGTTCAATAGAGCTAACTTATCCATAAAGTTAACAGGCCAAGAGGTATCTAAAATTAATTTTCAGAAAGCTTCTATCACTAGAAGAACAAAGAATCAAAGCAGTTACCAAATATTTTTTTTAAGAATAACAAAAACATGTAGATTTGCCTCACACATCCTTCTACCAAAAAATCTAACTGAAAAAAAGTCTGCATTGTAAGTAAATGCCTTAGAATATTACACTTCCGTAAGTTTTGAGGGGATGTTGGCACTCAGAACATTTCTCAAAGCTAAGTTGCCCCAGAAAGAAAAAAAAGCTCAACGCAACTCTAGACCTGAAGTTTTGTTTTAGTTTGTTTTAAAAATTGAAGTACTACTAAGAAACTCGTACTTGACTAGAACTGTTCAAAGTAAGAACTTAAAACACGTGTAAGAACAGGGGGTAGAATCCAACTATTTAATACAAAACTTCCCTATTCAGACAGCAGGGTTAGAATGTGACACACTATCAGGAAGTCAGAAAACACAACTACTCAAGTTTTATTTTTAGAGGCATCTGGCATTTTTTAAATACACATAATAAAGTAACAGTAAACAGAAATTAGTGGGTTGATCTTTACTGTTCAGTCCCACAAAAGCAGACACTTAGCCCCCGCCTCCTCCCAATGGTTAAATAGGAAGAAATCTAATATACAAAATTACACTTGCTGAAGAGTACACCTTACCATTGATCTTTTTGATGATAACTGCTCCTGCTCTTTTATTTTATAAAGTTTTAACTCTGTGTCTTTTTCTTCAACCATTTTATCATATTCATGCTGTGTTAAAAAAACCAAAATGTGACTAAATGTTAGAATTGTAGATCTACCTAGTCTTAAAATAGCACTCATTCTTTTCAAATAAAATCTTCAGAAGATTCAGAAAGCACAATGAACAAACATTGATGCTTCAGCAGAAACTGTAAAACAGGAAAGGCGTAGAGTATTATTTTGTGGGCTGACAGAGATGCTTCATCTCTAGGCAGCAGTACATGTTCCAGCACAAAAAAGCCAGCTGTATCATTTTTATTAATAGTATCTACTAAATATACCGCAAAACAGAGTAATAAGGAATGTATATTAAAATGTTAAACTGCTGAAGCTCACTACAGAATCTCATCCCAAAAAGAGGCCCAAACTGATACTGAAGAACACTGCATTACAATGGTATCAAAGGAAGCCTGAATATTAAAAAAATAAACAAAAACAAACTTAGTAATCCAGATAGATGGAATCTATCTGCCAGCAGGCATGTTTTCAAAATCTGAAGATTATTTTACATGATGAAAAGTCATGTGTCCACCTTCATTTTCCTAGATGCAGGTCTTTTATGAAGTTTTGCTTTGTAATTTGTGATATTCTGGTTTTGAAAGGTTTTTACTTAACACAGTACCACACATTACAAACCCCAGAAATCAGTAAAACCTCTTACCTTGTGTTTTTCCATAAGTGCCACCATTTCAGTTATCTTGTGCTGACATCGGATATCAGTTTCTCTCTGTGTTATCGCTGCTTCATCAGCAAGCAACCTCATCTTTTCTACCTGTTAGTACCAAGTTTAATTCATGAACAATACCTGACCAGGAGAACAGTTTAGACAAGGCACTCTACAGACAGACAGGAGCAGCTTCACATTCACAAACCATGGTACTCATAGGGGACTTCAGCCACCCTGATACCTGTTGGAAGGACAAGTCCACAAAGCACAAGCAATCCAGAAAGTTCCTAAAATGTGTTGATGATAACTTCCTTTTCCAAGTAATTGAGGAACAAACAAGGAGAGATGTTATGCTGGACCTTGTTCTCACCAACAAGGGCTGGAGAAGAAAGCTAAGCTCAAGGGCAGCCTTGGTTGTAGTGACCATGAAATGTGGAGCTCAAGATCCTTAGGGCAGCAAGGAGGTCTCACAGTAAGCTTACTACCCTTATACTTCAGGAGGACAGATTTCAGCCTCTTCAGGTATCTACTTGACAGTGTCATGGGATAACATCCTGGAGGGAAGAGGGGCCCAGGAAAAGCTGGCTGATATTTAAGGATCACCTTCTTCAGGCCCAAGAGCGATGCATTCCAGCTAAGTGAAAGTCAGGTAGACTCCACAAGGCTGGAATGGATCAGCAAGCAACTCCTAGAAAATCTCAAACTTAAGAAGGAAGCATACAGAGGGTGGAAGCAAGGGCCGGTACCCTAGGAGGATTACAGAGGTTGTCCAAGCAGCTACGGATCAGGTCTGGAGAGCCAAGTTCCAGATGGAATTAAAAGTATGTCCATTCCTCCATGGCAAAGGAGTGTCATTTTGAACCTCAGGGCCATTTCAAGTACTCTGCCCTAACAGTTTTTGATACTACCATAAAAAAAGTACAGGTAAGAAAATACTACTATGGGGAAAGTGATAATCTAATGTGCTTCTGCTGTACTTACTATTTACACACCAAGAATAGCATGTCTGTGAACAGCATCTTCACAAAAAGAATGTTAACTGGGTTCTTATTTTTAAAGACACATATTAATACTTCAACTTAAGGTTCTAGTGTACTAAAGCTTTACTCACATACATATACAAGATGTTCCATTATGTTGGTAAGACCACTGTGTAAGAGTAAGGACTCTGGCTTATAGTTTCAGAAAACTATCATACATAAAAATTAATTAAAATTTGTAATAAAAATTAACAGCTCTCACCTCTTCAAGAAGTTTATTTTCATTTACATCTTTTGTTTCAATCTCTTTTTTATAGATGTCAACTGCTTCCTTATGTTGCTTGTTCATATTTTCCATCTCTAACCGTAATTTATTCACCTTTTGAGAATGCAGAATTATTGCTGTTATTTGTTTAGAAATAAATATGCCAATTTTTTTTAACCTTTTATTTTCAATCAGAACCACTCTTATGTTCAGGTATGTGACTGAACTGTTTCGTATTTAATGTTCAGCTTTTTTCATAAAGAGTTTAACTTCAGCCTGAAGTGAGTTAGGAAATACTCAGCAACAGTGGCAACACCACAACAAGAAAGACTGCCTGTGGCAGTTTGAGGCCCCCAGTCAATAGCCTCTAAAGCTAGAGGCTGATCAATCACAATTATTCCAATATAAGGGAATCATCCATTAGCAATCTGACACTATTCTGGCTTCTGTACAAAAAAAAATATTTTTAGTATTGCTGGCATGGAATGCAAGGTAAAAAAATTAACCATAACCTAAAGGTCTCCTACAGACTTAGCAGTACAACTTCATTTACTATTAAAACTTTTTTTTTCAAATAGGAGTTAAGGAAACACTTTGCCTAGAAATAGTTTCATTTCAAATTTTTAATTATGAAAATATTATTTCCTCTTAGCTGATAACATTAAAGAGAATTTGATATGAAACAAATAGGAAGATTCTATTCCTAAGCAGTCACCCCAAATGCTGTGAATTATTAGAAAAAAGATACACATAAGAGATTTTATTCCCTCCCTAGCCAAACAATTTAAGATTTTAATTGGTTTATGGTATGTTTTTGTCCAAGTGTGCATGGTGGTTATAACTTTTCCTTTCAAGTTTCTTATAATACCATCAAAACAGTCTACATCTTTCTTGAAGCGTGGTACCCACAATTGGACACAATATTCTAATTAGGGATTTTCCACTGCACAGTAAGAGTGAATAGTACATTTACTTTAATTACTCTGCTGTTTCAATAGGGTAGCATTACTGAATAATGTTCAGTACACTAGCAATCATGAAATAAAGGGACTGATTTAGGAACATAATTCTTTGAGATGTGATGGCCTCCTCTTACAAATGTCTGATAGCCCAGTCAGTATCCAATGATTAAAAAAGATAGCATCTTCCAAAAACTATGGAATCATTCCTGTAAAATCTGTATTGCAGATCCATAAAACAATTAAGAACGTACTTAACATTATCTTCAGTTACACTGGGATTTAAAACATCAAGTCTTTGCTTTCCCCTCATATCTTGTACATCTAGTTATTTAAACATACCTTCCCTTCATAAATACTGGTTTTCTTGCTTTCTGCAGTAATTTTCTTTTTCAGTACCCTATTCTGTTAAAACAAACACTATGCTTTAAGTTAATATAATTATGTAACGAAATAACGTCAGAACCTTCAAAATTCCAGCTTTCAGCAAGCAATTCTTTTTGTTGTGCAGTTCAGCTTCCAGATCAATTATCCAAACAAAAAGAGTACTCAACTTACTTTGACTCAAGGACTCAAGGATTTTGACTCAACTTTTAATAATACTGTTACTTCATGACCTTATGAAAGATTTCTCGTGGGCAACAACAGAGAATAATGAGAGGGTGCAGAATGGGAAGAAAAAAGATGCTGCTGACAAAAAATGTGCATATGTCATGACAAAAAATACAAGTTATGTATCTTTGCAGTACAGTTATTAACTATTTGTCCTAAGGCACAATTCTTTTCTACTCTTGGTACCTGAGATAGGTGATTACTTAATGTATATCAATATCATATACTAAATGTAAATAGTAAAAATTTATTCAATATATTTAATTGCATTTTCCAAAGTAAGGATAATTTCACAAATCAAGTAGTTCTAAAGGTGACTCTTTAATCTTCTCAGACTTAGGATAAGAAAGGAGATGTTATAAATGATGCAGGTATATCTAAAGGTATCAGCAAGCAAAACTGTTGAAATGGTATTTTTTGGTAACAGTTACTTCTTTTATCAGTGCATGACGTTTAAGAACTGTACATACCTCCTGTTGCAACTCTTCAATGCATTTGGTTTTATTTTCCACTTGTTTCTTTAAATTATTGAACTAAAAAGAGATGTTTCAAGCATTAGTCAATTAACTCCTAAAAAAATGACTGTGTTAAGAGATTACTGTCAACATTCTTAAGCATGTATTTGCACAAGTCTGGTTAATTCCAGTAGGACTGAAACATATGCTAACATGTTAGAATAACTGGTGTTTTAACCATAAAGTACTACAAAAACTTTGCTGGCCAAATATCATCAACAATAGCAGTGAAGTACCACCTCAGTGGTTCCAGAGTTTAGGAAGAACAAGAAGTACCTTCACAATTAAAAAAATAATCTTGAATGAAGTTTCTACAGTACATGAAAAAGATTGTATACCTTATTTTCTAGAATCTTCAACTGTTTATCCTTTCTTGAAATTTCATTTTCAATACTCTTAGCCTGGAATTATAATTTTATATTTGACTTATATAATAAAATTTTGAAATCTACTATGATGTTAAAAAGGCATACTTTGAAAATACACTAAGTAAAATACTTGAACATATTAATCCTCATATTACATATTGAAAGGTAATCCATACCCCATCCATCACTAAGTGGATATATGGCAATATAAAAGGGTTTTTTTGCCTCAAATTTAACAAATTTTAAGCCTCTATGTAAACAGTAAATGACACACTGAAAGTCCTTGTCTTTTAAAATTAAAAGGCACACCATGTATACATATGTTGATTCAATTCGTAGTACCACTGAGACAAGAAAGCCTCTTCAACAGACTACATCTCTAAGTAGATTTCAGCAAAAAAACTGAAAGTTTTACATTTAGATTTTGTCCTATGTTATATAATTTAATGATAAAGCACATGATATGGCATACATTTTCTTCTCTTTCATCCAGTTTACTTTTAATCTCTTCACCTTTCTTTGCCATCTTCTGCTTCAAAGACTCCAGTTCATTTCTAAATATGAAATTAACACACATTTGTAAATATTTCCTTTGTAACTGACTTCCTTTCACTACTGCTAAATAAACCCATCCTTCATTTTCTAAAAAATCTGTTTATGTAGATGAGAATTTCATAAGCTGTTCAATGAATATGTTCCTAAAATAACTCAAAGTGACTATTAAGTTAATGTCTGACCTGTACATACTTTTTGTAAGTGTGGAAAGATGGTCCCCTTACCTGAGTAAAATATATTCTAATCTATAGTACTATAATGCATCCATGAAACATTGAAGGTTGCCTGTCTATTTGATTTGTAGTACAGAGATTACTTCAGAGTAACATTTAACCAGTTTCACCTTTTCATATTTAATCCATAACCTTTAACTTCTACTTTTATTTTCTTCACACCTAAGATGTTAATGTGGAACAGCATAGCTATATGTAATACAAAGCTATGGCAAAAATTCTTGCTGTAGCAATAGGCATCACCAATTTATAGAAACTTATTAGTATTGTATATTAATATTTGTTTTCACTTGCCTTAGCTGGCCATTTGCTTCTTCCAGGCTTTCAACTAACTGCTTTATATTTTCTTCCTGTTTTCTACTATCCTAAATAAAGAGTTGTAAAACTAAAATAAATATAAAGGTGCTATCTTAAAAAATTCACACATCTTAAGCACTCAAAGGTAACTGTACTTCCTTTATATTTTAAACACAAAAAATAGTTCAGATACTTTACCAAACCTTGACATGTTGTAGTCTACCATATATGATTTATATTTGAAATTTCATGTTTTCCCTTAAAAACAGCTTGAAGTTTACAACTTGCCTCATTACTTTCTTGCAGTTTCTTGAGTTCTGTAGCCATACCACTTTTCTCTTGCAGCATTTGTTCTTTTTCTAACAAAAGCTTATCGATATGCACTGTTAGTTGTCCATTCTTTAGCCTAATTTAAAACAATTAATTCAGAAACTTTCTCCTCATGTTAATCCAACTAAGTTAGAGACATGCAAGAATTACATACAAATATTGAAAACGCCATCTACAAATACCTAACAGATGTCATACTGCATGCAGAGGTTCAAAACTTTCATTAGAAAAATTAATTTCATTGTATATTAAAAGTAACTTTTACATAACAAAAAATTAAATACTATATTTTCAAAAATTATCATACGTCTCTCGTTCAAGATCTGTATTCAGCATCATAAGCTGTTTTAAATAATTTTGTTCCTTTTCATCTGTAGTAGTCAGCTGTACTTTCAAATCCTGGATTTCTTTCTGCAGAAGAAAAAGAAAGTGTTTTGAGTGTACATATGTAAACTGCAAGTCCTGAAAGCTATCAGAAATGAACTGACAAAGTTTTAAGATGAAACAAATACATGCATGCTATAAATTAGCCAGACTGTATCTTTACATCTCTGGTGTGATGCGACAGTAGTTGAGATACTGAACTCTAATACAAACACTAAATGTGTCCCCTATTTTAAGCCTAGCTAGTCTGCAAAATTAGTGACAAAATTAGCTTTCCTTGGAGACTATTTTCAATACATTTGCTTCAGATATGATAAGCTTCTGCACTCACCTACATTAAATAATTTCTTCAGAAAAATAACAATTCTAATACTTTGTGATAGAATAAGCACGTATTTTCAATGCTTTCCAAAACAAAAGCAAAACTCCTCCTTCAAATTTCCTGCCATTACAAGATAAGGCAAGCCTTATGATGTAATGTAGTTTACAATATATATATACACGCTTTCAATTAAATTTTCTCCAAATAATTGGTGATACTGCCACTGGCACTGGCAGGCAGTTGGTGGGGAAAAAAGGAAGGAGGGAGAGAGAGTCATCATAATAGATTTCAAAATTTTATAATAAAGTCAGATTTTAAATTCTAATTCAGTTTTTAAGCACAGAACATAATGAACTTTTGGAATTTCTTATCACAAAAGGCTTTGGAGACAGATAATGTAAGGAGGTTCAAAAAATTACACGAGTGAGCATGAACAAATGACAAGGATTTGTCCTCAAATATCCTTAATACAGCTACTGTAGGAAAGGGCAATGGGCCATAGATAAGTCTTCTGCTGTCATTGTCATGAGCAGAGCAGTGGGCGGAGCACTAGTCTAACTATGTGATACTTCTTATGGTCTTATATGCAAGTGATAACATGTAACTTATCTATAAAATATATTACTGTCATGCTTTATTCAGACCTCTCTGACTTGAAGAACGTTCTTCATTTCTTTTTCTCGCTCCTGAAAATTTTCTACAGTAGCCTCAAGATCTTTCTTCTTTACTAAAAGTCCTTCAATCTTTCCCTGCTTAAGAACAGCAGTGAAACTCAGTTTAGAAAATTCAGTCTATGTAAGGAACAAAATATATATGGCAAAGTACAAACCTAGTTTCACAGTTTTACTTTAGCTGATGCAGTTTCTTGTTAGACTTGTAAATACAAGAGCAAAACTAAAATAAGGCTATATTTAAAGTCTACTTCATATAGTTTAAGACTTCTATAACAGAAAATAGGCCTGTATCACAGCCAGTAGGGTTCACTGAGACCAGAGGTCTACCTCAGTAAACTTGCCTGTAAGAAAAGAACCACCCGAACAACAGGAGTACATGAAATGGGGTGTCACAACCCTGTTGTAACAGAGTTACAGACTCTTAAATGTTTTATCTGAAAAGGGCCATGCATGAACACAGCACACAATGCCTTATAAGTGCTGAAGTACATGAAGTACACCTCACCATAACTAAAATCCTACAAACAGCAAAATAGTAACAGATTTGTGAAGTACTAAACCCATGGAATTCCTTATTACTTTCCTCATTTTCTCACACAACCTTTTCACAAGCTCCACTGACTTTTCTGGGTGGTGTCAGAGTTTTGGTTATCATTAAAACAAGAAAATTAGGTAGGCCTTTATAATGTTTAATTTTTAGAAGATTATTATGAAGAAAGGGAGCCACTTGAGGAATTATCTTTACTGTATAAAGTTAGACTATCCCTTAACCTTAAATATATGTAGTTTAGGTTTGAGCTAATGTTTATCACAAGAATTATTTTTTAGAAAGTACTTTTCAGAATGAGGATAGAGTACTAGGCATAACTACAAATGGGCAATCTTTACATCCTCAGGGAGTTGCATTTGAATAGCTGTGAATGAAGAAGGAAGTTACCAGAAATATTGACAAGGAAAACCAAAACAAAAGAAAAAAACAGAATCAAGTCCTTAAAAAAAAGCGCAACACTGAAGTTGTCTAAATGATAGGAAAGAAATTTTTTAATGAATATTGAGGCAGATTAGACAGTGCTTCTACATAGCATTTAAGATACTTAAAAAGCAGGAGGGACTTCATATGAAAAGTAAATAGCATAAGACTAATAAAATAAGCATTTACCAGTGTTTCTGACAGCTCTTCAAGTTGCATTTCTTTGTCACATTTTAGTTTAGTCATTTCTTCTACAGCACATGTAAAATTAAACAGAAATAATTTCACATATTTAACAGGCAGTATAACACATCCCTTTGCAGTACCAGATTTTCATAATTGCTGCATTAAGTTCAGCAAGTGTAAAGCTATAAACTCCAAATTATGACAATATAAATGTGGAGTTGGAAAAGTGATTCAGAAAGACACAGCAGGTATATTTCTGAAGTTTCAAATAAACCATGGACCGCAAAAATGTTTATGAAGGAACAGTCTCCAAGTACTGATTCCCCTGTGTTTTTCCAGAAAAAAAATTATATTCTATTTCTACAAATCTTACCCAGTTCAGCAGACTTTTTTTTGAGCTCCAAGGTAAGTAGCTTTGACTCATCTTCATATTTCTCTGATCTAAGAAAATTGTAATTAAAAAAATAAACTGTATAGTCCAAAGCACTGCACTTGAAGCTTAAAGGACAATAAGACAAAGTCTTGCTACCACAAGCATTTTGAGAACATTTGCCTTTCAACAGGCAGGTGATATATCTGCCTGTAACATGTATCAAGTTTCACTTTAATAACTTCATCACAGCAGACATATACATATGTAAACCTGTATTATTTGCTAGAATTATGAAAGTTAGGGGAGTGAGAGAGAAAAAAATTGCTTTATTATAGACAAATATCAAACAGCACAAATTAAAAAATTAAATTATCTGTATTTAGACTAGTGTCCAAAAAAATTATTTCAGTTTCATACCCCTTTGCTCCTGGATTTGTCATTAGCTGCAGCTACTTAGAAAAACACCTTAATGCCATGTACCCAAAATCACTGTTTCATTAAAAACTCAGCTGTGATATGTATATAAAATATACCTCTAGTGCTGTTATTTTTAGAAAGCTTGATTTTAGTTGCTATCAGTTTCTTTGGCAATTTCTTACTTTTTGAAACTACAGAAAACCTGGAATACAGTAATAATAGGCATTGACAATAAACAGTATTACCACATACAGAAGAATTATCTTCCTCACCAGATGTTCCATCAACTAGCAAGTACTAGATGAGATTGCTGCGCTCTTAGTTAAGAGCTGCATCCACACAAAATCAAACAGCATAACTATCTTCAAGTGCTAATAATTCATATGGCCAGACGGGTGAAGGCCTTTTTGAAAGTTATTAGTGATTACAAAAAAGATCACACAAAGTTTAAGATTTATACCCAGCAGCTCAGTAATCTAGTATCTTACTTGTAAGACCATTCTTTGAATTTAGTGTTTAATTTACCTATTTTGCTCTTTTTGTAGCAAGCTTTTAAAATTGGACATAGAAGTCTCAAACTCCTCTCTCAGGGATGCATGCAATGCCTTAATTTTTTTACATTCTTCCACCTGTGCTTCTTTTTCTCCAGTGACCTGCATTAATGCTTTCACTGTAGTCTGCAATTCAGTTTGTAAGTTCTTTTGAGCAACCTACAAAAATTATATAATTTCTAAACTTTTTTTGCAACAAATAGATACAATTGCTTCATATCTAAAACATCAGTAACAGTTTATGCAATTACTTTTCTAATCTGTTTATACTAGAATATTGTAAGCAAGCTGTACCTCTGTTTTTTGCAATGAAACTTTGGCATCTTCCAGTTCTGCCTTCAAATGTCCTTGATTGATCTGAGATTCCTTTAATATTTCTCCTTCATTTCCTAAGCAAAAAGATATTTGCTTACATTTTTTTAAAATAGGATATTTACTAGAAAATGCATTTCTATTTTGCAGATATACACATTCCTACATCTTAATCAAGTTACATAATATATTCATGTCATTGTTAAGAAAAAAGCCTCCAAGGTGATTATTCACTTAGTAACAGCATAACAAAATGTAGTACTAGATATATGTATAAAATTTAACAAAATGTAGTCACATGTATCTGGCACAAAAACAATACTAAAACCTACCTCACCACTCCCCGGGGGAGGCTGAAAATTGCCTCAGTCATTAAGAACTAAAGTACTTATATTATATATTATAGTTATTTTGTAATATAAATGGCCTATAAATACTGAAAATCAAGGTCTGAAATGTTTCTTCAGTGGCATCTCACTGTAAATTTGCAAAACTCAAGCCATATATTTTCCCCTTGCTATCTTCAAAAGCTCTCACTGATTGAGCCTTAAAAAAGAGCTCTTCAAAAACAGTTATACTTCCAATCCCAGTCAATCCTTTAGCTATTTGCAAATAAAATTATATTTATAAGCTGTAACATCTGGGGAGAGTTACTTGGCAAAGATGTGAAAATAGGTTAGAATAAGGCTACTATTTATAGAGTATTGAATAAGTACTATACTTTGAAGACCCGTCACTAACTTGGTTTGAAACAGATCAATCCAATAACCAAGAAAAACAATTATTGTCATGCCATGTTTCCCATACAAGTCCAACTGAAATGGGAAAAATATCCAGAACAGGGGCAGGGTTATCCAGTGTCCTGGTAAAATTAAGTTATGTTACAAAAAGGAACTACAGGATATATGGTACCTTTACACGTTCACAACAGAGTTTATTTAAGAGTAAAAGAAAAATCCCTCACAATGAAGCTGTCACATCAACACAAAAAGAGGGTAAAGCTTAAGCCTGAAGAAAATCTTTGTTTTGAAGTAATGGTCTAAGTTTAATACATATGCAGATTACATTACCAGCCCTGATGCCACATCAGCATCTTCTGTTCAAATGAGAATACGGCCTGCAAGGCCCTGAAATTCTGCTGCCGGCTAATAACAGGCTAAAATTATCATGATCCTATTTCCTACACTTCCATAACTAATAATATATTTCAACATAGCAGAGAGACCTCTTACTTTTTGCTTCTTCTAAATCAGCAATCTTATTTTTCGATTCATGCAGCTGAGTCTTGATGTCTCTTATTATATCATCTTTTTCATCATTCTGTACGGTAAGAACTGAAATCTAACAAAACTATCATAATTAAGTCTAGAAAAAAGGACATTCTCATTTTGATTTGTGCATTGTGTATCATTAACATACATATGGCTGTCATTCAAGTTCAAAAAGGTATTAGCCAAATATTGATCAACTCATATTACTCTATGAAAAAGCTGTTCAGTTCAAAATCAAAACATCAATTCCAACAGACTGGAACATCACTAAAGTTAGCAGAATCTGACTTAAACATGGCTTCAGCTATTATTTTTGTCCTTTCTACTGATGCCCAGATACACTCCTTGCAACATCACATGCATCCTCAGAAAAAACAACTCCTGACCTCCCCAGATACAGAGAGATGCTCTGCTTCTCAAGACTCCTGCTTACAAACTTCAACTTAGTTGGTCTTCCATCATGGCTACCTCATCCCCACTACAAAAAACATAAGCAAATCACAGATTCCCAAACTGTCTTACTAGGTTAGAGTCTAATATGCATTATAATCCTTTTTCCCACATTATTTCTTACCAGATATGAACTATAACACTCCTAGCTATGAGAAGTGATGGCTGCTTTGCTAATTTTATGCTTCTGCACAAACCACTCTTCTAAAGGTAGCATATGTGTAGAGAACAGGAAGAGTATTCAGCATTTACATGATGCTTTTAAATCCTGTCACTAAGATGTCCCTTTTTACAATACAGCTGCCTATTTCACTTTTAAAATAATTATTTTCATTTGATATATCATAAAGCAAAATGGAGTTCAAATATTTGCAAGGCTTGTTTCAAGAACAGAGCTGTATATTAGATGGTAAAACTAAGCCAACCTGCTTTTCCTTCATACCGACTTCCAGTTTGCATTCTTTTTCAAACTTCTCCATTTTTTCTGCTTCTTCTTTTACTTTTGAGATACAGCAATATCCACAGTTAATAAACTAGCTAAACAATACTTCAGGTTAAACACAATTTTCAGTTTAAGATCATTATAACTGTACAGCTGTACAATTTGTCTCCTAAAGAGCAATTGTTGAGGTCATGTTTAAAATTATTTTCTAACCAGACTAATTTTTTACCAGCTTTCCACAGAATTAGTCCATTATTCTAATTATTGTTTGTTACAAGAAAGTAACAGAAATGCACATGTAAAGAATAAACACACACAGTAGCATAAATAAAGCAAATATGCAATTAAAATTTCTGTAGCTATGCACCAGTTAATTATTTTCATAAACCAACTACATAAAATTAGTAGTGATCACTAGACTGTACTTCAGATTTCAAGTAACTATTTCCAAAATAATCATCTAAATATGATCCTGTGGAAAAAAGAGTCCAGGCATTTAATAACAGGCAGCATGAATAAAAGAGGGTCCAGCCTCTCAGTGTTAACAGTTCCCCATTCTAATATTTCATATCTTTTGGCCTGAAACTACATGCAATGAAAGTACAAAATTGTAAAGCCTGCAGCAAAACACAATTAACAGAACTCTCACATTTGAAGCACATTTCCAATCTGGTGTTCTCTGCTTGCACACGAAGCTCTTCAAATGCTATTATCATTCTCTAAAAATAACATTAAATATAGAAGTTCATACAAAACTAAGTATTTTGAGCACTAAAGACTTACATTTACAGTCTGCAAACAAACAGCATTGCACACTCGTCATATCTCAACTGATATCACACGTGAGCCTTTCAACAAGCTATCACTTACTTCAACATTGTTATTAAGTTCCAGGTATAGTTGTCTTGTTTCATCTCTTTCATGCTCATCTATCAAAGCAAGAATGTACCATAAAGTTTTCCTTTCGAAAAAATATGCTGTCAAAGCCATTATGCTTAAACATTGAAGTAAATTAAAAAAGGAATTAAGTTCTTTACTTATTCTAAAAAAGTTAGGAGACAACTAAATAGTTCTCAAGTTTTTAACCTTTCAGCAAACAATCATACTGACTTCAGAAAATCTCTGGATTTAGCATTACAGAGCATTAGATCTACAGCTTTACTTCTAATTTCACTCTGATTCAGAGTCATACACAATTTATAACAGCCAGAGAATGTATCTGGAGTAACATGATAGCTTTATTCCTTAAGAGAATTTAAAGAAAGCTAGAAGTATCTTTACTTTCATAAATCAAAATTTAAATAGCATTTACATTTGGCGGACTTCTCTGTAAAGTGAGTACAGGTCTCCTTCAGTAGATTACACAGATGCCTTGAAACATTGTTTCTAAAAGAGGGAAAAAAAAACACCCAATATGTTGTAACAGGAGTGCATAATATTTTACCTACCAAATTAGTAACAATGTAAATGTCCTGATGACCTTTAGAATTTAACAACTATGTGTAATTTTTATACTAATAGAGTTCTCAGTACAAAACCTAAGTATTTTCACAAAGATATTTGTCTGTTACTTACTCTTTTAAGAGATCTTTATTTTCACATATCTCATCTTCCAGTTTTAAACTTAGTTTTTCGTTTTCAAACTAATCCCATAGGAAACAAATAAAAACACATTGTTATTGAAAAGTATCCTAAAAAATACTTTCACTTTTGAAATCTTGCATGCAAGTGATTTTCTGCATCAGAAGACAAACTTTTTTATCTGATATTACATGCTGAGACTTTTTTTACTGTTTGTATGAAAGACATAATAAAACAATAACTTACCAACAACTGAAATATTTTCAGGTACATTATTCATACATACATTCACACTGCACATGTGCACTCCTCAGAACTATTTTCTCAACACAGAAGTCAATCAAAGATGAGTTAGGTTAGTAAAGCCAAAGAAAAGTAACAATAACCAACAAGAAAAGAGGACTAATAAATTATCTAAAATATGTATTTCAGTCAAAGCTGTCCACTACCAGCAAGATAAAAAACTAGGATAAAGCAGACTGCACTACTTCCTGTATGTTTTGAGAAAAGAAATACGCATGAGCATACTTTACACAAACTAGAAGGATGAAAGGTTATTCACTCTTAAATAGATTTCAGAGTAACCACAGTATATAAACCATACAAAAATGGAATGCACACTGTTAAACAGGTAAACTATTACTAACAAATGTTTTTTCCTTTAGTAACACTAGAGCCATAGGTGACTAGTATGTAGCCAAAGGTCTTATCTGAAGTCATGACATTAACAGTTCAAAATTTCTTCAACCTCTGCTGCATTCCTTAATACTTAATTGTACAAATAATATTTATGCTAAATCAGGAAGGACTTCCTTTTTACTTTACATATTCAGTGTATATTGTACAATACTGGCCTGCAATTCTTGAATGGCTTTACGCTGGGCTTCAATAATTCTTCTATTTTCTTGCAGTTTCCTTTCTTTCTGCTTTAATTCTGATTCTACAGTTAATTTCCACTGCTTGATCTTCTCAGCCTCTTTGTAGAGTTTTGAATACAATTCATTCATTGTTTCTATAGTCTATTAAAACAGGTTATACAACTTAATCTCAAATGTATTTGTTTCAAATACGTATTTATCTCAAAAATACCATAAAAATAATTTTCCACAGATGGTGACAAGCTAATATACAATCAGAAACCAAACTATAAATCTCTGTGCATCCACTGTGTGTATTGACAGACAATATGTAACAATTAAGAGACTGAAACACAAGCAAAAAATACCTCACTGCCTTGAGATACATTGACATCACTACATAGCCTTAAAGGCATGGATAACTGCACTCCACCAAAAGACAAAAGCTTTTCTGTAATTGATAATTAGAGCCAAGATGCCTTCTATTTCTTCACACATTCCCTCCCCTCTCTTAATCTGACAGATACTGCTGAATTAAGTAAAAACAGCTTCAGAGATCTGGTGCAAGACTACCTGCAATATGTTTTTGCAGTCAAGTCATGCATAAAACAGGAAGAAAAACCAACCAACCTGGTGCTCTTAGAACATCTCTAAAACACTGTACAGGCAGTACCTGAACAGTAGTTCAGATAGGGAAGAGTAGCAGAGCAGGCAACAGAGTAGTTCTGCAGTTTGTTTTAGGTATGATGTCACCTAACACTATCCTTGTTTTGGCTGCATCATGCTATGACTACAATCCTGATTGCTTTTAATAGCTGCTAGGGCTAAAAGAAGTTTCATCTTCAGTTATATGACAATTATTAGAAGGACTGCAAGGAACTTGTTCCAGTTTGTTGCAGCAAACAGCATTTTGTATCTGGGAAGCACAGGAAGCTACCACAAAAACAATTTCACTAAGCTGCAGAAAAACATTAGTAAAGACACAATGAAAAAAATTAAATGGTTAAGGAAACCACTAAATTGCTTTCTAATTAAAAGCCAGACAAGGTACTTGGGATAATCTGCTTTGATTTTCAAAAAAAATTGTCTGACTTCAATCCTTCTGCCTTTCAACATAATCAGTTTCTGAAAGATACTTAAGTGCTTAACCCTTATTCTGGTTTAAACTCCCCAGGCACTTAGAAGAAAAACAATCCACAACTTTGAAATCACCTTCATCTCCAGTCATATTCACTAAATGACAAATACCTCCACTAAGAGACTCAGCTTTAAACAGGAGACAAAGCTGTTATTCCCCTTTGACTACTTCCTTTAGCCCTGAACGAATTGAATAGTGCTTTAGGCACTGTTTTGGGAATAAATTAAGAGGGTCTAAGAAATCAGATAAGCCGAGTTTATACTTAGCTGACCTCTTCATCTACCTCAGAGCAAAGTTTTACTTGCTGTGAAATCGCATCTGAAATATGAAGAGATTTTCATCAACATTTTTTCTAAAAAAAAGTGGAATTGCATTTAGCAATGTTACAGCTATGAAAATTGTTAAACTACTCTTAAAAAAAATTACAATATTTTAAAAAATAAAAAGAATGTGCAATGTAAGAGCTTATTTTAATCTTACCTGAATCAGTGATTTCAACATGCTTCGGTGTACTCATTACAAATGGCAAACTAAAATCATCATCTGGGAATTTGTTAAAACCCTGCACAAATTAAAAAATTAGTTTCTAATGGGTAGATTTGTAAAGGCTCACAAAACACAGAAAAAATACAGCTAATGGAAAAACAGATTTTTCCATTAATAAATCAACAACCTACAATTTTAAGGCTCGAGGTATTGGTAATTACTCTGGAACTCTCCTGCATAGTTCTTACTTCACAGTAGCTTTTCAAACTGTTGGTCTTTTGTAGTTTGCTTCATAGATTAGATTGTAGTCAAAATGGAAGCTTCTGATGACAAGAACTTAGTAACTACTGCAAGCCTGTACACAGTTGCACAGTAAAGGATTCATTAACCAACGTGTTTTTTTTCAAGTCTAGTATTTGATACTTATTTTTTTGCTTTATTCCCAAGAGTACTTCTAAAGCACATATGATTATGATTTAGCATGAAAATTGCATTTTACAGGGCCGTTTAAGTCACATAAATTTGTCCTCTTAATAGCACAACTCATCTCCTGTCAGAATATCACATTTGAATCTAAATATTATATAAGGAGCCTCAACATGAAAAAATCTTGAATTCACATAACTCAGAGCATAGCAGCAGAACATTTTCACTACACACTTGATCTGGTGGGACCAAAAAAGCCAGTAAGGGTGTCCGAGTGGTGTACGTCCCACTTACTGTGCTCAGTTACCCACAAACGTGTCTATCATCGGTGGTGTACAGGTAAAATACGTTGCCAACAACATTTTTTCTTAATCTCTTCAGTTTTAACAGAAAAAAAAATAAAAATAAAAAAAAAATAAATTGAAATTTAAACTTAAGATTTCCTCCCCAGGCACCAATCTCAACAGTTTGAAGAAAGACGAGTTCAGCGCAGACGCTGTAACGCAGAGGTGTCCTTTCCAGGACAGAGGCTCAGGACTTCGCTGGGGCTGCGCAGCAGGGCCGCTGCCCCCCGCGGGAGGGCCCGTCCGCCGCCCCCAGGCAGCACCATTTCCCTGGCACAGCCCCGCTGACCGAGTGCTCGTCTGCGGTTTGACTGCAGACACCTGACCGCCGCTCAGACGCGGCGGCACGAACAGTTTAAACGGTTTTTCTTTCTCCATTGCCTCGGAGACTCGGGCAGGCCTCAGAGCCACCGCCTCACGACGGGCACGCTAACGCTCCTCGCCGGCT
>NW_009951992.1:1685724-1703335 GCF_000747805.2 Chaetura pelagica | reverse complement strand
TCCCGGCTTACCTGAAAAAAACACGGTTGTTGCTACAAGCAGGGCATACTCGGTCTCTGTCACTTTCAGTTCCCCCATGCTTCTGTAGAAGTAAAACAGTGCGGTAATGAACTCCTCAGTTATACCTTAAAATTAAATAAAATAATCAGAATGTTATTTCAGTGTAGAAACAGGCACTGCCATTATGAATCATCTTTGCTCTAATCTTCTGTTTCGTTGCATTAAACAGTTAGTAAACTTTGAGAAAACAACATTAAATTCTAAAGTAGTAACAAATGTTGTATTGCAGTTGTACTGTGAAACTTTTGATATTATTATATATAGGATATAAGCAAACACGAAAACCACCTTTCCTTCCCTGAGTGTACTGCCTGCACAGGCAACAAAGCAGCTCAGAGGAGGGAAGAGGATGAGCAGTGGTCAGTGTTGCTCAGTGTGCATAAAAGCAGGGCTAGTAAAGCTTGATTCCTAAGTATTTTGGTTCTGAGACTGCCATTACCTGTAGTAGTAGTTGAAGTTGGACTCTCTTCATTGTGAGATATTTCCATGGAATAAATACTGGTTTTATCAAGGTTTTGAACATGACAGCATGTCCCATGATCAGAAAGTCTTACATGACCTGGAACAAGAGAGACAGCAGTTCCCAGCCAAGCTTAATGTGACTTAAAATATTTGCCTATCTCTGCTTTGCAGATAAATACCTGAAAGTGTGTGAACTTTTGCCAGATGCAAGCAGGTGGAAAAAAAAAAATTGTTTTGTTGACATCCAGCACCACATTCATTTGTTGCATTATTGTTCATCTAAGTTTCTTGTGTTACACTTGACACCATATAAAATGTCATTAATATAGCTAATCTTACTCACCCACCCCACAATTTGCACAGACACTCAAAAAAATCTTGTTCTTTGTAACCAATGGAAGGAAAGAAAAGATCCAGTTTATTATTTTTAATTTTTTATGCTCTTTGAAAAAAGCCTATAGAAGGTACATGGGCACTATGCTAAGTACCACTCTGCTTGAATAGGAAATTATTTGAGATTTAAGTGAATGGAACTTGTTTCAAAAAGGCAGAAGAACCTCCTACTGGTGCTGAGAGAAAGCTTGTTAGTCAAACTTACTTTCACTTGTTGATGGTTGGCATTCATTAATTCTTTGGTTATATATTTGGGCTGAATGCAAAAACATTGCTTCCACTGTTGACCCCTTTAGCAGTGCAATCTGGTCTTCACTAGCTAAACTTTCAAATCCTGCAGAGAAAGATACATGTTAAGAATCAAGGAATGCAGTGGCTGCCTTTAAGCTCCCAACATGAATCCATAAAATTATTTTTTAATAAGTGCCTTTACTGGAAAGGAGGAGCCATAGTTCAAAGATGCATATAACAAAAACTATTGTGATCTTCCTTGCTAGTTTGCTAATTAGGCAAAAGTGTAGTATGCAGTGTTCAGCATTAGAAGATTCACAGGATACCAGTAAAAATTTTTGACCAAGCAAGCCTATCAAAAATTTCTTCTTAATACCCAATTTATATCACATGGCCTAATACCTTATAAATTGGCTACATTTCTTTGTGACTGTGCATATTCTCCTCATTCATTGATATCTGATCTTTTATAAACTGTGTTCATCTTCTGACCAACTCATCTGCATTTATAATTCAAGAGCAAAGGAACTTTATTCTTTCCTTAATCCTGATCAAAGTAGCATATGCAACAACAAATCACTCATCCATTATGTCAGATCTGTTCCACAATAGTGCTAAATTACATCAAATATCTGCTTTAGATACGTTGATTGACCTTTGTCAACAAATTTTACAGCCTCAAGAGTAATGAAAACATCCCCCCTGCCAAATATTTATTTGTCAGCTTTACATTGAATTGTAGTGAAGCTAATTGCATCTTCCTTTGTTCTTTACTAAAAGAAATATTAATAGGAAGACATGTTTAGTCCCTTCAGTGTTACCTTTTCCTTTAAAGGAACATCTGTTTTTTTCTTTGATGACCATAATAGATTGCAAGCTGAGCTGGATTTCAGAGAAAGTATTAACATAGTAATTAACTCAATATGGTATTAAATACTTTCAGAATTAAATGCATACTTTCAGAAAATGTCTCCACTCCATGTCAGAAATGGAAAAAAAAAAATCTAGTTGTAATAAGCTTTTGAAGTGAATGCTTCTAACGTATCCTGATGACAAGTAATGGTAATCCTGATCCTTGGAATTGAAAGATAAAATAGTGAATTGAATGAGAAGTTTCTTAAAGCAGCTATCTTTTCTATTATTCTCAGATTCATGCAATCAGTATACTTTCTGCCTCTGAAAAAAAAATAATAATAATAATCACCTGGAAGTCTTTTTGTGAAATCCACTAACACTTGTACATGGATGACTGCTGTCTCAGACAGACGGAGAAAACTTTCTTCAGGACTTGCAGTTTCTTGTAGCTGCACAAAAGAGCATTTAGACATCAGATATAACCAAGGCACAGCACTTACAGTAAAAACTTTGCAATGCAGGATGATTGTTCTGTATACATACAATCTTCTTCGCTTCCTCAAGGGGAATTGTGTATTTTTGGTGTGCTGCTACAATGTGATCAAGAAGCTGATGTTCCCCTGGAGTAAGTTCCAACTTCTCTGGGATCTGCTAAAAAAGTAAACGAATCAGGTGACAACAACTTGGGACAAAAATAAATTATCATTATTTAAATAGAAAAAATATCCCACTTTTCCAGATCTTGTCGTAGATGATACTTGCTTACTATTCAGTCCTTCATCTTCCAATTTTATGTTGCAAAGAAAACTGCTCTTCTGTTTGAAATTCTTCCTGAGTCGCTTTGACTTGCACTGTACCTCAGTCAACAAGCCTGCAAGGGATGGAAGCATGTATCAATATTTATATTTTTAAATAATTACAATTTATAATAATGATTTTTGTTATAGATAACAAAAGCCTTGCATCACAGGAACCATCACCTATCAGAAGCTCCCTAGAGAATATGGCAATGTGTTACTTTCTGCATTCAGCCTATATATGGGACTAAACTACAGCAGTTATTCTATCACCTAGTGACCTACCCAGCTGAGAAAGAGAATTGGAAAAAGGAGAAGAAACCCATCGGTTGAAAAGAAAACAGATTTAACAAAAGAGCAAAACTAATGTTAATGCTAATATAAAGTATACAAAGTTTTACTCAGCCCAGTAAACATACAGCAATCATAATAAACAGGAAAGCTGTCTGCAGGAGCTGGACAACAAGTAGTCCTTCCAGAGAAGACAACCCTTGGGAGGAGCAGGAAGGAGGAACCCCCTCCTCATGAGCATGAGTTTATGGTATACAATACACCTGTTAGCCAACTTAAGCCACCTGCCCTGGCTTTTCCTCCTCCTAGCTCAAGCTGCCAGCTGACTCCAAACTGCACATGGCCTATACAACATGACTGACCTATGATTCTATCCCAGCAAAACCAGGAAAGTTTCTCTTTAGCTTAATTATTTTTCAGTATCCACCAAAGACCTGAGTGTTTGCAGTCTTCTTACGTTATCTTGTTTGTGGCTCTTGTTATACACAAGTGTGAGAATTTTTAATGAGAAGCTATTGTACAACTTTTTGTATTTATTTTTTTTTCCAAACACAAAAGCACATCTGATACACTTACATTTTTCCTGTCAAGGTTCAGGACAGTTAGCTGTTTGTTATTAGTACTTTTTTTTTTTTTTTCTTGTATTGTCTTTGAACTGCAGTCCTCTTAACTTCAGGAGATACATTCCAAGCATTGGTAGTTTCTGCAGATGAAGATGCTTCAGGTGCTACAGACTCAAAAGTTAAATTTTCCTATACCTAAATGTCTCGACAAATACCATTTGGTTCTAATGAGGAGAAGGGATTGACTTTGGTTTTATCTGAGTTGATTAGTAAAGTAGCCAGCATGGAAGGAGCACTTACATTCCGCTAGCATTCCCACAGCTTTACACTTCTTCAAGCGACATTCCTGACACTTCCTTCGCATGTACATGTCCATTTCACAATGACCACCATTTTTGCATCGGTACACTGCATTTTTGGTTATGCTACGTCGAAAGAAGCCTACAGACAAGGATCAGGTTATGACTGAAGGAATCTAAGGAGCTTTCTTTCACGATTTAAAGAATTAAAGTGCCCTTGGAGTTTTTTGTTTGTTGTCTTTTTTTTTTACATTGTTTTAAATTTGCTTTTTAACAACATAGTTATATCTTGTTCTTTCTAACATTAATATCTTTTTCCCTTACTTGGTTAAGACAACTCCCATTTAACAAGTTAAAAAACAAGTAGTGAGTGATTATCACTTGTTTTTATTTAATTAATAAAATTAACAACACTGAAGTAAATCTGTAATAAATTATCATGAGAAAATAAACACCTGCTTAAACAGACACTATTTTAGGAAAAATCAGTTGCCTGAAATGCTCAAATAAAGTGTTCATAAAAATGTGAATCTGGAGTTGGTCTGTTAGATTAAGGGTTCCTTAGGTAAATTACAATTCTCTGTAGAAACAGCAACTTAAAAATAATGAAATCTGTTTGTTTAAACCACAAACGTGGAACATTATGCTGAGCACTGTGGGGCCACGTACACGTCAGCCCGTTCTCCTCTCACCTTTACAGCCCTCGCAGGTCAATGCGTTGTAGTGATAGCCAGAGGCCTTGTCCCCACACACCATGCACAGCTCCTCCTGCCCCTTCAGCCTCAAGGAAGAGTGGCTTAATCGTGGGCGTTTTAGACCTTGGTATCCCCCGTCATCAGCGTGGGGAGCCACAAAAGGGGGTTTGCTCAGGTCACAGCTGCTGACAATACAGGGCCCGTCGCTGTACGGGGGTTCCAGGCTGAATGTGCTGTACTGGGGCTGAGGGGGCTGGGGCTGTAGAACTGGAGGAGGAACTGGAACTGTGGAGTACTGGCAATACGGTGCAGTCTGAAAATCTGTGTCCTGCAGCTGGTAGTTGATGTGCTCTGGCAAAACATCTGGATACAGAAGAAATAAAAAATTAAATAAAAACCTGGAGAATATCTTGACATCAGCTACCTGCAAGTTTTACATATATTAAATATCTAATAATAAATATTAGAGGAACACATTTTCAGAAGGGCAGTCTGACACATTCTTTTTAAATGTGCTGTCTGTGATGTTTAAAATCTTAGATGTAGTGAAGGTGGCTTGGTAACAGTCTGGGCAATGTTATGTGGGTCGCACTGCATTCTTGTTAGTATGTAACTGGATATCACTTGCCAACTGATGATAGAGTTAGCTTTTGATTTTACTCTTCCAGAATCAAATTCTTTGCAATTATAGTACTATAAGATACAGGTTAAATATCTATTTCAATGTATCTGGAATGCTGTAATAAAACCCGTATCTTCAGGCAAGTCAAAGGGAGACAGCACCATCACAATACAAGAATTTTGCTTTACTCACCATAATACTGTATGGGCTCAGGAAGGCAGTACCCATCAGGCACAGTGACAAACGTGTTTGCCATATTCTGCTCCCAGCTACACTGTTTCATTCACTTTCCTATGTGTCAGACTTTTAATAAGGCAAACTGGAGAAAGGGAAAAGTAAGAGAAATACCATGTGAGAACAAATTGCTGGGTGGGTGTAGCTGCAGAGCTAAAAACAGAAAACTCCAGAGTATGAAGCAGTTTGAAGATCATAAGAAAATCAGAGGTATGTGCAAAGTCACGTAATACTTCCAATGAGGTCGCAAAACATTTGATTGTCCTAATAGTATGGATTTAGGATAGAGTCCATGCCTAAAATTCCAAATTATAAACTGTTTTGCTCCTGATTTTACACAAAATCATGTGAGGGAATCAGACTAATATTTGGTAAATTATCTAGTTCAGGAAGGGACTAAAAGGAGTTTCACTGAGTAAAAGAAACTTGCTTTCAGAAAGAGCTGGGGCATTTGCACTAAAGTGGATGTAGTGGATGTTCTCTTCCTACACGAAGATGGGCTTTTAGTGCATTTGCTTCATTCACTTTTCATGCAGATTTGAAGCAAGTAAATACAGAAAAATAGCCTGGAAAGGCCAGCATAGAAAACCTCTTCTTCCTCATAAATACTCTTCTGTGCACTAGAAGTTAACTTTGCCCCACTTAAATACCACCTAATTTACATTTGGTTCCAAATCTAAGAGCCAGAATCCCCTTAAGGGTACAAAGCATCTTGCAAAAACCAAAATAATCAATCTCATACAGGATGTATTGCCCTCTAGAGAACTTTCCTCTGTCCCTTGATTATTGAAGGATTCTGGGCTCCTGGATGCTTTGACATGCACCGTCACTAAGTATACTTCAAGCTTACAGTGACACAGTTGCTGCAGAATAGCTATTGTGCTTTGAGCTTAAAACTTAGCTTATTTTTCAGTAATTTCCCTTTGTAGAGGAGTTCTGAACAAGTGTGTTCTAAAAATTCTTAGAGGAGTTTTAGAAAAAAAAAAAAAAGAATATGTATATGGACACTAGCATCCCCAGGGGCGTTGCATTTATGTACGTGTATAACCAACCTCTGGTATTTCTTAACAGCTGAGTGGTAATGGAGTAGCCATTAGAGGGGTAAGTAGGAGATATTTTCTTTGCCCCTTGTCCCTTTGCACATGTGGAATATATGAGGGCATCACTGGTTAAAAGTATGTTGCGTCTGATGCCCGTTGAGCTTGAACTTAAGAAGACAATTTGCTGTCAGCTACTCATAGGCTTTCCCTGAGGAGATGGGAAAGACCAAAAAGTTAAAAAATGCAAGTAAGTATTTGGAAAGTACAGGAAATCAAACTCCTTTGTGTGCATCAGGATTGTCTGTATGTGCCTCTTGAAGAATTTACAGCAAATTGAGTTTAAAGATCTTCCTTGAAAGACTCTCATGTTGGGTTTTATTCAATCCCCACACCTCACTACAGCTGAGAAAATTAATATATCATTTCAGGGAATCTGAATTGAAATAATGTCTTCAAAGAAATGCATCTTTTCCCTCAAAACTGGATATATCCTTGGAACTGAATACTTTCTCTTTGTGTTGTCAGCCGAAGGTGAAAAGAATGCAGTGAGGCTGGAATGCTGATTTTTTTGTTATCTCTGGTAGTAAATATTTGTTTGAAAGAGAAATGACTCACTGAATCATGAGATCCTTATCAGTTAGATCAGTTTGGCCTGGTCAAAGTCTACATTTTTTCCTCAAAAATGTGTATTTGCTGACAAATGTGCTTCTGGATTCCATTTGTTCCATTACATAAAAATAAAAGAGTATAGAAGCTAAAATAAAATTACACTGATCCACTCTGATTAAAAAATGTCAGGAGTATTGCTAAATGCAAGGTGGTCAGTTGACTGTAAATCTTGGAAGCAGACTTGCATTTTGCAAACTTTCCTCAGTTTAGGTATTGTATGAGAATGGATTTGAGGATTTAGCCCTTCTTACTGATCTTTATGGCTAATAGAAGTAATCAGTTGCAATCACAGAATTTCCAGCTTAGAATGAGACTTTGTAAATTGAAACTGTTAAATTAAGACAATGTTACAACAGCATTAATAGTAAATGCAGTGGTTATTTGAGGAATGCTGTATTGTCTTCAAATGAGACTTAGTGGTCATGCCTGTGCATTAATGTTAACCGTTTCATTTTCTGACACTTGAGAATTTGGCTTTAACAAGCTTGTTCTTCTGATATAAAATAGCACTGAGCTTTTTAAAACAAAACAAACAAACAAAAAGAACAGAAGAAGATAAGAAGGAACTTAAATTTATATGACAGGAAAGTTATGATTATTTGTAAGATTGACTGTCATAGTCTTGTGTTACAATCTTTGCCTCACACTTTATAGATGAGTTGGGCAGCAGTAGGGAAGCCTCCTCCAAACTCCAGAATCTACTGAAATTTTGTGATGGATTATATATGCTGGTCTCACAGAAGTTCAGTAGCTGTCCCTAATCTCCCACACCTCACTGGGAGTGAACCATGACCTAAAGGATGCTTCTTAACCTAAACATACATTCATGAACCCTTAGCCGTGCAGGCAAGTAAATTCTGCATGCACACAAATTTTAGCTGTGTGCTGTGAAGCAGAGGAATCCTTGACAGAATGCAGCATACATCCAAAATTGTAATTTTCAAAACCTAATAACTTGGGCAAAGTTGAAATAAGATTGGAGTAAGAGCTTTGGGTGTTTGGGGCAGTTATATTATTCCCAAAACAAAGGATTTTGTGCCAGTTTTTCCTGTGTACTCAAAATATAGCCATATGTTCTGTGTATGTGTGTTTTAAAAAGGAATTAAAAAAAAAAAAAAAAAGAAAAACAGTTCCCAGAGATTATGCATACAGGTTAGCCTAAAAAGTTGAAATAACTGAAAACAAAATAAGACTTTTCTGATAACTTGTTTCACAGAATCACAAGCAGTAACACAGTTAGGATGAAAATCTTTAGTCCTTAGTCAGACATCCTGATCTGAAAGAAAGTGTCTCCATAAAGGCACATGCTGTTCCCTGCTTTTCCTTCTCAGTTACTTCTGAGGTGCTATTTCTGCTGGCTATTTAAATGTGTGAAATTCTGATCATTTGAGGGGAGAGGTTGTTTGTTGGGTTTTTGTTTGTTTTTAAATTTAAACGCCTCTACAAGTGGGATAATTTAATTTAATTTTTCAAAATATATAACCTAGACTCTAGGTTGCTTAAGCACGTTTGAAAATGTTGCACTTCTACAGGCTTACTTTGGACAGTAATGACAATCAAAGGTCCCTTTCAGCCTTAACCATTGGTTATCCATCTAATACAGAAGAAGACCAACATTCAGTTATCAGTCCTAACTGAAAGACTTAAATTTATTTTTAAAAAAACCATGAAAAAGCAATTAATTTATAAAAATAGAATTGCAAACCATTCACTTAACAGAATATATACATTCAGACTAGAATACGTACTGTATATCTATTATTATTTATGGTGAAAGATGATGTTTTCATCATTTTTATTGCTGTAAATTACCCTATCACCCAGTAACATATCATCAACTTACATTACTAAATTTATTAAGTTGCAAAACATACTTCTTGTAGAAGAGGCTCCAGGGAGCTCTTTAAGAGGTGTGTATTGACAGTACTTTAACTGCTATCATAAATATTTTGACAGTTGAGTCACAGGGAAATTTCTTCTTTACAGGGAATTTTAGGAACTCAAGCTGAAGGTCTTCAACATTTATTTAACACACTTTGTGACACATTAATGATCACGTAGTGGAACTAGATAGCACATTTTAATCACAGTGTTAATCACTGTATGTTTTTGCTTCTGGAAAGCTTAGCTTATTTTTTCAATTTGTGAATTTTAAACTAAAATCTGAAAAAAAAAACCACAAAAACAAATCTGAGCACGATCAGTGTCAACTATGTGCGATGCCAGGTAATATGTATTCAGTTTCATCCAAGGAATTCAGTAATCACTGGTTACTGTAATTAAAGAATTATTTTGTAGGATCACTTGTTTGACCTATATGCAGCTTCTACTAGGCATTATTAAGGCTTTATCTGTTTCCTCCTGTTTGAATGTGCCAAGAAGCTCCCAAAGCTGCTGTTTGAAGAAATCCCACTTCTCATTCAATGTGTTCTTTCTTATCTTATAATAAACATTATAGGAATTAGCTTATGTTACTAATGGACTGTGTTGCAATTATCTTGAAGTCTTTCTTTGGAATTGTTACTCCATTAATAATTATTTCCAAGGTATAATTTTTATACATTGCAAAATAAGAGGTTAGAGGTTGCTTGAAACTTAGTTCTTCAGGTACTTCAGGGAAGGGAAACAAATAATTGAATCTGAAAGTAGTTTTACTTCAGATAATGTAAAATGAAGAACCGTTGAAACAAATTCTTGGCAGTTGGATACCAAATTTCAAAGTGCATATTTTCTATTTGCATTTAGTCAGACATTAAAAAAAAATAAAATACATATATTAAAGCCCAATGCATGAAATATGTCAGACTGATTTATGGCTAGAGCAACAATTTATAATCCCAGAGCATTCAGAGAAGTAAATTAAATACTTACAGTAGCTCCAGAGAATTTCTTCCTTCCAGAGTTGAATCCACCAGGCTGATCCGAGCTCTGAGTCCAGCTGGAGCAAACTGGGCCTTTTCCCTATTTATCAGTTTCTGTGCATACACTAGGCTCCAGACACTCTGCAGAGCAAAGCTACGGCTCTGAGACACAAACTTCCCACACAGCCTTTTCTGGGGTCGAAGCAAGGGCAGCTGCAAGTCCACATAAATCAAATAATAACTGGGTCATCAGGGACAGAGGCCATGGGGACCCTCACGTCACTGTTTCCCAGAGTTCTCCCTGACCAATTACCAAATATTCTGCTTTTTTGGTAGAATTTTAAATTTGATTGCTTAACATTGACATGTCAGAGTGTTAATGGATAATATTCATTTCCTGAGCAGAAAAAATACTGCAATAGTATTATCCGGAGATAACTACTTTATATGCTATTGGGATTTGGAAACACTTGATTGGGCCAGTATCTCCAAACAAAACACTTACCTTGTTGTGCCAATTCTAATTCTGACATACGTGTGCTGATGCAGCACAGACAGGGCTCATGTGTGCCCAACGTCACAAAATGTTTGTGAGCAACTCTTGTGGCCACTTATGTTACAAAACTTAATTCTTAAAACCCCAAGTATTTCCATTATTAATGCCTTATGATAAATTGTTCATTACAATTCCTAGACACAATATGGGATGTTCTGGATAGACCATTTTTTTGTTAGGTATCATGTCATTACACTTGCTCATGATGCACAGGCAGGTTGCAAACATATTAACTCCAGAGGAAGGGTTTGGTTTTTTTCTGTTATAAGAGCAGTTCTCAGTTTACTTCAGGAAAAAGATGGTTCTGTTGTATATTTCATGGAATTAGAAAACTGATCTCCTGTTGGTTTTCTTACTGCAAAGTCACTTAAAATAGTCTTTAGGGTTAAGTTAAGTACTGTTCCAGTACTTAAAGGGTGGCTACCAAAAAGATGGCTCCCTGTTTACAAGGAGTCATATGGAAAAGACAAGGGCTGATGGGCACAAGTTGCTCCTGGGGAGATTCCGATCAGATGCAAGAGGTAAATTTTTCACCATGACAGTCAAGGGAAGTGGTAGATTCCCCCCACATTGGACAGTTTTAAGTCCCAGCTTGACAGGGTGCTGAGCCTCCTCATATAAACTATAGTAGAATCTAGAAAAGCTGGACCAGATGATCCTTGAGGTCCTTTCCAACCTGCCATTCTGTGATTCTATGAAAACTATTTTGCTTCATGATGCAGTGATACAGACCAGGTGACCAGTCCATGTTAAATACATGAGTTTACATTATTTTAACAGATCACTTCTGCTATTCAAAGCTTAGCATGACAATAAAAATGGAAGACCTCAGAACCCACCTGAGTTACATAAAGAACTGCTGCAAAGAAGAGGAAAATAAATTGTTTTTCATGCTTGGAAAGAATCAAGAAATAAAAAGCTTATTAAGGAGTAACAAAGATTTAAATTAAGATACTAGAGAAAGCAAATACAGTGGTAAAAACTGCACAGGAATAAGTTGCCTGAACAATCTTAATCACTGGATGTTTTGAAGATCAGTTTGAGCTACCTGATAAAACTTACAAATTGTTCTCTCTGAGTTATTTTGATCTGCAAAGGAGAAGAAAGGACTCTTTATTTCTCTTCCAGTTTTATTTTTGGTTGTCTTTCCTGACATAAGTCAGTTTTGTAAAACACTTATAAAGTCTTTGATCAGTACATGCCTAGTGCCATTTTAATGGGCAAAGGAAATGATCATACACTTTCAACCATGCTTTACTACGGGAGCATAAACAAAATGTTACTCATACATATGGCCTGAAAAGATTAACTGAACAAATTTGTGTCATGAGCCAAAATCTAGAAGTGCCACAGAAATGGAGAATAAGGGACACGCCTGTTTTCTATAGAAAATAAACAGACCTGATGGCATCAGTCTGACCTAAACACCTTGTGTTGCACTGCCTTGGCAGCCCCATTCCCACCTTGAGTGTAAACTGTGAGCGTCTGTGCAGTCTAATCTACACAGAATGTCTGCACTTATGCATTTAAGTCTAAGAATTGTATGAGTCCTGAAACGGCAGACCAAGAAAGAGCTTCTCTAGATCAAGACCTGTTGAGAGAACTAATTTTCAAGCTAAGCAGAATTCTCTGTTCATCTGAACCAGAGATTCTAGATCTCTGTAACTTGTTTGGTATCTGAATAGTTAAAGGCAATAGTATCTGCTCCAGCTGGATCTTCTCTACATAACTGACCCGTTGGGCTTGATCTGGTATTGGATTGTTTACGTAACTTCAGTAATTAACCACTATCATCCTCATTAATGAAACATAAACCACCTCTTCTGCTCATTTATAAAGCATTTGTCAAACAAAACTTAAACAAAGGGCAGAATCTCAGGAAAGTAACAGTCCTTCAAAAGCTACTGAGACTGACTACAAGTCATTAAGGCCACTTTGTTGTTGTTTTTCAGTAAAAATGAAACAGAAGTGATTGCAATGTCTATTGCTTTTGGCTAACCTTTCACAAAAACATCTGAAGTCTGTCATGGGAGGGCAATGATGCCTGGACAACTATTTTGGTCATTTCAGTATAAAATACCATTTGTCCAACTCATTACTGTAAGTCACTAAGTGATGAAAGCAGGAGTCACTTATTAAACAATTGGGAGCCTTTGGAAAACTAATTGCTAATTACAGTAATTATTGAGTTAAAGGTTACATTGAAATACAGATTATTTCATTACAGGATGAAATCTCTCCTTTTAGTCAACTGTTGCAAACAATATTAAAGAAAGTTGAGGGTTAACAATATAATTTATGTATTTAAATGATCTAACTTAATCTTTGCCTGTTTTTGTTTTAGAGAAAGAAAATGTTTCAGAGGCATTAAATACACTGGGGGGCAAATACATGCCAAAATTTTTGTTTTCTGAAATCTACTTGCATTTACAATTTGATAAGAAACTCATGAATAATCTGCAAGCTATTGGCTCACGCTCTTCTGGAGTATTTATAAATCTTCAATAGGTGCAGTGGTTCTGCCATGATGTACATGACCCTCAGCCCTGGATGAGAAATGGCACAAAGCCCCATCATGAATTTTTTTGCAGGTTGGTGCAAACCTCTCTCTCAGCAGAGAGAAAGATTTAATTTGAGGAGGATACGTATCTATTGTAGGAGGTGGTTTTGATTATTGTTGGTTGGTTACTTTGACTATGCATTTGCTTATAGGTTTTTCACAAATCTTGAAGAGCTAAACACTTAACTAATGTTGGATTTTAATGAAAGAACCAAACTGCTTTAAACTGACCTAAAAATCTCAAGGCAGCCTACAAAATATTCCTGTTCCTTCTGTGCATTCTCTTAAGTTTGGTATGTGGGGCAGTCCCACTGCCTCAAGATACAAGAGGTACTAATAAGCTCATCCATTCAACACTAACAAAATGTATGGGTATCCTTACATTTCCTCCTCTCAATACCCTGTGCCAAATGTATGTTTCATCTTGGCAGGAAGACCAAGATTTTACAATTAAATGCTCCAGTGCATCGGTGTTCAGCAAGGCACAATGTGGAAGAAAATAAAGGTATCAACTAAGGTTTTATTACAGTCTCCTGCAATGATCTCAGAATTGATAGTTCATGAGCAGTACTTGTAACTTTAATCACTGGGGTTCTTAAATGACTGTACTTCATTGTAGGTACAGCAAAGAGAAACCAAGTCCTGGACCCAATTTCCATAAAACAGAATATCTTGCCACTCTGTGTTAAGCATTACAAAATAATTATTGTGGAATCCCTTGGTCAGCATTTTATCATCATCAGAGTCTTGCTGCTGAGAACTGAAATAGCTGGATATATCCATTTATCAATGATAATGTTTTTCCTATTTTCTAGCCTGGATTCCATCTTAAGGACATTTGTTTCAATAGTAAAAAGAATATTAGACTCATAAATGTAAATGCTGTGTTGCAATGGGTGACTCTTCATGATTTATCAAAGCAGGATAATTAAGATGAACAATAGAACTGAGTTTCTTGGTAATAACTTTTGACACAGAACAACTCTGTTTTATGCAACAGTAATCCACCTTGACATATAGGCTAGGAAGTGCAAAAAGAGGATACACTTGGCCTCCTGGTCTGTGATTCTCTGCACTACAGATTTTGTTGAGGGTAATACTAGTGAAATTGTGACAGTAGCTAACTACTGTGTTAACACCACTACTTAATTTTAAAAGCAAGCAGTCAGAAGGTGATGTGGTGTGTGGTGCGAGAGAGAAGTCTGTTTTGCTTTTAACACAAGCTGTAGCTGCTGAAATATTTGGCTGTTAGGCACTCAGGGAAGGACTTGTAATGGAAATGAGAAATACTGCATTCAGCTTTTGAAAAGTTAATATCTGCTGCATTACTATGTGAGAATTGTGCTTTCAGATGCTCAGCCAAAATTTTTCAAACAGTGCTGACCACACTTGTGGTTAACATGATTTAATTGAAGTCCAAGAAATTTTAATCCTAGGAATTTGCCCTTTATTCTTTTATCTACTTCCAGGATTTGGATGCCACAATCTGTCACAGATGTTGCCATTTTCTGCTGGTTGGTTCCTCTGTGCATGATTATCCATCATTTACTTCACTCCAACCTCCGGGTAAGTTGCAGGCATTACCTGGTGTACATTGTTAATATCCTTGGCATTGGTGCCTGAACTTGTCCCAGGTTTATAGATGTTATGTTGTGCTCAGGATTCTGTGCTCTGTCTGTTACCAATCTCTTAATTACTTTTTCTGCTCTTTTGGTCTGTCTAGATTTCTCTCCTTTTTTATTTTCCTGCTGTGTGCAAGAGTCTCCTCCGCTGTACTCAGAAATGCTGTGTATTTATTCCATCACAGAAATACTATTTATGATTTTTCAAAGATGGCCTAGAAATGGTTCAGTTTTGTAGCAGCTTTGCTGTTTTGGAGAGCCTCAATTTGCTTCTATCTAGCATATAGTTTTCCGGCTTGAAGAAATCCATGTTGTGTTTGACAAAATACAGCCATGTGGTTAAGAGTTATTAAAAGCATGAAAGCATTAACCTTTTGTAACCTCATTTTTCACTTTGTACACATACATAAGTGTTTAATCGAATTAAAGTTAAACACTAAAAAGTTTGAAAGGCCAAATTTATACATTCTCTTCAGTTTATACAGAATTCATGTGATAAGCCAACGGAATTATTGGACACCACTACTCAGAAAATGCTCATCCGTTGATTTGTTTAAGCTCTGTTGCTACATACTAGAAGTTTTGGTGACAAGCATTCCCAGCAATTTAAATCAAGGAGCTTTGTCTTACTGGGATCCAATCTTTGTCCTGGCGCCACTCTAGCTTGCTCTCCTGTCCTTTGGAAGTTGAACAAATGATTCTGTGTCAAAAGATCTGGTGAAGAGGAGGTGAGCCACATCCTTGAGTGAGAACACAAGACTAAGCACTGTGTGGTGGCAGTGTCATGGACTCCCATCTTCTCATTCTGCAATTTTTTTTCAAGCAGCCAGAACCACGTGGAGGGGCAGTACCAATCCTGACATGATACAGCAGTGCTGGCCCTTATCTCCCTTGCTTGTCTCTGCATGAAACAAAGACCAGGATATCACCTCTGAAGCCAGGGAAAAGTGAGCGTTAAATCTTAAGTATAAATGCAAAGAACAGGCCAGAATCAGACATACAATCCAGGTGCAACTTCTGCTGTGGTGTACAAGCACAGGCAAGTTTTTTCCTTTAGCTGACTTCCTAGTAGATGTGAATTGGAATTTCCAGCGTTGCATTTCTAAATGTTTCACTGAGTGCCTCCCTTCTATAAAGCTGAATTAAATGGAATCCTAGAGATTGCATGTTTGATTTCATGGAACTTCCTTGTGTTGAATAAGGTGCAAACTGGGAAGACACTGAACTGGTACATATGTATCATTTTATACAGGTGTATCAGGCCTGCTCCTGTGTGGCTGCTTAAAGGGCTCTGCAAAAACTGATGTAATGGCAGAGACTTCAAAGGCAGCCATGGAGCTGGAGGTATGGGCAGAGTGCAGCAATGGAAGGTCCTAAGCTGCACAGGGAGGGCCACTGGGGATTTAACAGCAGGGCCAGGAGTGGAACAGGGAAAACAAACACTGGCTACAGCTTAGGGCTGTCATGTCTGTCTGAGGTCAGGGCAATCTTTTGCCAACATAACCAGAATGGCAAGCACAGTAATATATGGCAATTTTCCAAATGTTCATTAGTCACCCATTATGAAGAAGGAATTCTGGTAAGTTGTCTTAACTTTTTACTTTAAGAAAAACAAGGCAGAACCAGAGGGTAAAACATGCTGTACAGCATAGTCTAGACCTTTAGTTCCACGAGTTACTATAAAGCAGCATTACATTTCCCAAATTTGCAAAATATGTCTCATACTTGACTAATTAATCAGACTCTGTTGAAATACTCCAAATGCAGCTGCTTACTCTATTATCTTCTGGACTGTATGAATCTTTTGAAATTGTTGCTTATATAAAATCATATTATTTAGTACTTACACACTGGGCTTAATTATCCCTGGGATCATAAATAAACTTTTATCTGATAAAGCATCCTACATTTTTTTTCTTCTGTGTTTGTCTGAATGAGGATTTAAAGTTGAATATGGCTCAAGTCAAAGGGAGTCCTGTGAAAACATGACTGTTGAAAACTTTATTAATGAAGTTGGAAAAATTAAATAGAAAAGCCTCGTGGCACAAAGTTAAGCGAAGCATCAAGGACATCCCAGATCTCTAACGGTAGCTTTAGTTAACAAGTAAATCCGAAAGGAGCAAGTCAGCATTACAAAGCTTGTTATTTTAACTTGAGTAGAGGATGTTTACTGTTACAAGGGACAAACAAGAGTATTAGATAAGATGACAGGTCAACAGATCTCAGACCAGAATTTTATCACACACTGTTTAAGGGAGCATTAGAAAAGATAAGAGACCCGCCGGGTCAGGGACATGTGCCGTTCTGCAAACAGGCAGCGCTTCTCTGAGCCAGGGCCTTCCTCGGCGCGGGAGCACGAGCACGTCCGACAGGAGCAGACGGGAACCTGGGCGGGTGGCTTTGTAAAGCTTTTTCGCGGGGAGGCCGGTGTCTCTTTCCTTAAAGCCACCTAAGGGAGCATTAGAAAAGATAAGAGACCCGCCGGGTCAGGGACATGTGCCGTTCTGCAAACAGGCAGCGCTTCTCTGAGCCAGGGCCTTCCTCGGCGCGGGAGCACGAGCACGTCCGACAGGAGCAGACGGGAACCTGGGCGGGTGGCTTTGTAAAGCTTTTTCGCGGGGAGGCCGGTGTCTCTTTCCTTAAAGCCACCAACGCCAGGGTCTGGATTGGCCTCCCACAGCGCCTAAGGCCGCGGAGCCCCGCACCCCCGGGACCCGAACCCCGCACCCCCGGGACCTCAACGCCACGGCCGCCACCACGGCGGGGGGGGGGCCCCCAGGCCCAGGGGGGAGGGCGGGGGG
>NW_009951992.1:1684609-1684909 GCF_000747805.2 Chaetura pelagica | reverse complement strand
GCTGGGGGATATGGGAGAGTGGGGTTTGGGGGGGGGTGTTGAGGGGACCTCGCTGGGTGGTGCTCTGGGCGGAGCTCGGGGCAGGAATTGGTGAGGGGAGCTGCGGAGTGATGTGCAGGAGTCCCCGGGCTGCGGGGACAATGTGCCGGGGCCGAGCTCAGTGGCCTGGGTGGGAGGGCTCTCGTCGCGGCTGTGGTTGTATTGCCTTTTGTCAGGGTCGCTGGGTGCCTTGGTGTGGTAGGGACTTGTTGGGGCCAGAGTGGCTGGGTTGGGCGGCGGGGGGGGGGGGGAGCCCCACGG
>NW_009951992.1:1679656-1684530 GCF_000747805.2 Chaetura pelagica | reverse complement strand
AGCTGGGGGGTCCGGACAGCCAGCTGCCCTGCCCTGGGATTTGCTCTTGAAGGGAATGGTTGGGCAGCATGAACCAAGCTGATAGCGAGTACATCTGGGCATCTGCTGTCAGCTGTGAAAAGTTGCCTGTCGTTTGTGGCAATGACATGCTGTGTTTTGCAGAGCTGTGGATCTCTCTGGAGGAGCACCAAGATGCATTAGAGCTTATCATGAGCAAATACAGAAAGCAGATGTTACAGCTTCTGCAAGGGAGAAAAGGTGAAGATGCAGAACCAGTCTTGAAAGTTCATCAGGCTAATTCCTTGGTAAGGTGGGATGAGGACAGAAAAGGGCTCAAGACCTCTCTTCCCTCTCTCTTGTTTGCTTTCATACAACCTTTGCTTCCAGTCATGGAATGTTTCTGCTCCAAAATACAATTTTCTGAAACTGTTGTCTCTCCTGGCTGGTATTTTTTTTTTTCTGTTCCTTTTAGAGCACACAGGTTGTAGCAGTTATCACAGAGGATACTGAAAGGCTTATCCCTCTCATGACCCAGGTGAAGGCTTGTTCTCTGTGCACTTGGTGGTAAATTTCCTGGGTTAAGCTTAATGCACATGATTCTGTCCAATAAAGTCAAGATCATCAGAGTTAAGTAATTACAACAAAGGGAGAAGTATCTTCTAAACCTCCGTGAGCTGCAGTATGTTTAATTTTTAAGAAATTATCACTCCCAAAGGATTTTAAATATGGATACTCTGTGTAATGGCCTAAAAGTGTCTTTTCCTCTGTGTTGGGTGCAATGACTTCATAACTCTGAGGTGGAACTACAGATAACTGCTGCCTCTTTCATGTTCCTATGTCTAATAACAATACAGTAACATTACCTCTCTACTGTAGGCTTATGAATTAAATTAGGCATTCATGAAAATGCATTTTTATGTGTCTAGAGAACAGCAAGCTGGTTTGATCTAGTGACATCTCATATCTTGTATTTGTTTTTTTTTCAATTGGAATTGGAGCCAGGCTAACTCCCTGCACTTTTATCTTTGCATTGATCTGTGCAAATAATTAATTTTCCCTTTTGTGTAGCTTGGATCCTCTGGAGTTAAGAAGTGTAGCATTTTTTTTGCTTCAAGTGCTTGCTTAAGTGTGTGACTTGCACTGTTTATCAAAACTTAACATTTGAACAAAACTTTTGACATTCTCTTTTGCTCCATTTTAATGGCATGGAAATGCAATGCTGAAGAGATTGTGGAGGAACCTTTGATGAGATATACCTAGACTATCTCAATATCTTGGCAAAGTCTTCTGTACTCCAAATTAAGTCAATGAATTTTTTTCTACCCACCACTTAGAGAGTAGTAACAACCTTTAAATACCTTCTAAAGACCTACACTCTTATTATATCCATCCTTGTGTTTAGAAAAAAATATTATTTTTTCCCAGGTTAAGTTCTCTAAGTCTTGTTCCTCCAGCTCCCTTCTAGATGCTCTAATCTGTTTACGTATTTTCTGAATAATGGAATTCAAAACTGAATTCTCTGCTCTTGTGATATATTTATCTTCCAGAGGCAGTGGAATAACTACTGACAGAGAAGAGAAACTCCAGCCAGTAACATCTGATCTTATATTTTTGTTACATTAAAATGATTCAAAAGCTTCCAAAGTCTTGTCTTGCTACTTCTGCCAATTACTGATGTTTTTGTGTTTGCACATTTGAGTTCCCCCCTAAACGACATCTTTTGAAACAGGATGCTCTTCAAACAAGAACTGCTGCTACATTATACATTGACATTTTTAGTTTTCATTATACTTGGATTTCTGAGCTTCAATAAAATGCATCTCCCAAAGGATTAGAACTGTATCTAAACAGATTTCAGTAAAAACTCCTTCAGGAGGCTCTGGTCGTACTTATTGTAGTTTCCTTGCTTGGCTTCTTTCTGAGATGAGGCTGTTCACATCACACTGTTACTCAGCCTTTAAATCCCATGTGCTTTTATATTTGACTTAGAAATTCAGAATCAGGCTTGTGTAATAAAGCAATATAAAATTTGCTGCAATCTAATCACATTCACATGAACCTGAATGTGTTGTCTCGGTTCTCGTCACACTTGAAATAATTTCCATTTTAGTAAAAGTGCCTTCTCTTGCTGACAGATGTCATTCTATTCATTGTTTTCATTGATGACTCATGACAATGGACAGTAAGGTACCTGTTCTCATCTTTAAATATTAAACAATTTAGAAAAGATTGCAAGTGCTTGGGAGGAAAGGGTTAAAATTCAAACCAGGAAAATAAACTAAAATAAAGAGAATTAAAGTAATTTACTTGGAAGGAATAAATTATAGCTGCTTCTTTTGCCTGAACATACTGACTGTTACTTTTATGTCTTTCAGGAAATTGAGAGTCAAATAGACAGAATATGTGAGATGGGAAAGTTGATGAGAAAAGCTATTCAAGTCGATGACAATCAATTCTTTGAAGTTCAAGAGAAACTAGCTCAGCTGGAGGTAAGAACAGATGCAATTGCTAAGACCAGATCAAGCTTTGGGGGTCTCCAGGCTTACTCTGGACTTTCTGTGTATATCTCAGGATTTATAACAATAAAAAATGTGGGGGTGGGGTCAAGAAATGCAGAACATGATCTGTTCCCGATCTTTGTATTACATATATGAATCCAGAAGCAAAATCTAAGCTTTAAAAGAGGTGGTTCCTCTCTTGCTAGTAGTGTATTAATGCTTGCATTGCAAAATCAGTGTTTTATTTAGCTATGAAGGAGTGGGGCTATTTAAAGATTGTTATCCTTTAATTGTGAATTAATTTCTTTTATAGCCCTTTAATTGTGAATGAGTTAATTTTTATTATAGTCCTTTAACTGTGAATTAGCTCATTTCTATTTCAGCAAAAATGTTGATTTTGCAGCTTGAAAACAAAGAGCTGCGTGAACTATTGTCAATCAGCAAAGAATCTTTTGATGTGGGGAGAGAAGATCTGCTGGACTGTGAAGCTTGGGTCACAAAATAACCTTATCTCCAAATTTTGACTTCAGAGACTATTGTGAAGCTACCCAACAAGGATAGGCTTTGATTTGTTCTTTCATTTGTTTCCTTGTATGTTTGTTTTGTCTTTCAAAATGTGTGGGCTGTTTTCTCTGCATTTTTCTGAAATTACACACTTTTGATATCAAAGGCTTACCTTGCTGCTCTGTCTTAGTAATTGCAGCACACAGACGCTTAACAGTGAAGTATTTATGATGTGTGCTCTCTTGTGATAGTTTATTTCCTCTCCCAATTGTTGTTTTTATGATCTCTAGTTATTAATTCCAACTGTGCATCTGGCACTTAAATCTACCTTGTCAGTAGCTTGAGAATAAAATACAGCCTGTGATTATTTGATAGAAGGAGTAAGAGATTATTCAAAAACTACATTGTAAGTGGTAGGTGCACATTTTGCTCTGCCTGCACAAAGCAGGCACACAGAGCTTATGTTTTGCTCTGAGGAGCTGACACTCATATTTGGCTGGGTTAAAGCTGCTGTTCTGACACCTGCTTAGAAGGAAAGCAAGAGAACAGCAGAAAGCAAATAGAACACTTGAAGTAGTAACTTGTATAAGGAGCATAGTTTACCTCGATTTAGGGGTGAAAATCAGAGTGGATGACCCTGACACCTGTGCATTGTTGAAGGATGTTGTGTATCTCACCAATTTTTTTATGGGTAGAGCGGGTCTGTCTTCACCAGTGCTCCAAAATATGTGGGCACAGGGCACAGCACTCTCAGATCAGAGCTCTCTGGCCTCCCACCACTTTGGAGTTCAGGAAGAGTGAGCTGAGATCTGCCTCAAAACTAAACCCAAACCAGTCATGCAGACATGTTTTTAATGTTGCATCACAGGTAAGTCTAGTGAAAGATGTCAGTAGTTACTGCAGAATCCTATATCAAAGAAAATTATAATTGCCATGTTGCAGAACTTTATCAATATTGCGATAATTTTAATGGCATTTGAAAATAAATATTTCTGTCTCTCTTACCTGTGATCAAAGAATTATTCTCTATTAACAGTAAACATCTTACTTCCATTATTAGTTTAGAATTTTATGCCACTTTTTTCCCCAAGAGAAAATTTTTATAAATGTAGAAGGTGATTTATGTTCCTGTGCTTATTAAAGAGACATTTTCTTGCAACCATTTGGACTATCCAGCTAGATTATTTGGGAGATGTAAGGGATTTCTGTACAGAAGTGTGCTTGTATACAATTATTTTCTATTTGAAATTAAGAGGGAATAAAAAAACCCCAGCAGTATTTTCTCAAGAGTATTCTCTTTTGTGAATCCTGGGGATGATTCCATTTGTTCTGAGCATACCTAAGCATTTCACACTCCTTCTCATTTCTACCTTGCCTGAATGAGATACTACAATGACAAAAAAAATTGCATTTTATTTCTTAAAATTAACATTGTCTGAAAGGCCTACAATGATGCAATTTTACCTTAATTGTCCTACTGTAGGTAGAATTCCTCTAACTGTACAGCCTGAAGAAAATGGAAATCAGACAGCAGTTGCTTTGACTAATGAGATTATTAACTTCGTGGGCCATAATAAGCAGGGGAAATTTAAACGTGTTCCATTTGCTATTGCCCTATTCCGTATCTGTAAGTAGGGAGACTGAAATGTAAATGTGCGATTGCACACGATTCTTACGGGTTACTCTGCCTTGTTAGAAAAACTTGCTCAGCTTACGTTGAAACGTGGGCTCGAGCTCCAGGACTGGAATTTCTGCTCTGACTGTCCTCGAGATCCAAACCCGAAGCGATTGCCTTCAGCTCGGTGCGGCCTCAATCCAAAGCCGTGCTTGTCTCCAGTCCCGGAGGCTCTGCCCGCCGTGTGCCGGGGCACC
>NW_009951992.1:1662467-1678567 GCF_000747805.2 Chaetura pelagica | reverse complement strand
GGTCGGGGCTCGCCGCGCCGCAGGGCCCTGCTGGAGGCCTCTCTGGAGCTTGTCTTTCTGGGTCCTGTTTCTGTTGTCGGGGTTAATGCCAATTGCAGGGCTCTTCCCCAAACTGCAGACATATTCAAAAAGACCGGATTTTTTGTGATTTTTAAATTATTATTTTTTTTTTAAATAAGGCTCTGGTATGTATTTACATATGGCCTTGGAAGTTATTTTAACTTTCTTTTTTTTTTTCCCCCATGCATTTATTTTTTTGACGTGACTTCAGTTGCGTAGTGAATGTCAGTAGCTGATCTTGTAGCTGTTGTTTGTTGGTTAGAGAGGTTCAGTACTGATTTCTGACAGCCATCCAAAAAGATACCGAAAAATTTAATTTCCAAGTGTCATCTTGTAGCTCTGTTGTGCATCAATAATGAAAAATAAAGTTTTATCTTTATTTAATGTGATCTTGGCCATGTAAAAGGTGGCTATTTCTGAAAGCATGTGTTGTCATTCAGTAAAATACATGTTCTTGCAGTTATATCTTTTTGTGAAGAAAATTATAAACCAAATGGTAATCCAGCAGGTTCTACTGTTGGGTTTTGTAGGTGCTTTGTAGGTGTGAACAGCTTTGTGACTTGCTGTCATTTAGCAAAATCTGCACCTGAGACACTTCCAAGAACTGTACTTGTACAGCTCTTCCCTCTCTTTGCATTAATTCTTTCAGTTGTAAATATGCAAATGTAGAGGCCACTGTGACTTGGGAGATGGGCAGCTGCTTAGGGTGTTTACCATTTGGAGTATTTATAGTAACTGAATAAAGTAAAGAATTTGAGGCAGACACACACAGCAAGGTTATTTTTTTTAACTTGAGTTATGCTTGCCTGACAATCTTATTTCTTTTTTGTTTTTTAATAATTTCAGTGTAGTAAACCAATCTTGATATCCAGTCAGACTGGCTTTTAAGGTAAAAGCTTATGCCTTATTCCATTACTTGACAAAATTAATTCTAGTCATCTTTGGGTAGAAGATGTTTTTTATTATTCAATGAAAATCTAATATATTTTATGCCCAGAAAAATTAGAAATACAATATGATACAAGTTACAGCTCTAACAGAGCTCTAATAATATTAGTCTAATTGGATGAGGGAGAAATACATGAATAAGACTGTAAGTGTTTCTGTGCAGTTCCTGTGTTAGTGTATGCCTGCTTCATTTCTCCTGAACTTGGTTGTGGGGGATTCTTGTTTTAGTTCTGAAATGCTGCCCTAAAAAATACTACTGTCCTGAAAGAGGCTGTGGTAACAGTTGCCTAAATCAAATACTGAGGTGTCTGCAAAGTCTAGTGATCCTATTTTGCTATAGCTTCATTAAAAAATACAACTTAGAAGACATAAGCAAATCTTTCATACCAGATACTACTGGTTTGTGCTGCCCTTATCCAGTTTCTTCTTTAGTCTCATTCATGTATATGTAGTGGTCTGACAAGAAGACTTGATTCAGCTGGAAGTTTTTCAGAGTGGTGACTGAAAGCAGAAACTTAATTGAAGCACTAAGTTCTGTGAAAACTGCGTGATTAGTTTGAATATAGCCATTGTGTGCTTTTGGGGTTTAAAGTTCTTATTTGTAATAGCTGACTGCAGTCAGCATTTTCAGTGTGATTAGAGTTAAATGTCTGAATTCTTTTTAAAAAAAAGCTTCTGTTTCCATAAGGTCTCATTTTTCTGTGGTAGGTGGCAGTATGTCCAATCCACTTTCTCATGAAAACACAAAGAGGTACTGGGAAACCTTAGAAGAGTATTATTATCTAGCTACTGTTGCAGGCAAGCTTCTCTCATATTATCTACACAAATACTATATATGTGTAACCAACATTTTGCAAACATTGTTTTAAGCAGTCCAGAGAATAGCCCTGCAGTTATTTTACATGTGGTGCCAGGGTGCATGTGGTCTGTGCAGAATGGGCGTGCAGTATCTGTACCTATAATTGTGGCATTTGCTTATTTCTATGTAAAGCTGAAGGTGCTTCGGGTATTGCCAGTCTTTGGCTTACCTTTTGGAACAAAAATTCAGAAAGTTCTGATTACCGCACACACATACCCTACTGTAACTCTGAAGATGTGTGCAAGCACTTACTGATTAAATCATGAGGTAGCTCCCATATAAAATTATTGTTGGGAGGACTAATGAGAACGGCAATGCCGAATACCTCTGCAAAACAATCTTTTCTACGATGGATCAAACCTACTGATTAAGGTAGAGAAAATGCACCAGTTTGTAGGAGCACTTAGGGCTAATGTGTAATTTCTTTTAAATTGATACTTAGTGTGTTTTTCCTCATTTCAGTATGAAGTGGAACAGAACAGAATTTACCACCTGAAACTGCTGCTTCAAGTTCAGATCAGGAAAATAATATACCACATCGTAACAACTCAAGACCAAAGAAGAGGAAACTTACACTGAAGATACAAGGCTTGATCTGAAACAAGAAGTTTGTGCCTACTCAACAGCTTCAAAAGAGCACGTCCCGACGCTGCTATAGTAGTCTTTGTTTTCTCCAGTGCTGTATTGAAACTGCCCAGGGCAGCAGCACTTGTGTTCTCTATTAGCTTGATAGATCACGCTCTCTTGCTGTCTTTTTTCTTTCTCTATCTCTCTTGCTCTCTCTTGCTCTTCTTTTTTTTATTTTTTATTTTTATTAATAATAGCAGTCTTCATCCTTAGAAACTTGTGCTGAAACAGAAGAATCGGCTAATACTACTGAAAGTGCAATATTCAAATATCACTGCGAGGTTGGTGCATGTATTATATAAATAGTTGTATTTCTAAACTGAATAGGAAGCAAGTTATCAACAGAAGGGTATGGGTTTTATTAGAGGGTTTTTTAGCAGTTCTTTGCTGTTATATTGGTTTAGTAGTAGTATGACAAATTAATAATATCTGCAACATGCTTCTATGAAACAATACTTATAACTCTTGAGAGCTGTTTATTAATGTTTCTTCTAGTAGCGGTTGTGTTGTGGTTCCAATTCCTTTTTTTCAAATAACCTCTACTTAGTAATCTTTAATACCAGTGAGTTAGTAAATGGACCTTCCAAGATTGAGCCTTTGACTTGAAAAGAAAATACATCCTCCATGCAAAAATAAGAAGAGGTTTTCGTGGTTATCAATCTAACATTCATTACAGCTGTAACTTTTTTTAGTTCATTGCTGTTTTCAGGTTTCCTCCGTCTTTCTAGCACTTATCTCCTATGTTACAGAAATGTTAGTTTAATTGAGTATTAATAGTGCAACTGTGCAAAAATGTTTAAAAACCTAAAAACATTTTTTTAAGTATGAAAGACTGAAAAGACAAACTAGCAACAAACTGCTGGGTTGTGCATCTAATTGTTTGTTCATAACTAGCTGTTCAATTTAGAAGAGCAGATACTTAAGAGTTTTGAAGCTCTCATGTGAAATAGTGAATGTAGGAGTATTTTGAGGTATAATGGTTAGTCAGAAGTTTGTTTTGGTCTAAACAAGTCTTATTTTGCTGTTGTATTTCTGGCCTGTTTTGTAGATTAGTTGCCTGTTATGCAAAAACCTGACTATTTTGATGTCCTTACTCTTATTTAAAAAATGGTTAGAATTAGCTTGTTACAATAACTTCCACAAGCTGTTTGTGTTTGTTACTGTGTTCTGCGGGCATGAAGAAAGGAAACAAGTAGAGTGTGTTTTGTGGTTTTTTTCCCCTGTGCTTTCTTTTAAACAGATGAGCTTTGATCCAAACCTGCTCCACAACAATGGACACAACGGGTACCCCAATGGTACTTCGGCAGCGCTTCGTGAGACTGGGGTTATAGAGAAACTGCTGACCTCCTATGGATTCATTCAGTGCTCCGAACGGCAAGCCAGGCTGTTCTTCCACTGTTCACAGTATAATGGCAACTTACAGGAGCTTAAAGTAGGAGGTAATAAGGCAACTTTCAGAGTTTCTTGAGTGTCAAAGAAAATCCTTTTATCTTGTGGCATGAACATATGCATGCTGTTGCCTCTGGTGGGCTAAAGAGACAAATTAATGATCTGCTGCTCCCAGTGAGATACCATGACAGCACTTAAACTTTGTGCAGCTTGTGTTAATGCAGTTGTGGCTGTTCTGAAAAAGGTGCAGTGTTAGGTCAAACTAGTATAAGAGATGGAAGCAAGTGTTTAGACTGTGACAGAATAGTCAAGTTTGGTTTTTTTAATTAGTTTGAAGATGGCTCATTATTTTTTGGAATGGGGAGACTGCTACCTTGTGCTACTAATTAATGTGACAGTGAAGTTTCTAAACTTTAATGGCATGTTATCTTGTCTGGACTTCAGTGTGAAGTCATCTGTATAGTGAGTAGGACAGAGGGAGGGAATTATTGAGGGGCAAGCCATTGCAATAGAGTAGTTGATTAGCAAAAGGAGGCAGTAAGCAAAATAGTCAGGGAAATATTTTAAATAGTTTCCATCCTTGGTAATAAAAGCTCCTGAGTTTTGCTTTGTTTGGCTATGGGCAGTGAATTATCAAAAGTAACCATAAAGTGATTTTTATTTAAAAAAAAAAAAAGCCACACCAAAACTGTGGCACCATTACAATTTTTGATTGTCTTGTAGATGATGTTGAGTTTGAAGTGTCTTCTGATCGCCGAACTGGAAAACCCATTGCTATTAAATTGGTGAAAATAAAACCAGAAATACTACCTGAAGAAAGAATAAATGGACAGGTTAGTGCTGGTTTTCTGTACATGTGTAATGTCCATCCTTTTTTTCAGTATAGAAGGGTAGCTTGATTTAGCATGCATATTAACTACATAGAGTATTAAATTACACTGAAACATATTTTTGTTTTTCTGGTAAAAATTCAGGGGTTTAGTTTGAGCTCTTTCTTGTCTCCAGAGAGTTCTTAGGGTCTCTAGGTGTCCTGTAAGACTGAAACTTGGCAGCCTGGCATTCCCTGTTGAGTTACACTAGAAGTGCATCCCTAAGTGAATAGTAGAGGATATTGAGATTCATCTTGTATTCAGCAATGCTGCTCCTGAAATGACTAGCAATGGATTTTTTTTATTTTTTTTTTTTGACTGGTAGGTTGTGTGCGCTGTTCCTCACAATTTAGAGAGTAAATCTCCAGCTGCCCCGGGTCAGAGTCCAACAGGGAGTGTATGCTACGAACGTAATGGGGTAAAGCTTACGTATTTTACTTGAAACTTCACTGATCCATCACTGTGCTCTATGAGCAAAAAAAAATGACAGAATTTAACATAGGCAATCGACTGCTAAGAGCTCTAGTTCTTGGCCAAACAAAAAAGCTTGCTTTGGTAATTACTGCAAACAGAAATGTTAAATTGACAGCTTGCTTGCTTCTGTCTGTGAAGAACTTGATATAGAGCCAAACAGTTGCTCTTCTCTTTTAAAACTTAATGAAGCTGGGTTATGTAATGTTCATGTATCCTCATCTTGAACTTACAAAGTTTAGAAATTGACGTTTAAAGGTAGTCATGTACAACTTTTTTACTTAAATTGCTTGTTACAGACTCATCAAAACAGCAGGATGGAAAAAAAGTTTTGCATGCCATATTTGACCATTTTCAGTTTTCTTGCTAAATTCATTTATTTAATAACAGATACTGTAATTTAAAAAAAACAAACAAACCTGTGTTATTGTTGCTTTGAAACAGCTATTCTGCAAATATACTAATATTAGTCAATGTTCTTCTATAGGAAGTATTTTACCTGACTTACACCCCAGAGGATGTTGAAGGAAATGTACAGCTGGAAACAGGAGATAAAATAAACTTTGTAATTGATACAAATAAACAGTAAGTTGCTATTTCTTTTCTGGCTTCATACTGTTTTTGTAGTCAGGCCTGTGCCTGTTACAAGAACTGCAATGACATTATGAAATGTAATCTTAGGAGTGAGTTGTTTCAAGCTTGCTTTTTTCTTCTAGTACTGGTGCTGTAAGTGCTCGTAACATTATGCTACTAAAAAAGAAACAAGCCCGCTGTCAAGGAGTAGTCTGTGCCATGAAAGTAAGTGATGCTTTATCTTTAAAGTTTAATTTGAAAATAAAATGCTGTTCTGACAAGTGGTGTTATAAGTAATGTATTTACAGCAATAAGAGCTTTTAACAGTTTGGAGCTGTGGGTATAACTGGGTGAAAGGGCTTACAGAGCTTATCTTTGATACTAATACTGTTCTTAACAAAGGAAGTCCCATTTATTTCCACTGATCTATTTCTTGTTGTAGTCTGTTAGCTGTGTGTACTCATAAGTCTGCTCTGCTTGTCTGTGATAGTGTTTCATTGTGTTTGATAAAACCTGTAAAATTTTGTCTTGATATTTTAAGAGAATGGGCAATGTATTAAAAAAACTTTGTTCTGTTCTTAGGAAGCCTTTGGATTTATTGAGAGGGGTGATGTCGTGAAGGAGATATTCTTTCACTATAGTGAATTTAAAGGTGACCTAGAAGCCTTACAGCCTGGTGATGATGTGGAGTTTACAATCAAAGACAGAAATGTAAGACGAAATCCAGTAAAACCGAAGACGAGATCCTAGGGCATAACTGGACAGCTGTCTGTCTTCTCAAATTCACTTGTAGAAAGAAGGGGAGGGGGAGATTCACTGGAAAATGTCTGTTACCTTGCTTCCTCTCTGTTTGACTGATTTTGTGCTTTTAGGGTAAAGAAGTTGCAACAGATGTTAGACTGCTGCCTCAAGGAACTGTCATTTTTGAAGATATCAGCATTGAACATTTTGAAGGAACTGTAACCAAAGTAATTCCGAAAGTACCCAGCAAAAACCAGGTGAATTTCAGTATTTTCTTACATTTATGTGAAATGCTGCACTGACTGAGTTGAATTCCAGTCAAGCAGTAAAAGTGTTCCCCTTTTCCTGTATCCGTGCTGCATAGCATCCCATCAGAGTAAAGGAGTAGGCCTCAGCTGTAGCCACCACTGATAGCCTTTTTCTGAAGGCTGTTAAGAGCAAGGATTAGGGCAGTAGTACATTGAGGAGTATATGTTTTCTTTGACGTTTCAAATACTCCCCATTGAATTTTGTGGCTTTAGGATGTATTTCTAAGACAAAATTATAGAGAAAAGGGGAGAAAATATTTGCTGGAATAAGCCTGATCTATTGATTCCTGTGAGCATTAACAGTTAATGACGTTTCTGGCAAACACATTGACCTTTAATGTGTGGCTTTGAGGAAAGGGAGTATACAGGTGCTTCCCTTAAGGTTTTAGCTGAGTGTGCATTGTTTTGGGAAGGTCTGACATGGGTTTTTTTGCATGTGCTAACACTTAATAAGAAGACACTGTCTTTTATAAGTTTTGTAAATATAGTTATTAATTTAATTCTTGAAATAGTCTTAATTTCTTTGGCAATATCTGCTTCTTGCTTAAAACAAACAAAAAAAACCAAACTTAAAACCAACTGAAAGAATCTACAAACAAAAACTACCTTGCATTTGGCTATGGATGGTAAATTACAAAATAGGAGTGGTAGAAACGAAGCGCAGTGGCCTGAGTCCAGGAGGCAAATGGAGTCCACACTTCTGTTAGCATTAGTCTTTCTGCCAACTATTCTGTCTGCAGTTATGTTGAGCCTTGTAAGTGAACTAACTTTTTATGTTGGGTTTTCTGTCTGCTAGAGTGATCCATTACCTGGCCGCATCAAAGTCGACTTTGTGATTCCTAAGGAACTTCCATTTGGAGACAAAGATACAAAATCCAAGGTGACTTTGCTGGAAAGTGACCACGTTCGATTCAATATTTCAACAGACAGACGTGACAAACTGGAACGAGCCACCAATATTGAGGTCCTTCCCAATACTTTCCAGTTTACTAATGAAACTAGGGAAATGGCAAGTATCTATCTTTAAAAGTTTTAACTCTTGAGGGGAAATGAAAGTAAAACGTGGGAATTTTGTCTTAAAAAGTAACTTAATGTAGAATTCACTAATGTCTTCCGTTACCTTTTCTGAAATCCACTCCTCGGCTGTGCACATCAAGCAAAGTGCTTAAATGGTACAAAATTCAGAATTAATGCTGTGCATGTTTCCTTCAAAACAATAAAAGTTAACTAGTGAGTAAATGAAATCATATTAGGAAATTAGCCGTTAGTTAGCCCTCTGAGATTGAATTGCTAGCTGACAGAAGTAATGCAGTCTTGAACTACTAGTTTAAAAATTCACATGCTTGTGTCTAAATAAGTAACTTCTCATGTTCCTTAGGAAAACTGGAAGAGCCTTGAACTACTCTGGTTCAGGAGTGTAAAGCTTTAAAATTTGGAGGAGGTGCTGTGTACAGCTTCTGGGTTTTGTGTTTTTTGACCAATCTCTCTGTGTCTGAGGGTCCAGCAGAAAGATAGTAAACAGCTGCATTCTATGACATACAAAAAGCTCTTTGTGGATTACGGAGACTAAGATGGAAGTGCTAATCAGTATTAAAGAATATATTTCATTCCTGTAATTTGGAATGTTGGTTCTGTTCCAACTAGACTGTTAAGTTTGAAAACTCCTTTTCAGTTGGAGTCCAGTTACAGTGCTACCACATCAGTATGCTGTGAGTTAGGGTACCTTTGCTTTAAGAAAACCACTAAACTTTTACTTCAGCCTACAGGTTTTGGAATTGTATTGTATAAAAATACTGTATTTCTACCCTGGTTGCATATATTTGCTTGCCTGAATTGAGCTGTTACATAGGTCACAAGTGTTGGCCACTTCTAGAAAGGTTAGCTGATTTTCCTGAGCTTCTGGAAGCTATATGAGAATGTTTCTGAAGGTGGAAAGTGTCTTTGTATTGTCATTCAAATCGTGTAAGCCTTCCCTGAGACTTGCTAAAGACTCTGCAGTAACTGGGTTGAACTTAGTATTTTTGTGAATTCTGTCATGCTCAGTACCTCTGGCAGGATCTAGTCCTAGTTCTTCCTAGCTTGAGTAATGAACTCCAAGCAACTTCCTGGAGCACTTTTTTGGCTCTTTTTTTTAAATGAATGGCTACGGTGAGAAACTGATTATTTTTTTTTGGCAGTTGATATAGAGCACAGCATATTTCATTTATCAATCAGCATTCAATTTCTAGTGGTTATCAGGCAGTCCACTAAAATATCATGTAACTATCATACCATAACATACACCCATGGATGTGATGATGTGTCTTAAAGAAATTTAAAAGCTTTCTTAAAAATAAGCTTATTTGTATTTGGAAATCTGAGTTTCCTCTTAAACTTCCTCTGACCACCAGTTTTATTTCCTGATTATTTAGGTTCTTGGGTGTGTTTGTGTACACAAGTGTTAAATACTTGTCTAGGTGATGCATATGTTTGTAGTTACCCCGTTCAAGACTGTATTTTCTGTGTAATAGTTACATTCTTTAACTGTAGTTCTTAACGGCTTAAATTATGTCTTCCACTTCATAAGGAATTAAGTTGAGAAACTAGATAAATATAACTTGTTTGCATTTGAGGTTAACTGTAGCTGTATTGCGTAAACCAAGAAGTGTTTTCAGAGGGTTCAGGACTTGTATTCAGGTTATGCCACACTCCACATACAGATGTTGCATACTAGTAATAAAGCTGTACTTGTCCTTTTGGCTGTTCTCAGGGTGTGATTGCAGCAATGAGAGATGGCTTTGGCTTCATTAAATGTGTGGACCGGGATGCTCGTATGTTCTTCCACTTCAGTGAAATTATGGATGGAAATCAACTCCATATTTCTGATGAAGTAGAGTTTACTGTCGTTCCTGTAAGTGAGGTTAATACTTGTAAGAAATCTTCATTTTTAAAGGGATTATTATGTGCAGTCTGTCTAAAATCTGGTCGATCTTGTTTTTCAGGATATGTTGTCTGCCCAAAGAAATCATGCTATAAGAATTAAAAAACTTCCAAAGGGCACGGTTTCTTTCCACACCCAGTCAGATCACCGTTTTGTGGGCACTATAGAGAAAGAAGCCACTCCAGCCAAAGCCACCAGCCCAAATAAAGGCAAAGAGAAGGTGATGCTACTCTTGTGAAGTACCTGTATTGTGTTTCTGGCTTTAGAGACTAAGGCTGCTTCATTAAAGTCTGTAATGCAGCTTTTTAAAGCACTTTTTATCCTGTATGTATGTGAATTACATTGAATAGCTGGTGACAGCAGTCAGCAAAAACTAACTTGTGTGAATGAAGATAACAGAAGCATCATTAATGATCGTGCTGTTGATAATTTCCGAGAACTTGATGGGAAGTTTCTGTTTTCTAGTGCATTCCAATAATTTCTTAGCTGGAAATGGTGGTAATACCTTTAAAAATATTGTTTAATATCATTTAAAGCTTCTTACTCAGAGTTTATTGCTTGATGGTGGTTTTCAGCAGTCACTGTAAAAGAACTGTGGCTCAGATCAGCAGTGCTTGAATTGCATGTAAATGTGTTTGCTTATGAATGAAACATCAGTTGCTGAACTGTCTTGTTTTTAGGAAGCTGAGGATGGAGTAATTGTTTATGATGACTGTGGAGTAAAACTGACCATTCCTTACCAGGCCAAGGATGTGGAAGGATCTGCTAATCCTCAGATAGGAGATAAGGTAATAAAACCAAGTGTACCACTGAGAAATATTTTTCTGTGCATTGTGAGATGCAAACTTCCCTTTGCCATGTTACTGGGTTTGATCTCCCTCTTGGTACAAATGAAGGATGAGGCATCTGCGTATTCTCACCTTTTTTTTTTTTTCTTGCTTCTGTCCTAGGTCTGAGTGGCTTAGTCTTTGTAAAACTAAGAAAAATATTCTAAAACCTGGTGACACATACATGAAAAAAGTGTCTTAGCATGTAAATTATGCTTTTTTTAAACAAGAAATTCTTACTGAGTCAGTGGCCTCTGCTTGTGAATGATCAAGAGGAAATTAATATAAAGACTTTGACATGATTGCTGAAGAGGAAAAAACTTACCCTTACAAGCAAATCACTGTGGGCCACTGCTAATACATGTAGTGAAAGGAAGCAAATCACATTAAGATTCTCATCTTTAATGGGTAAAAGAAGCTGAGTGCTTGAGGCTAGCTTGCCTTGCAGATGTCACTGGTGTGACTGCTACTCTTTGGAATGTAGTAAATGCTAATGTCTTACATGTTTCTGGTAGAGTAGTGGATAGAAGATTATTTTCCTTGAAGAGCCCAGTTATCGATTAGAGCTACATATCTTTGAAGTGAGGAGTTCCAGGGTTTTTTTCCTTGGGTTTTTGTTTTGTTTTTCATTGGTGATTATGGTGTTGGTGGGTGTGGTTTGTTTTGTGTTTTTTTTTCAATCTGATATTGGTACACTTCTCTCTAACAGGTTGAGTTCAGTGTTTGTGAAGTGAAGAGAACTGGTCTGCAAACAGCTGTTTCTGTCAGAATGCTGGGACGCAATTACAGCTCTAAGAGACTTTTGGGCTATGTGGCAGCCCTGAAAGATAACTTTGGATTTATCGAAACAGCAAATCATGATAAGGAGATCTTTTTCCACTACAGGTGAATGGCTGTTCTATTATTGTTTCTTGAGGGGTGGGGGAGTTTGGTAGGGTTAACTGTTAAACCCATTTGAAATTCACACACATATATGCTTGGGTGTCTCTATTTCCATTTATTATCACTGCTGGTCTGGTTCAGGCTTTTTTCTTGGTCAGGTCAGCAGTCTTGGTGTTCTATGCCTCTGAATTGCAGGCCAAGATATATAGTTGTATATTTGAAATGCTTCACTGTATTGAATGAGGGCTTCATGAAAACGTGCAGTGCTAGTTAAATGTTTTATGGTCGACTTACGTAAATGTTGGATGAGCATCACTGTTGTCATGTAACTGAAGGAAAATTATACTCTATTCCTGTAGTGAATACTGTGGTGATATTGATAGCCTGGAACTTGGAGACACTGTTGAATACAGCTTGTCAAAAGGCAAAGGAAACAAAGTCAGTGCAGAAAAGGTGAACAAAACTCATGCAGGTAAGACTGTCCCTGATACTTTCTGTTTACCAAGGCTCTTGGATAAGCTGTCATTACTTACTGCTATGTTAAAGCTGTTGAGTTTTACTGGGTGATAGAGGGCATTGCCTTAGGTGTCTTGCAGTTCAAACTACTGGCTCCTGGTCAATCTTAATCACTTACTAATTGTTTTTTAAAATAAAACATTACTAAAACATCCTGTTCTTGCACTGTCTTTTCAGTGAATGGTATCACTGAGGAAGCTGATCCAACTGTTTACTCTGGTAAAGTAATTCGACCTTTAAGGAGTGTAGATCCCACACAAACTGAGTACCAGGGCATGATTGAAGTCATGGAGGATGGTAAGATTTGTTGGTTTTAAACTACAAGTGTTCCTTTCACAAATGCACAAGAGGCTTACAAGTTTAATAAGCTGTAAATAGAGGTGTTGAGCATTATATTCATACTACAAATGATATTCCTGCTACTAAACTTGAAGTACAAGTATGATTTGTATTATTGGAAATAAGTTCTAAATGCCCTGAGGTAGGAAAGGATGCCACTTAATTCTGTTTTGTACTTTTTCCTCCTCTAGGTGAGATGAAAGGAGAGTTCTATCCATTTGGAATTGTTGGAATGGCAAACAAAGGTGACTGTCTGCAAAAGGGAGAGACAGTAAAGTTTCAGCTCTGTGTTCTTGGTCAAAATGGGCAGACGATGGCTGTGAACATCACGCCCTTCCGCAGAGCTACGGTGGAATGTGTGAAGGACCAGGTGAGTGAGGGCTGCTGCTGCTGTGAAGAGAAGATGCATGTTAGTAGGTAATAGCTGCTTGACTTGGCATAGAGCAGATGAAAACCCAGTCCAGCACTTGGATCCAGGAAGCTTCTTCACAAATGGATTGATTTGTACTCTGCTCCCAAGGAAGCAAGTTTATGTAATGCAAGTAGTGGTTTATACAAGCCTGTGTGGTGTGATTTGAGTGAAGGTGAACTCAGTTCTGGGTTTGGTGCCAGCACATCTGCAGTCCCTGTTGGGGTTGATTCTAAGAACCTGTTTTTGAGGAGTCCTATACATTGATCTAAATAGTTTCTGTTGAGCAGAGCTTTGAAAAAAGTCTTCAAAACAAAACTGAACATACTCTGCTTCTAGAAGAAGTTTCTTTGTAGTATTCAACAGCCAGTTATTATACTCCATCTGAAACGTGAAAGCTGATGGTTCCCTAGTTAGTATCTAATCAGCATGTTTAGAAAACTAAGTGCTATGAATGCTTTCTATTTTTATAGTTATTCTGCAGCACTAAGCCCTAGTCATTTATGGAGATGCTAGATGACTTCTGCTGACATACGGATGAGTGGAATGGTAAATGGAAGTAACTGACATGTTATGCCAGTGACAGGCCAAAAAATGGGGTGGTTTCTACTGTGAAACTTTTCAAGTGGAGTCAGAAAAACCATGTAGCATTGCTCTTCTCTGTTTAATACAACTGCCAGGACTTTGGCAGATTTCAGAACTTGTTCTGCAGACTATGCGGTTTTAGTATAACTTTACAAAGCAAAGAAGAGTGCCTAGACTTTCTGAAGTTATTGTTTCCAGACAGGTTTTTTTCTAGAAGTAGTTAAACTACTCATATGGCAGAAATTAGTAAGTCATTGCATCTGTTTGAGGGGGATTGAGAGGGAAGAAATAACCTTACAATGTGTTGGTTTTCAGTTTGGTTTCATTAACTATGAAGTGGGTGACAGCAAAAAGCTCTTCTTCCATGTCAAAGAAGTTCAGGACGGTGTGGAGCTACAGGCTGGGGATGAAGTGGAGTTCTCAGTAATCCTGAACCAGCGCACAGGAAAGTGCAGTGCCTGTAACGTGTGGCGTGTCTGGTGAGGATTTAAAGTTATTTCATCTAACACACATTCATCACAGCCATGGGATGCATGCTGCTTCTGGACTGGAGCTTGCTGTTGTAGAGCAACAGCTCTGAACTTCAGTCACCTTTAGTGAGAGTCTCTTGCCTGTGTTTAAAGTCACAGTTTTGAAGCAGACACACGCAGAGTGATCCAGAAGGCCCCTCTCACATGAGGCAAATGATGATAATGGCTTAATGGGGGAAGGGGCTCAGTGTGGTACCTCACCCCATCTCTGGGAATTCACAAGTGCTCTGTGGTTGGCTCTGTTACAGCGAAGGCGCCAAGGCTGTTGCTGCTCCTCGCCCCGATAGACTCGTTAATCGTTTGAAGAGCATTAATCTGGATGATGCCAGTGCCCCTCGTCTAACAGTTCTTCGTCAGCCTCGGGGACCGGATAACTCAAAGGTACAGCTTGCTCCAAGACTAGCTGGCACAGTAACTGCTATTTGTGTCTCAACTTAGGTAACATAATCTTGTGTCCTGCCTGTATTGGGAGCCTGAGCTGTTTGCATCGTAGTGTCCATGTTCATTCTGCAGTGAACATCTCATCTGCTGTGAGAGCAGGTTGTGTTTGTGTGAAGTCGGGGGTGCTGGACCCTGTGTCAGGATTGTGTGCTCTGGTCAGAGTAGCAGCTTGTTGTGCTCTAGCCCATAATGGCCATCTTGATATGTTTTTTTCTTTTATAAACCTGCTCCCCTCAGAGACAGTAAGTGAAATAATTTCATCTAAACTTGGCTTTCACATAAGGGTCTGAGCATTTGGTAAGCAGAGGGACCAGGAAGTGTCTGGGACCTGTGATGTGTCCAGGAGTATAAAGAGCAACTTGCAGAACCTGTTTTATTCCTGTTTCTGAAGACTACAAGTGTGCTCACTCTACTTGGTTGGGACAACAGGTTTACAGTTTGATGTGGGAGCTAAAAATTTTTGTTTTTTTGCAGGGATTTGGTGCAGAGAGAAAGATCCGTCAAGCTGGTGTTATAGACTGACCCCCAACCCCTCACCTGTGCACTGAGCAGTGGGGCTGGTGAAGGGCACTGAATTCTCCCTGTTCGTCCCTTCCTCCAAATTCTAAGAAGCTATTACACCGGTTTTAACACCTTCTCATGTTATGTTTAAAATAAATTTATGAAACCATTTTAAAATTATGCACAGTTGCATTCTGGAGAACTTAAGGTGGCGCCTTATAGTATCACATTTTAGAAGCTTGTTTTGAATGGTGCATTTAACGCAACTGGTAACTGCAACTCTACATTGCCTCTGTGAGTAACGTTAGAGCTCTGCTCGGGTCAACCTTATGGAGTTCTGCACTACAGTGATCTCTGCTTTGTCCTTCTTGTTTTGGCCAAGGTGTTACTATGCCTTAGTGCTCAATTGCATTAAGCCTTTCCTTCCCGGGGGAAGTGGGGGCTCACTTCAGCTCACTCTGCTCAAATTCTGAGGACCATGTGAGGGTGAAATAAATGCAACTTTATACAAAATCTGTATGAACATTCTTAAGTTGATGGCCAAATGTTACAATGTTTTTGTATTTCATTTAACTTGAGTCCTTTAGCCAGCAAAGTTGTTAGAGCTCAAGGGAAATCTCTGGGGTAGACTTGTTTTTGTAGCGTTCTGAAACACATGCAGTGCAGAATTTCATAAGGCTGAGGTGTGCCATCAGTGTGGTAATTTAAATATATTTAAAACAATGCACAAATCTGCTGCTGCTTAGAACACTGCAGCTTCTCAACCCAGTTTCTTTTACTGATTTAAATTTAAAAAGAAAGAAGTTGTGCCTGAAGTGAATACATTTTTTCTTCTTTGCAGCTGGCACCCAGTGTACTGTAAGAGAATAAATTTAGGCTTTCCATAGCTGTTCTGAGACTCATCAAGGTGAAATAGTTGATGTCTGTGTGCTTTTTCCCCCCCCCCCTCCCTCTCCATCCCTCCATTCCCCCAGTCACACTTTATGAAGCAAGAAAACGGAATGATTGGTCTTGAATATTCCTTTAACCAAAACGATCGCGAGTTTTGTTCTTGGAATAGAGGCAGGACTGTGGTTTTTTGTTTTGTTTTTTTTTCATGTTACCTCTATTCTCAATTTAGGGTTTTCTTCTCTGGGAGATGCATTATCTTTGTAAAACAAACATTGCTTTCTCCAATTTTTTCTGTTAATGGCAAAGAATGGAAATAGAATAAAGTTTTACTGATTTTGAAAAAAGCCTCAGGCCTGGCCTGTCTCTTCCCTCCGCCGCCGTCACGTGCCCGGAAGCGGCGCAGCCCAGGGCTCT
>NW_009951992.1:1655372-1662303 GCF_000747805.2 Chaetura pelagica | reverse complement strand
GCGGGGCTGCTTTGCTTAAACGGCCCGAAGTGAGAGCAGAGCACAGAAGTGACATCTGGGAGGTGCTTTCTCACACTCCCTGCTCGTCCTGCCCCTCCTTTCTAAAGCGGAGGGTGGGCGCCCAGCAGCGGCGCGGGGCAGCTCGCGGCCGGGATGCTGTGATGGTATTTATGATACTTCTGTCTGGCAGTTGAGTAATTTCTTATTAATATTTGTCTTTTATGTAAGAAAGGTTGAAAGAATTTAAAGTAACATTTTAAATGCTGCTGGTTCTAGATACTGGTATTTTTTTCTTTGAAGGGGCTAGAAAAACTCCTCTGAGTAATTTGTGGAGTTTTTTTAATTATTGTGTTTGTTTTTCCATAATGGCTGAGGCAGAAAGAAGTAATACAATGTTTTTCTCTAAAATTCATTTGTGTGTTTACAGGATTCATATAGAAAACAGGTTGTTATTGATGGAGAGACGTGCCTGTTGGACATCCTGGACACTGCAGGGCAGGAGGAGTACAGTGCCATGCGTGACCAGTACATGAGGACGGGGGAAGGATTCCTCTGTGTCTTTGCTATTAACAACAGTAAATCATTTGCTGATATTAATCTTTACAGGTATGATCTGGGCCTTTGCTGCAGGGAGGGAAGACTGGAAAAGGTATTAAATCCCTTTGATGTTAGAGCCAGTTAAGATTAAATAATAGACAAACATTAAATCTCCCACTTCTTTTGGAACGTTTACCAAACTTATCTGCATTTTATGTCTTTGTTACTTATCAGTTGAGAATGGGACAATTGCCTGGGTTCTTGTGTTAATCAAATAACTTTCAGAACATGCAGAACTTGGTCTCTGAGAAAATGGGTAAAAAGGCAAACACACACCAGTGTGGAGTTATACACAAGATAGAAGATGGAGTGTACCAAGTTATTGGACATGCTGCTGTCAGTAAGAACCCCTGAGGGCCTGTCCAGTGTTAATAGGCATTTTTGTAGAACCAGAACTAAAAGAGCTTTTTTATTTAAAAAATAGTTCCTAACTTTTTTTTTTAATTTGACTTTTTAAAGAGAACAGATAAAGAGAGTGAAAGATTCAGATGATGTGCCAATGGTGCTAGTTGGGAATAAGTGTGATTTGCCAACCAGAACAGTAGACACCAAACAGGCTCAAGAATTAGCAAAGAGCTATGGAATCCCCTTCATAGAGACATCTGCTAAAACACGACAGGTAAGGTGCTTCCCTTGGTCAGATTTCTTCCTGTGTGCCAACTGTAGAATGGTCTGAACACTTTCCCATGTATTTTTTTTCTTATTTACAGGAGTAAAAATTTTTAAATCTGTTAGCAATTTTTAGGTTTTTATTTCACTCTTAGCTTGAAATAGTTCTGTTTTTATCACTGGGCTAGGCCAGTGCAGAGATCACTTCAGACTTGTCATGTTCATAAGAAGAGAGTTGCATCTCTGCTCCTGCTGAGAAGTGGTCAGGCTGTGGTTAGTCATCCCAGACCTGCTGGGTTTTTTGGGCTCCTTGATGAAGGCCAGCTGTAGGATGATATTTAGGGAGACAATTCCCCAGAATGGACTAATAGGCTTCTTCAGAGTTGCATTGAATATGTGGCTCTGTCCAGCCAGCCTGTGTTCTTCCTACATCAGTGTGGAATGAAGCAGAAAAGGGGCAGTTACTAAGCAGGGGGCTGCTCCAGGTGCTGGTTTCTTCCTTCTACAAACTGGGATAAGTTGGCTACTGCTCTTCTTGTAGAAGTACATCTTTCAAACATGTTAAGGGATCCTGTGATGGAAAGAGCAGTGATCTCAAAAGCTTCAGGAAATAAAATACTTTACCTGGATTGTTTACATTCAGGGTGTGGAAGATGCTTTTTACACACTGGTGCGAGAGATCCGGCAGTACCGGATGAAGAAGCTCAACAGCAACGAAGATGGGAACCAAGGCTGTATGGGATTGTCTTGTGTTGTGATGTGATAAGGTGAGCTTGTAGTCCTTCATTTGCTTCTTGGCTGTATGTCTTTCAGTTGTTGATAAGCAAGACTTGGAAATACTAGCTGCTGTAGATAGGATTTTTTCCTCTGTTACACAGCCTATTGATACTCAGAGATTTAGGTCCTACAATTAATTACTTCTCCAAAATGTTTTTTTCCCCTCTAAGTCAATAGCAAAGATTAAGAAAAAGAAATTGTATTCACTGGAACGTTTTGGCTGTAGCCTGTGGATTTCCACTGAACTGAAAATTATGTGATTTTTCGTATCATTCTTGTCAATGTCTCCTTCCTGTGAAAATAATTTTGACTCTCTGGAAAATGTGTAAATTCTGTCTAGTACACAAGAAAAACCTGAACTAGAAAGAGGAGTGTGCACAACTCTACAGTCACCAGTTGCTGATGATGGATTGACTTTTGTGCAGCTTATCTTGAGCTGTGTTCCTCTAGGATATGTACTGTTTGAAAAGTAACCAAATAAAATAATGCAAGTTTTGAAACTTATGAGTTCCCTAACAGAATTAAATTATTTTCAATAGTTACCTGAAAGATGTTGCTCATCACTGTAACAACAGGCAGAGAGTTCAGGACTGGTACTGCACATGTTGCAGTGCACATCCATTGCTGCACTGGACACAGCTGATCACAGCTGCTTTTTTCTGTTCCAGATGCCAAGGACACGTGGGTCAGATGCAGCTGCTGGACAAGTCTCGATGCTACTGTCCTCCATCTCATGCTGATGCCCTGCAGTATTTTGGTGCCAGTGACCAGAACCTTGGTACCAGTTAATTAGCACAAGGTCCTTTTCTGTGCTGCATCTGAAAAGAACATCTCTGGCATCTACCTCCTTGCTCAGCCAATGGAGCAGTCACATCTCTTGATGTACTGGGATTCTTTTCTCACAGTGTTATGTGGGTTTGTTCAAGAAGAAAACCAGTCACAAGAAAAGTGAACTATAGAGACTAAATGCTGTGAAAAAGATGACACTTTACCTCTAGAGTAAAAGCTAGAAGTGATGTTTGTCCCCTTTTTGTTGGATTCTGATTTGCAGTGCTGTCAGAGGAGTGGCACCAATCATTGCTTGGCAGGTAATGTCAGAAGTGGTTTTGTCACCACGAACACTCTGTCCCAGGTTGGTATCTGCTCTCTCTGCACCTGTACAGCCTATTTGCAACATCTCTTTTGTGCCAGGAGTACCACTTAACAGATCCTTCACTTTCTGTAATAAAAAGGACATATCTTTCCTAACTTAAGTGCCTGTTTGCTAAGAAGATTTGAAGTTGTCCCCTGTTCCTTGAGTTGAGGAAAACCCCAAGGACTGGAATTTCCTGGGAGCTCATTTTCTTAAGCAGGCAAATCTTGTGTGGGTGATCTCTTGGCCTGACAGGATACTAAAAGAGGAATTTGTAGGCTGGAAGATCCAGCAGGCACTTGTAGGACTCTTGAACTAGGAAGGGGGACAAGACTGCATCTGTGTTTTACTTTCTTGTAGATGGAACTGTTTATATTCTGTATTGTCTTTCTGCAGCTTTCAGATTTCTTCCTTTTCCAAGATGGACCAAATCAGTCAGCTGTTAATCTTTAACATTAGCTGCCAACATTTATGGGCAGCTTCTCAACAGTTAATCTCGTAACTGGAGATTAGTTGGTTAGGACAGCTGTTACTCAGCTCTGTCTGTAGCTTGCAAATTATTCTAAATTATTTTATTACCACTAGACTGTAACCATTGTCTCTTCAAAATGTCTCTCTGTAACATGTAGTTGGAGAGTCTTGTCAGGGGAGCAGCCTGGGGATTCAGGCTGACTCTGGTGCAGGAGTTGTCAGAGTTGATACATGCCCGCTGAGGGGAAATGGCAAGGAGCTACAACAGAAAACTGAGCAGCTTCTGATTGCAGCATCCTTGCAGAATGAGGAAGGAAGTGAGCTCAGTGATGATTCTGTGCAGGGTGTACAATAAACTGATGGGAATTCTGGGCTTGTTCAGACAGTCTCTGAGTGTGAGAGAATTGCTATGCAAGCTGGATGTGTTCTTCCTAGAACAAAGCATTGTCCCCTTATGTAACTGGGACGACCAAGTGTGGTCGCTGTTGCAAAACCTACTGCTGTTCTTGGAATAATGTGTCCTTCTCTAGTTCTTGAGCTGTTGCTAGTAGATTCTGCTCTGTTTGGTCAGTGTATCCTACAGCGAAGCTGAATTTCCATTTCCTCATGGAAGAGTAATGAGCATTCAGCCAACAGAGGGAGCGTTCAGTCAGTCTGCCAAACCAGCATGAGCAGAGAGATTTTGAGAGGCTTAATTTCAGTTTGTTGGTGTTGGATTCATACAACTTAATTTAGAGTTCTCAGTTTCAAATGGAAATCAGAAATTGGTAAATACTGAGAGAAGAAATTGTTCCTTTTAATACTCCCTCTTTCGCTACTTATATTCTTAATTCTCTTCTTGGAATGAAGAGATCAATCTGCATCACATTTTATTTACCTGTGATAATTCTTTTAAGTACTTTTTGCAATTTATTTTACCCTTGACTGATGTGACACTGATAAGAATTAAAAATACAATATTTTTAAATAAAACATTATTTTCCAGCAACATACACAGTGGTAGGCAGCATTATGGATAGCACTGGCTGTGACTCAAATTTGTTTGAGGATGATCTCATGCCTGCAAGTTAAAAGTGACAGAATTACCATCACTGCATTGGAAAGATGCTGATTACCATCAGCATTTGGAAAGACAGCAGTGCAGTGGTCAGAGTGTGTTGGAATGATGACATCCTGTCACCTGGGTTCATGTATGGCTTTTGTTTATTTGGGAAATGTAGGAGTTTCTTTCCTGGCAAGCAGGATTGCAGAGTTCAGAGCATGGCCACCTACTGCCCATGGCCATGGGAAGCCTTTGCAGCTGGCATTTGATGTTTGAGGGTTGCATGGTCAAGTATGGAAAATGATTTCTTTTGGATGGAAGTTCCTTGTAATAATTCTCTACATGGTGTGGCATGTTCTAGTCATTAAAATGTACTGGCTGTAACTCCAAAAGTTGTGAATTCTCAGAATTGTATGAGAACTGGCCAATGCATCCACTTGCTCTTTGGTGTTCTCTTTCTCTTGGGCTATATAAAATCTTAAAAGGGAAGAAGAGCTGGTAAGATGAATCCGTATGTATTTCATGTTTGGAACCTCAGAGGGGGGTGCATGAACTTTTAGGATGCAGAGCTGACCTACACAAGCAGTGCTCCCATCTGTATTATTTAGGTTCAAATCTAGTGAATGATAGAAAATCAGGGTGCTGTACTAGTTGTATGGAAGTAAAAAGTACTTTGTTTCAAGCTATCTATGTAAGAGAACCTTGACTTTGTTGGCAACTGAGAGAGAACTGTGGAAGGACAAACCTCCCAGAACTTTTGGGAAAATTATTTAGAAGATAAGCACAGAAGTGTTTGCACAAGAACAGGTAGTTCTGTAGATTTAGTCCAAATGTTATTTAGAACTAGCAGCATAACACCATGTTGATGCAAAGCTTACTTTACTATTCTAACTGGGAAGAACAGACATAAACAACTGTGAGATAAAATACTAAAAAAGAGTAAAGCTCTTGTTCAAAAATTACAAGTATCAACAAATGAAATAAATGTTTCTGTTATCGTGGGTTGAGAACAGCTGTTTGATGAGATCCTGTAACTCTGTGGCTTGTTACTGTTGTTGTTCCCACTCCATGGTCTTGTGCAAACAACAGTGCTCAAGTTTTGTTCTTATTCATATCAGTAAGACTTTGGATAGTAACCATGATGCTTAAGCCATGATAATTGTTAGCACACTTTGATGAAAGCAATTTCAGGCCTATGGGGGGAAGGAGAGCAGTGGAAGTTTGAATTACATTCTAATCTATATGTGGTCCTCCTTTACTCCTCAAGCCTTAAGTGACTGTATAACCTCCAGGATGGTAGGGATTTTTTGGGATCTGGACTTATTATTCAAGGGCTAATTTGTTGTTACTTTGTATAATTATTTGCTTTCAGTAATGCATCTCTTTTGGTTTGAATTCAAGTAAATTATTTTGCTTCTTAAATAACTTTTTTAAAGAATAAACTTTGAATTCTTTGGTTGTTTCTTTTGTGGTAGTGATCTGGGCACGGGATCCACAATTGGCTTACAGAAAGCTTGTAACACTGCTCTCTGCTTTCTCTGTGGGCTCTTGTTTTATTCAAATATTCCTTCTGTAACGGTGCATGAGCAGTTGTATTGTGTATGTATCAGTATAGCACTGTGAGTGGCTTTGAGGAGTACCACAGGCTTGTTCCAGAGCCCAGTTTTAATGATTTCACCAATCTGCCATGTTATACACCTAGCGTTTGTGCTGAGTCTCTACTTGCAGCAGGGTTCCTCATTATAGTTTTGCTGACATTGCCCTTGGAAAGTATATTGCTAAGTCTAAAATCAGGGGAGGGAAAATTTCTTTACTTGGTATTCCTAGAGTGAAATCAGCTATAAAGTTACTGCTGTGTCCAAACCATTCTCTCTGTTAGGCCTTTAAGTTACTTAAATCAGTCTTCTAAAATACTTCCCTGTTGGCTTTCCGCCTGCAATGAGGGAAATTACGTTGGACCACACAGTAAGTGTGATTTAACCGTGTTTCTCCTAAGATTTTATGTCAGAGTCCAATCTGTTTTCTGTGTAAAGAACTTTAAAATAGACTCCTAGTAACAGAGATATAAAACTCTTTGCACTGGGTAGATTCAGTAGGGGCTACCTGTTCTGAAAGGAGGGATTCAGAATGTGAGTACAGGAGGCTGCATAAATGGAAGGGTTTCCTTGACTTTTTAGGAAATCTTTCCTCCAACATGATTGTTATCATAACCTAGAAACTAGTGCACACCTTAAGGGCTTAGTGACTTCCATTGTATACTGGAACAGAGGATGATTTAAACATCCCTGGAGGAATCTGTGTAG
>NW_009951992.1:1645108-1655285 GCF_000747805.2 Chaetura pelagica | reverse complement strand
GGAATGACTAAGAGCAAGGTGGGGAGAAAAGAACTTGCTGAGGCTTATGCTAGTACAAGGTGCTGTTGGTCAAAGACGTGGCACATCAAGGAGTGCCCTTGTGAGTTTGCACATCACCATCTCTCTGTTAGTACTTTTCTTCAGGAATTGGAATAATTTTCTAGCAAAACTTCTATTTGGACAGCTTCCCCTGTGACATGGCTGCCTTGTTAGGCAAACTAGAGGAAGATTCTGCTAAATATCCTAAGTTGCCAAATTTTGGGCATGTTTGGCCATTTTCCTTTTATTAGACCTAGCTGAAATGAAAACAGTTCAAGAGATAAAAGCGTGGGGTCTTAGAGCCACTCTGAAGCCTTTGGGTGTGAATCACTCTCTTTACAGCCAAAAAACAGTGGGAAGATGGCTTGTTTGTATCAAGCACTTCAGTTTAAAGAGACTGTAGGTCTAACTTTAGCACAGCATACCCAAGCCTTACTCATATTTCTACCATGAACCTGTGACCTAAGGTCTAAGTTGACTCTGTAATTTAAACAGCTTGGGGATGAAGAGTTCTTTTGAGGAAGATGACCTCTGCACCCTTAAGGTGATTCTTGGTTTCAGGTCTATCTTGGTACATCCAGAAAGGTTAGGGGCAGATACAGTTCCTGTGAGAGAGCAAACAAGCAGAAGCCAGTTTTTATTGATCTTAAATTAAATAGTTAAACAGTAATGTGGTGTGGAAACTCACAAACTGGAGAATGAATAAGAAAAATAATAATTCAGAAACTGAAGAGTGCTCTCAGCATGAGAGAGGTGATCAGGTATTAGAGATCAAGAGGGTAACAGCATCCCAGGCGCAGCCCTGTTGACCACAGCCCTGCATATTTTGGGGGGAAATCAGTTTACATTCTTGGGGAATATCTGGAAGTGAGGCTGAAACTCCCTGAGTTCTGGAGAATTTGTTAATTGTAACCCAGCATGTTTTGAAGTTGTGCACATCAAATGGGGGTCTTCCAGAGAGAGTTTCTGGATGCTCTGGAAAGTATGTCAGCTGAAGATGCTTCAACAGGTCTCAGCTCCTCTGACTTCACTGACTAGTTGTGGCACAAGCTTCCAGTGCACCTGTGGACAAAATCTGTGACTTGTTGTTTTTAGCTCTGTGTCTTACACAAGTAACTCACTTACTCCAGTCATCTTCTGGGACGAGGCCTTTTCCTAGCTGTTCTTACAAAATAATAGTTTGGGAAGTTCTTACATGTGTCTGTAATTCCAAACAATGTTGTCTTTTCCAGGGGTGCTATTTTTTCTGTTCCCTTCAATGTTTATGACCAAAGTAATCTCTTAAATCAGCAGCAAGGCTATAGCCTGAATGCTTTGCTTGACTTGCTCTGATTTCAGTGCATTGTTTTGAGTCCATCAAGAAGTGGAATATAAACAAACAGGAAAAGACACTGTTTAAAATAAAAGCTATTTTATCTTTCTGACCTGTTTAGGTTTAACACTTCCCACCAAGAAGCCGAATCAGAAGCTCAGAATTACCCTGGCCACATGCACGGCACTACACATTCTGCCCACTTGCTTCAGACAGACACTGTTTTCCAGCTTCCTGTGAGAGATCTGAACTGGGTTTGAAGGGACTCTAAAGGACTGGGTACAGCCCTCAATGCCTGTAAGGTAGAAAGAATCTACTTAAAACAAGCCAAGAGGCACTTTCAAACTGATCCCCTGCTCTGCCAGATCCAAGGCACCGTGTGTACCTTAGTGGGGAAGTTTCTTGCCACACTTCGGATTGTACTAAGTGCTGGTCCCTGTAAATATGTTTTGGTTATGGCTCACCACATACAGAAGTGAGTATTACCTTACTATTATGATACAAAATTTTATAGAGGCAGTTCCTGAAAAGCTCAGGAACAAAATACAGCTTCCTGCACTTTTATTATTATTTTTTTTTTCTTTGATTTGTTCAGTTGGGAAGATGTGAGGGCAACTGTGCAACTCCTGTTGCAAAAATCCAGACTTCCCCTTACATCTCTCTCTCAGTAAAAACAGATGAATAGTATACCAGTTGGAGAGTGCACATCATCTGTACCTACCCACAGCTCCTGTTTGGATTAAAACATCAGCCCTGTGCTTTAGTGATTTCCTTTAAACTGTTCAGATCAAAAGACATTGTTTCTATTCTCAAAAGACTGAGCTTCACAGTTGTCCTGCTTTGAGCCAGGATAGAACCCATTTTCTTTGTAGTGATTTTACTTTTTGGTTAAGTCTGTTCTAAGTAGCTGCACTTGCTAAAATTAATGGCAAATCATGAAACTGTGACACCAGTCCAATTTAGAAAGGTGCAACTGTCCAGGGAAGTAGCAATCTGGCCAAAGAAGTGAAACTACTAAATGTAAAATGAGAGCCTAACTAAAAATATATAGATATATTAAATATGAGCCCTGGTTTCACCTGTTTCAGTGCAAGTACTTGTGGTTGCACCTTATAGTCTTAATTGTACTTTAAATAGTCTTATAGTTAATTTCCATTCTCCTTTTAGAGAAGGAGAGTCTAATTACAGGGGAGGGGAAGCAGTAAAATTAGTGTTGGGCTGTTGTGCAGTCACTCAGCCACTTGTGCTCTGTGACAGTAGAGTGTTACCTGAGGCTCCACAAACTTGCTGCCAAGATGTCACGGATCGTAATTCCAGGTAGGTCTGAAAGCAAGTAATGAGATAAGGAGCCACAGGGTAGGCTTGTTAGCCTGCAGCCTCTGAGATTTTGATGGTATGATGTCTTTGCAGTTCAGGGGACCTTGCTGGGGCTTTAAGCAGTTTTCTTCCTGCTTGGAGACATTTTTGAGTAGTGTAGCAAATAAATAGCATTATTGTTTAAATCTTGCTCTGCTTGTACTGAAGAAAAGCACTCTCCCTCCTGAAGTGACATGGATTCTGTAACTATATTCTGTAATGATACCATTAAATCTCTGTGGAAGGGGCCAGAGGGATTTTAGGAGTCTCTGGTCAACCTGAAAGCTTAGAAAAGCTTAGAAAATGTGGGGTGCTGCATTCCTGAGGGGGTGGAAAACACAACCTGGGCAACATGAGTAGGGTCAGCCAGGCTTTGCAGAGCTGTACAGAGGGAGATGTGACTGCCACAACAGAGTCCTGAAGAGTATCAGCACCAAACAGCTCTGATAAGAGCACATTTTGAATTGCAGCACTGTGTGGTGTGACAGACACTGTCCCAGCACATGAAGCCAGTATGAAAGCCTGGCCCTGCAACATCAGTGGAAGTTAGTTGACTTTCATGGGTGTAGCTTTCATCCACTAAAGAGATGAAAGGTCAAACTGGGCATTTCTTGGATGCTTAGTTTGCAAAAGAATACGTGCAGCTTAAATGCCAGGAGAGTATGTTCTGCAGGCTGGACTTTGAGAAGTCAGCAGCTGGTGACTTGTGATGCCAGAGCTCCTGTCTGAATTTCTTGGGTCAGATGGAGAGGGCATGAGTTGTACCCCAAAATGTTGATGACACACTCCGTGATCAGGAGTGAAGGTCTTTGGAACTGCAGTATCTCAGCTGTCTGATCTCGTTAGTGAACAAGTGGAGATGTGACCATAGGCAGCAGGAGGATTAAACTTGGCATCTTTGAAGGAACCATCCATCCTGATCTTCACAAAAGATGGCCAGTCATGGGCAAAAAACAGTAAAGCAGTCCCAGTGCTCCAAGGCACTAAAATATTTGCTTTCTTGTTCAGGCAGGAGAATGTTCTTCTGCCTGCTTAAGTTGTTCCTACGCTCTTCTGCATCCCTGCACCTGGACACAGCTTCCAAGACAGCTCAGTCTTACTAGATGAGTGGGTATCTGTTGGCTGTTTGTAGTGTTGACTGAGGAGATCTAGGTTCCAGGAAATGCTGTTCCCCTTGGATGGCTGCAGGGAAACTCAGAGTCTGCTGTAAGGCAGAAGCTCTGCCAAAGAGCCTCCAGTTGGTTGGCATCAGCAAAGTGATTAATTTATGTGCGCACCACAGACCATATCGTGCAACAGTCAACACTGTACTTACATCTTTATATTGCATAAAGTGACAAGTACTGTTCTTTTGTAAGTGAAAGGCTTTGACTAAACTTGTATTTTAGTTATATCTTTTAAATCACTGATGATTAGGCAAAAAAGCTTAGATTTTAAGGGTTGATCACATTTGTTTTCATTTTGCTTCCATTTTATCTCAAACAGCAGAATACAAGGGTGAGTACTGCTAGGCTTCTTACAGAGTCTACTGACTAGACATGATCATGGGAAACAAAGACCAGTTACACGATCATGGTGATCTTTCAGTAGATCAAGAAGATGCTTTTCCTCAGCAGTCCCAGCTGTGTCTCTCACTCTTTTGTAGAATGGTTCAAACTTTTTGATCCCCTGATATGTGAAGCACACTTCTCCCATGCATGTCAGTCCTTTCTGCTTTGGTCCTCATCTGCTGACTGTTTCCTTTCTGACATGTCAATGGTGTGGTCCATCTTTCAGCGTTGATCCTCACTGCACTTCATTCTGAGCTGCCAACTGCTGGTGGAACCTGCTTGATTAATGTCCATAAGCCGCTATGTAAATGTGTGCTTCTGGGAGATGTTGCCAGAGGAGGCTTTGGGTTCTTGTTTTGTGGTATTTGTTGGAAAGGCCTTTACCCTTCTTTCGCCTACATCATAAAGCTCCAGCCAACCTTGTGTCAGTGGCAACTTTGGTGGGGCCATATTAGCTGGCACCTTCATAGCATGTGGCATGTGATGGCTGGGAGGGGTCAGTTCCAGACAGTGGTTCCCCAGCTAGGAGCTCTTCAGCTGTACTGGAATGGCAGGAACTAAGTGCTTGGGCTGCCAGCTCTGTCCATCTCTGTCTATACCTCTGTCTTCATCCTGACTGGTTGCCTTGAAGAGCAAGTGGGGCTTCCTAGAGCCGTAAGGACTCTGCCAATCTTCCTCCCTATCCCTAGTGCATGCTGACATGACAACTGAGTGTTAAACTGGCTGCAAGGGACACCTGCTGGTTTAGGTGGTGGGAACCAGGTGCGTGTGTGACCCTGCACTCTGCTCCTTCTCCTTGCAGAGGTGGATGAGGCTCTGCGCTCCTTCGCAGAGAAAGTCTTTGCTTCTGAGGTGAAAGATGAGGAGACCAGGCAAGAGATCTCTCCTTTTGATGTGGAAGAGATCTGCCCCATTTCACGTGAGGAAATGAGAGCGCACATGATGCTTCGGGAGAGCTCTGCCACAACAGAAAAGCGGTGAGCAACTCCCAGGGCAGCTGGGGAAAGGGGAGAAGCACTGTCTGCACATCCCCAGCCTGAGCTGGAGGAAAAGTAGGGGGAACATAAACCTAGGCCTGTGAAAAGAGCTCACTTCACCCATGGGATAAGTCTTTGGTAATCCCTCAGCATCTGTCAGGTACTTGAGAGTTTCCTCTCCAACTGTTCCCACTGTTGGACAGAAATACAACACTGGGCTCTTCCCTGGGTGTCAGGAAGGTAGTGGCCTCAGAGCTGTTGGAGAGGGAGGCTTGGAGACCTTTCTCTGGAGAGGTGCGATTTCCAAAGCCTGTGCTTGAAAGCCTGTGGCTGCTTCAAGTGCTGTGGCCTCTACTCTTGGCAGCGTCTAAGGTGCTCAGAAAGCACCAGTGAGATGAATCATGTTGTGTTCATTTGGAATGTGGCTGTGATAGGTGCCCCTGACCCTGCAGCTGCATGTGGCCATGGAGCTGTGCCTGAAGCTTTTCCCCCTCCCAGCAGGAGGAAGCGCCTGCTCCGCCTGAAGACAATTGCACTGGCACTCCCTGTGGCTCAGAAATCTTCAACCAGACTATCCACTATTGAAGAGGTCATCTCTGCCTCCCCGCTGTACCAGACTGTGCCTGACTTCCAGCGGGTACAGATCACAGGGGATTATGCCTCTGGGGTAGGTACTTGCACATCTTCCCTCTGCTGGCTGCCACCTCACCTGGTCCCTGCCTGTCCCTCAGTTGTGCCCAGTGTCTCAGGAGTCTGTACCAGGTGCAGTGGGGATAGTCTGTGTCTTCCAGCTCAGTCTGTGTCTCATGAACATCTTGTGGTGCCCTTCTGCATCCCTGGTGGATCTGGAGCTGAATTCCTGAGCAGGAGCTTGTGGGGTGCTGCATGCTTCCCATGGGATTCACCATACAGGGCAGAGGGGAGAGCAGAGCAGGGTAGGCTATGCTTATCCTGTCACAGCCTGCTCCTCTGTGGACACAGCTATTTCTGTCTGAGAATCCCAGAATGGTGGAGGTTGGCAGGAATACCTGGAGGTCATCTGGTCCAACCCACCTGTTCAAGCAGGGTCACCTACGGCCAGCTGACCAGGACTGGTATTGCATCCTGTGCTAATTCCTCCTCCACCGTCTCCCATTACATTTGTGCTACTTCTGAGATACTGCTGGCAGATTGTTCCCTCCTGGGCTGGAGCAGGTTGCTTAGCCTGGAAAATGAATAATAGAATCCTAGAATGCCAGTTTGGAAAGGACCTCAAGGATCACCTGGTCCAGCCTTCCTAGCTACTACTATAGTTTATATGAGGAGGCTCAGCACCCTGTCAAGCTGGGACTTAAAACTGTCCAATGTGGGGGAGGGAAATCTACCACTTCCCTTGGGAAACTATTCCAATGTTTGACTGTCCTCATGGTGAAAAATTTACCTCTTGCATCCGATCGGAATCTTCCTAGGAGCAACTTGTGCCCATCACCCCTTGTCTTTTCTATGTAACTCCTTGTAAAAAGGGAGTCTCCATCTTTTTGGCAGCCACCCTTTAAGGGCTGGCACATGGTAATAAGGTCTCCCCTGAGCCTTCTTTTCTCAAGGCTGAACAAACCCAGTTTTCTCAGCCTCTCCTCATATGGCAGGTCCTCCAGGCCTCTGGTAAATGTCCGTCCATGCACTGAAATATCCATTCAGCTGTGTCTGTATCTAGCTGCAAGTGCTGCATGGTATTATCCCATGCTGATCCAGTCTTACTTGACTGCCAAAAAAACACCTGTGTGCCAGTAAATAAAAAATTCTTGACACACTGGGTCAGTGTTAATCCTGCTTCAGTTTCAGCCTAGGCTCCAAAAATAGCTTCAGTGTTTTGCTCAGACTTGGCTTCTATTTCAGTGTCAACTATAGTTGCAGTGAGGAATTTAAGAGGGGCTGACAGCTGGAATTCATTGGTTCTGAAGTGAGGAACTTCCTTTTGCCATGGCTAGGACATTGCCAGGCAGAGCACTGGGAGGGAGGGGGTGATAAGGTGAACAAAACTGTCCTCTTTACATCTTGGTGCACCAGGGTATCCCTCAGGCAGCAAGGTTCCAGTTGTGTTCAGCAACAGCCTTCTTGCAGGTCACAATTGAAGATTTTGAAGTTGTCTGCAAAGGCCTCTACCGTGCCCTTTGCATCCGAGAGAAGCACATGCAGGAGTCTCTGCAGCGCTTCCCCAGGACCCCGGCTCAGTACCTGCGCGCAATTGAGGGTGAGGTCTGGAGGCCGAGTGACACTGGCCCAGGTACATTTGGGCACCTGAAGGGTTTTTCTCTCTGGCTTCGCTGTGGGGCGGGCAGGGGTCAGAAAAAAGGTTGTGGAAGTGCTCCAGAGGGGAGGTGCCTGCCCAGGCCTCCTCTGCAGTGTTGCAGCAGCCTAACTGTCCTTGCTCCTTTGCCTGGAGTGGAGGAGCCTTGGAGGGGTTTGGCTGCCTGTGCCTCACAGTGTTCTCCTTTTGGTTCAGTGTTCACCCCACCAGTGAAGGATGGACAGGATCCCTTTGAAACCGGGAATCTTGCTGAGGACCTGGGATACCATGTCCAGATGAAGGATGGGATAGTTTATGTCTATGGAGACAAGGCAGCGGTTGACAGAAATGAGCCAAAGGACCTGCCCTACCCCAACCTCAAGCACTTCCTTGATGACATGAACTTTCTCTTGGCCCTTATTGCACAGGGGCCTGTGTAAGTGCACGGCCCAGCACTGCTGGTGCCACTGGACGGGTTCTGCTTCAGCAGGCAGTGGAGGGTCAGGGCCAAACTGGGGTTGCCTCACCCTCTTCCTGGGAGAAGGGAGAAACCCACTGATGACACACCTGCAGCCTTCTGGCTACCTAAATGTCCTTGACACTAGTCAGCTATTTTGAATGGGGTCTTCAGGGATTGGGAACACAGCCTGCAGATATGCTCACACCTGGCCAGGCCTTCTTTCAAAGCTTTATCATAAAGCAAGTAGAAGGACCTTAGGGAAGCAGGCCATAACAGCATGAGCTCTTCCACCTCAGATGAAAGCTGCAACCCTGTGTTTGATGAGACATGGCCCTGTGTTGAGGGGTAGAGAGCCCAGTTACTTTTCTGTCCTTTGTTTCCACCAGTAAGACCTATGCTCATCGGCGCCTGAAGTTCCTCTCATCCAAGTTCCAAGTGCATGAAATGTTAAATGAGATGGAGGAGATGAAAGAGGTTAAGAACAACCCCCACCGGGACTTCTACAACTGCCGAAAGGTAAATGGTAAGGCTTACAGGCCTGGTGACTCTGAAGATCAGCTGTCTTGGTGTCTTGCCCTCCTTGAGAACTGGATATTAGAGTCAAGGTCTGTTGTCCATACATTTTCCCTACTAGTGGGATAGTGCTGACTTAGCTGATCTTAGCCTAAGCCTATTGTGTTCAGCTGGGCTGAGCTGTGCTCCCCACACAGCTTGGGCTCATCTAAGAGCTTTGTTAGCCTCCATGTGATGGTACTTGAGCATTCCAACTTGAAGCTAGATAGCTGTGCCTCTCGTTTCTCAGGTGGACACACACATCCATGCTGCAGCCTGCATGAACCAGAAGCATCTTCTGCGTTTTATCAAGAAATCATACTGTGTAGATGCTGACCGTGTGGTTTATGATGCCAAGGGCAAACAGCTCACCCTGAAACAGCTTTTCCAGCAACTCAATATGCACCCCTATGACCTAACAGTGGATTCCCTGGATGTCCATGCTGTAAGTAGTAGGGCATTTCCTGTAGGACCACTCTTGGGTGAATCTCGTCCACCCCTGTAGGCATGGCTTTTCCCCTCCTTGTGTATCCATGTCATGTTGTGCATCCATCCTTTCACTGAAAGGGTTGTCAGACATTGGAACAGGCTGCCCAGAGAGATGCTTGAATCACCATCACTGGGTGTGTTTAAAAGTCGTCTAGGTGTGGTGCTTGGGAATATGGCTTGGTGCTGGACTTGGCAGAGTAGGATTAATGGTTGGGCTAGATAATTTTAAAGGTCTTTTCCAAACTAAGTGATTCTACGATCTTTAGTGTTTGTCGCAGGATGTTGCAGCCCCTGGCTTTTCCATTTGGGATTGTTTGGATCAGCCCCCACTCAGTTGATGTTCTTGTACCTATTGCGTGCAGTATTACCCTTGACCCTCTCTCCCCCAGGGCCGGCAGACGTTCCAGCGCTTTGACAAGTTCAATGACAAGTACAACCCCGTGGGTGCCAGCGAGCTGCGGGACCTCTACTTGAAGACAGAGAACGCTATTAATGGCGAGTACTTTGCTACCATCATCAAGGTGAGAATACTGGGGAGGAGAGAGCTGATAAGCTGTGGTGCTGTTGTGCCCAGAGGCTGGAGGGTCCACATGATGCAACAATCCATCCTGGTTTGCAGGAGGTTGGCTCTGACCTGGAGGATGCCAAGTACCAATATGCAGAACCTCGTCTCTCAATCTACGGGCGATCAGCTGAGGAGTGGCCCAAGCTGGCCGGCTGGTTCAACAAACATCGGGTCTATTCCCCCAACATGAAGTGGATGATCCAAGTACCCAGGATATAGTATGTGCTCCGGGTCTGCAAACACTGTTCTTTATAGTGCACTATACCTCATTTTTTTATTCTGAAGGGGTGATGGGGACAGTGGACCATGTTGTTCCTCTGCTAACAGCTAATCCCTATCTCTGTCCACAGTGATGTGTTCAGGTCTAAGAATTTCCTCCCACACTTCGGGAAGATGCTGGAAAATATATTTGTTCCTTTGTTTGAGGCAACTGTCAATCCTCAAGCCCACAAAGAGCTGAGTGTCTTTCTACGCCATGTAAGTATCACCTGGTGATGTTGTCAGAGTGTGGTGAGTGGTCACGTTCCTGTTTGTACACAAGAAATGCAGTACTGGCCCTGACATGGAAAATGTCATCAGTGCGCTAGTGACCCTACTGCCACATTCTGGGA
>NW_009951992.1:1642917-1645090 GCF_000747805.2 Chaetura pelagica | reverse complement strand
AGAGTACATGTGTCCAGAAATGCTGGGAGAGGTCAAGCCTCTCTGAGCTGGCTGCTGTGGCTGCTGGCTGCTGCGAGAAATGTTGCCCCCTCAACTCCTGCAGAAGTGGTTTGGTGTGTGCCCTTTCTAGCCCTTGATGGAGCTTGGGGGTTTGTGAGGAGCAAGGTCTGCAGCCTCACCCCAGACTCTGCTCTCAAGTGGGGTGGGGGTACAGGCTACAGCTGGGCAAGCTGCAGTGGGCATGATGAGATGGGGAGCTTTGAGATGCAGCTTTTTTGTTACCTTGCCAAGCAGATCACTGGCTTCGACAGCGTGGATGATGAATCTAAGCACAGTGGACACATGTTCTGCACTAAAAGCCCAAAGCCAGAGCAATGGACTTCTGAGAAGAATCCATCCTACACCTACTACTTATACTATATGTATGCCAACATCCTCGTGCTTAACAACTTACGCAGGTGAGGCCCAGGATCTACTAAGGGACCTGCAATGGGCTGGCAGAAGAGGGGCTGACTCATGAGTTGTCTCAGGTCATTGGCTGTTGGTGTGGAAGAAGTGGGGCCTTCCTTTCTCTGCCACCACGTAGTCTGGAGCTTCACGTCCCAGAGCAATCCAAACACTCCTCAGTAGGAAGTGTGATGGACTGGGTGAAAATTTTTGGATTGCAGAGATTCATCTATTGTGTGCACAGAGCAAAGAGAACAATTCATATGCTCCTAGGTCAAGCTGGATTATTGGGGACCACTAGCAGGGGTACAGCTGGACCTGGAGTCAGGGAATCTTGCATTGCATGCCACCTAACCTTGCTGCTTGCCTGCTCTGAGGCCTTCTTCCCATGCTTAGGCAGCGTGGAATGAACACGTTCCTCTTCCGTCCACACTGTGGGGAAGCCGGGGCCATCACACATCTGCTTACAGCCTTTATGACAGCAGATAACATCTCCCATGGCCTCAACCTCAAGAAGGTAAGTAGAGCAGTCTGCCACGGAGCAGCCCAGGCATGGCAGAGAACATGTTCACAGGTGGCCTCCGCTGTGCCTCTGCTGTAGACTAACACAGCCTGGCTTCAGACAGATGTTAGATGAGTCTCTGGGTTTATCTGGGAATGTTTGGGAATGTAGCTGAGAAATGCATTCAGCCTCACAGATCTATCCCAGATAGGTCTGTTATCACTGGAGCCGAGTTCTGAAATCAGACAGGTTTGAACTCACTTGTCCTCTTGTTCTTCATGTAGGCCCAGGAGGATTGCTAGCTTGCCTATTTTCTTGCACACAGGAGTTCTGCACACCAGATTTCCTAGCTGGGGCACTGGGCTGGCTCTGAGGAGTGATGCCAGGGAAGTGGAGACTGAAGCAACTTTATCCTTAACCTGGCAACTTTACTTGTCTTTGCAGAGCCCGGTGTTGCAGTATCTGTACTTCCTTGCCCAAATTCCCATTGCCATGTCGCCACTCAGCAACAACAGCCTCTTCCTGGAGTATGCAAAGAATCCATTGCTTGATTTCCACCAGAAGGGCCTCATGGTGTCCCTTTCTACAGATGACCCCATGCAGTTTCACTACACCAAGGTACAGTGTGAACGGTGATCCTGCCGTCTGATCACTGGGGTGGGACTGTGTGTGCGTTTTCCAGGGAAGTCAGCAGCAGCTGCAGAGGGCCCAGCACGCTGGGACAGCTCTGGGACAGCCCTTGCAGCACGGGCTGTGCTGCAGAAGCTGCTGCCCTCTAACACAGCCTGTGGCTCTAGGAGGCCCTGATGGAGGAGTATGCCATTGCTGCCCAGGTCTTCAAGCTCAGCACCTGTGACATGTGTGAAATTGCCAGAAACAGTGTCCTGCAGTGTGGCATGTCCCACGAGGTGGGTGCCCCTCTGGGGAGGGTGCGCTCGGCAGGGCTGGGCTTAGAGGGAGCCTGGTGCAGCCCGCGCTTCCTTGGGCTGCTGCCAGCGGCACCTCAGCGGCCTTCACCGTTGTCCCTGTCTCTGGCAGGAGAAAGCCAAGTTCCTGGGTGAAAACTACTACGAAGAGGGGCCTCAAGGCAACGACATCAGGAAGACAAACGTGCCGCAGATCCGCATGGCCTACCGCTACGAGACCTGGTGCTACGAGCTCAACCTCATCGCCGAGGGCCTCAAAACCGACTAGGAGAGCGGGCGGGGGCTCCTGGACTCGCGG
>NW_009951992.1:1622149-1640552 GCF_000747805.2 Chaetura pelagica | reverse complement strand
TTCTCCGACGTGGTTCCCGGCAGGCGGGGAGCGGCGGCGGGGCCGTTTTCCCCGTGGGGCGGAGGGAATGAGCGAACAGGAGCTGAGCCCGCGGGGAGCGGGTGTCTGGTCAAGCCACCCGCTGCTGGGGCTGGGTCACCGTCCGGTGTCCAGCCCCCGGACCAGCCAGGGCGCTGATCGCACAGGGACCCAGCCAGGCTCTTCGCGGTGGTGCCCGGTGACGGGACCAGAGGCCATGGGCACATGGAAGGGTCCATCCGAACATCAGCCCCCGGACCAGCCAGGGCGCTGATCGCACAGGGACCCAGCCAGGCTCTTCGCGGTGGTGCCCGGTGACGGGACCAGAGGCCATGGGCACATGGAAGGTTCCCTCCGAACATCAGGAAACACTTTTTCACTCTGAGGGTGACAGAGCATCGCCACAGGTTGCCCAGGGAGGTTGTGGAGTCTCCCTCCTTGGAGATCCTCAGGCGCTGTTTGGATATGGCCCTGGGTGGCCTGCTGTAGCTGGCCCTGCTTGAGCAGGAGATTAGAACAAGGCACCTCCAGAGGTCCTCTCCTACCTCAACCACCCTGTGATTCGGTATAGGGTTTATTTAGGGCCAGTTATTTGTCCAGGGGCTGTGATGGTTTAGGTAGTGCCAGATACTCATGCTTTGTTGCACTGAGATATGCAGGCCTGGGTAGTTTCAGAGGTCCTTTCTGGCACTGCTGTCCTGGGGTATGGGCTGTAGGTCTGATGTCAGCCCCCATGCTGGACCAGTCTCCCCTTCTGTTCCAGTTGCCATGTTTGAAGGCAGCCTGTCCGAGCGGGCAGCTGACTGCCACAACTGTAATCGAGCCCTAACAGTGTTGGGAGCTCTTCCTCTTGACATCTGGGACCTGCATCAGACCTCATGACAGAAGAAAAGTGGAAGAGAAGTTGTGGGGAAAAAAGGCCCCTAGAAATGTGTATTTGGGCAGTAGTGCTTGTAGTTTCTGCTGTCTCCATCTGTCAGTTACAGTTTTCCAATATGGGTGTGTTTTGTTCCCTGTGGCTCTGTGAGCACGTTATCTGGATGTGTCTGGTAAGTTTTCTGGTGTTACCTTCTGCACCCTCTGAACCTCTTGGGGAAGCTGCTGAGGCTTTTCCAAAGGGATGTGTGGCCGGTTGATGTGCCTGTCTGCAGTGGCCCTTGTAATATAAAGGTGGTTGTGGCTTTATGGTGATGTTAGCCCTGGGGAAGGCCTGGAATCTCATCTCTGACAGTTTCAGTAAGAAAACAGCTCCCACATAACTCTCGGCTTTGGCTTTCCATCTGTACCCACCGGGTGTGAAGCTGCAGCATTCCTGGGGCATGCAGACAGCCTGTGGTGTGTCCCAAGTCAACTGCTCTTTTCAGTACAGCTAACCTGATCATTCAGATACTGTGAGTCAGGTTTAAAAACACAACTTTAAAAATACTGCATTGTGAGTTCTGTTTATGTGTCCTCTGGTATAAAAGCCTTGTTTAAAGTGGTTTGGGGTTTTCTTAGCATGAGTAAAAACTTACTTTCAAGAAGCTGAATTTCATCACTTCAGAAAAAGATTGAAAGTTGAAAGATGCAGACATATCTTCCTTGTAAGTTCAGACCAGTGGCAGAGGTCAGACTTACACTCCTTTTGCCATGTAACTAAGATTTACTGTTTCCAGGGCCTGTGCTCTACATAGCCAGGTATCTGATGAGGTGGAACTCCGTTCCTCAGCATTATGTGCAGAAGCCTTGAATGAGTTAGTAACTGGAGGTGCTTTGCATTGAGATGGAAATGACTAAGCATACTGCATTCCTGAAGAATGACTTGTTTTGTTATAAAAAATGGTTTTTGGTACTGTCTCTTTCTCTGGGCATCAGCATGGCAGAGTTTTGTTCAAAAAAGGTTCAGGTGTGTTCTGGAGCAGAACAGAATGGGAGCAGTTGGGAAGTCTGGAAGGGGTCCTTGCTGCTGTGCTGGCTCTTCCCATATATCTCTTCAGGGCTGAGCTGGCAGCTTCCCTAGACTTCAGATAACCAGAAACTGGCTTTTGTTTGGCTACCAACACAGGAAGCTTGGTGGCAAGGAAGTCTCTTGAGTGGTTTAGAACTGCACAGCTCTTGTAAAAGGAGTGAAAGATTGCTTCAGAACTGCAGGGATTGCCAAGTCAGTGATTTGTGTGTTCTCATGCCTGTTGTGCAGCAGGACAAGGTAAGGTGGTGTCTTATTTAGCTCATCAGCTGCTAGTGTGAGTGTGGTAATGGGAGTTGTGGGGTATCAGCAGCACCTGCAGTGCTTGACCTCAGTATCAAAGAATATTTTATTCTTGAGCAGCACTGCAGCATTCTCTTCTTGAGCATGTGGTTTCAGGAAACAGAATTGTCTTGAGATTTTGCATGGAAAATACTTAGTGTGCTCTCTGGCTTTCAGAACTGGAAAAAGAGTCAGGGCTACCTATCACTTGGTATGAAAGTGCCTCATCCTGCTTTGGATAAAGATACAAAAGCTGTCTTCAAACAGCATGGATCAGAGGGGCAGTCTTTTGGGAGAAAGTGTGATACTTTGCCTAGGAATTACTTAATTTCTCTTTGCTTTCAATAAAATTATTTCATACCTTTGACTATGCTGAACTGCTTTAAGTAGTAATGCAGTAGGGATGATAAATTTGGCATCTGTGGCAATACTGGAGCCACAGAAGGAAAGCAGTCATGTTAACTCTAGTTAGTTTGTGAAAGGGGTGGTTCTGTGGTCCCTGAGATTCAAGTACAGGCTGCCTGACTCTCGTGGTCTCTACCAGTTCTATGACCCTAAGCTGTGTTTTGGCCTATCACAGTCTGCATCTGAAGGTTACTTAGCTCAGATCAGACCACCCTAGCCTGCTCTTTCATCAGCAAAAATCAGCCTTTACCCTTTAGCTGCCTCATGTGATGAACTTAGATTAAATACTTAGTTCTCAATAGCAGCCACCTGCCTTGCAAGCCTGAAGAAAAGAGCTGCATTTTTCTCCTTCAGTGGTCATTTTGGAAGACGTTGTGGCTAGTAAAGCAGCACTGAGCAGGAGAGAACATTGGATGCTTCTCGTGCTCTCCTGTCTGTTGGAGATGAGCCAGAAGCCATGTGTTTCTATTTGTATCTGGCAGTTCAAACATCAATGTCATGCCTGGGAAAGACCTTTGCTGTTGCACTCAAGACAACACAGCTCCTTAAGTGAGTGGAGCTTATTGCTTCCCCTAACACTGCTTCTCTGCTCAGATTTCTAGTTGAGTCCATCCTCAGAGTGTGTAGGCTGACTGCGCTCAGGCAGGTCAGGTCTGCTGGCCACCATAGCCCCACATCTTACAACTCACATTGATAAGGGTGCAACAAAAAGTGCGTTGGCTGCAGCTTCCTCAGCCAGCCAGCCTCTGCTTCCTGATACAGAGCTGTGGCCAAAGTCACAACTGCAGTGGTTTGTTCCACGAATACACAAGCTGGCCTTGAAGTGCTTAGTCCCGTGAGTAAGCCCTTTGCTCCACACTGCAAGGTCCTTTGGGGGCCTGTCCACGTGCAAGTTCTGCATCCATTGATCCCAAGTTTGAAGACCTGGCAGGGAATAAAGGTGCCTGGCCTGAAGCTGTAGTGTCTGATGGGAGGCTGTTTCTCCCCTTTCCTGGCCTGGCTTCCCCATCAGAGCCTTTGCTGCTTTGCTAACTTGTGCATCAGGAGTGGCCCGGAGCATGGCTGCTGCGGAGTCGTTGCAATGGCACGAGAAAGGGGAAAGTTGCTTTCCTGTCTGCTAATCAGGGCTGTGCAGACAGGAGTTGAGGAAGGATGGCTTTGCTCTGGCTCAGGATGTTTTGGAAACAATGCCTATTAATAGGAGCAGGCAGAGGCCCTCGCTGCCCAGAGCACTCTTGAGTGTGCAGAGGCTTGGCCCAGGGAGCTGTGGGTTGCTGCTTTGTCTGTTTTGCATCATCCTCGGCCTCGTCCTGCTCCCTCTCTGCCCCTCTGCGCGGGGCTCAGCTGCCCTCTTCTGCGTGCTCTGCCCTGCCTGCCCTTTGCTCTGGCCTGAGGGGGGCTGCTGTGCCCCCTGCAGCTGCACCTGCACTCTGGCAGCTTCCCCTGCTGCCCTGCCTGGGCACAAGCAGCAGAGGGGCTGGCTGAGAGCTCTGCTGCAGACAGGCTGGGATGCTGTGTTCCTGTGTCATTAGATAATTTCCTTGAGTTTGGACCCTTGGGATCCCTGGCTTTGTTTTGTTCCTGTTGTGCTGTTTTGTTTGTTCTTTAAGCCAGTGAGACCTCTGCTTCCTTTGTTAGCCTGCTCAGATGTGTGCTACAGAAATGGGCTTTGTGGGGAGCATGTCCTGGACACCAGTCTTGAACAGGTCATGTGGGGAGGAATGTTCTCCTGCAATCGCCAGAGAGTAGCTGGGAGTTCCTAAGGTGTGTGTGGCTGGAGTGCAGCTGATGGGTCTTGTCTTCTTTTTATCTGCAGGTCGTGCTGGCAGGCAGTCCTTGCAGAGCTGACACCTGAGGGCTTTTGGACACCACTGGGTGTTGTGGAATCTCATGCCAGCTTGCTGTGTGCGGGACACGGGTGGACCTGGACACAGCTGGAGATGGGTTGTTTGTAAGCACGTTGGCACTTGCCATGCACCCAGCAGGGTCCGCAGACAGCAGCTTCTCCCGCTCTGCTGTGCAGACCCTCTCCCGGAGCCACTGCCGCAACATCAAACAGAAGATCTCTCAGTGGGAAGGGAGGACACAAGGGTGCTCCAGCAAAGAGAAACAGCAGCTGAAGGACTTTGGAGTAAACTATGATCCCAGCTGTGATGCTCTACCCAAAGTGAAGCCAGAGCATACAGAGAAGGGCAGAAAGACTGGGTCCAAAGATCCAAAGAGTTTGGGTTTGGACTTCAGGGAAGATTCACAGAGCTGCTTGCGCACTGGTGGCCGTGGTGACCCCAAGCTCTGTGCATGCAGCCCAGCCTCCCAAGCCAAGGAGAAAGTAGAGTGGCAGGCAGGCTTCCAGGACCCAGGGACAGCACTGCCCCCGGGGAACTTCTATACCTCACAAGCTCCACGGAGAAGAGTAGATCCCCTTCTGCCTGGCAAAGCCCCATCAATTCCCTTGAACCTTCAGAGGAAGCGAGGGAACTGCAGTTCCACAGAAAGAGAACTTAAAATCAAAGGAGTGGACTCTCTCTGCAGGACAGAGAGGAACTTGAAAAACATTTACTCTGAGGCTGAGGGGCAAGAGGAAGAGCCAGCTGCTGTCCCACCACCCAAGCCCCGTAGGACCTTCCGCTATCTTGCAGAAAAGGGTGCTAGTAGCTGTAGTGATGCCAATGCTACCAGGGAAGCTCCCCTGCAAAAACAGCATGGAGGAGACATGGTGTCATCCTACAACAATCCTGAGAAGAGAATGGCCAGCAGGAGGATCCGAGGGAGAACTCAGAGGTACATCGATTCATCTCTCATGTCTGAAGCCTGTTTCCTTGAATCAGTTTCTAGATGGGTTTAAACAGCCTGCTTGCCATGACATCCTTGTGGAGCTGCTAGTACTGGTGTTGCCTCTGTTGATGGGAAGAGGATATTTCTGGATGAAAGTATCCCCTTTCTGGCATTGCATATGTGCTGCTTTTGCTGCTGATAATCTTGCACAGAAGGCTAAATGCTGCAAAAAATGTCAGTCCCGCACGTTAAAACAGAGTTGAGTGACAATAAGCTGGCCCCAGGTAGAGTGCTGCCTGCATCTTGCTCTGAGCTTGTCCTCAGCTCCAATTTGTGTATGACAGAATAGCTTCCTGTTGGAGCTGATTGGCTGCTAAGTGTTTCAGCTTTCCTATGACTGGAAGATTGTCTTGTAGTTGGCAGCTGTCAGCTAGGGATGCCCCTGTTGCAGTAGTTTTGGTTGTTCTTCCCCTCTTTCCTGTACATAGGTCCCTGCAAGAAACCTCTGAGTAAGCTTACTGCTAGTTCTTACAGCTGAGTAGCTTTGGGCAGCTGTGCTAGAGGATGGTGTAAACTTTATAGGTGGAGATGTGGCTAGGACTCCTGAAACCTCCTTTCACTGTGGCAAAGTGTGCAGCAACAAATATTATGATGATGGACAAAATCACTGCCAGCTCCTTTATGACCTCTGTGCTGTAATTTTAAGATGGAGGCCAACTGCATGAAAAATGCAAACTCACAAATATGGTAACACCCTTAGCATGGGTGGTAGGAGAGGTCCAGTAGAAATGAGTGCCCTAGTTCTGAGCACTGCTGCAAGAGCTTAGTCTGTAAAATGTGGTTTGGGTTCTTGCCTCTGTGACAGGATGGGACTCACCATACCTGCTTGGAGTGTGCTTGGCCACAGAGCCTTCAACTTAATTTTTAATTAAAAAATCTCCCAGAGTGAGTAGGACTTGCTTGGTGTGCTGGTTTTAGCTAGGACAGAGTTAATTTTCTTCACACTGGCTTGTATGGTGCTGTTTTGTGTTTGTGATGAAAATGGTGTTGATAACACAGTGATGTTTTTGTTGCTGCTGAGCAGCCTTGACACAGTGTCAAGGCCTTTTCTGCTTCTCACACTACCCACCAGCAAGCAGGCTGAGCAGCAGAAGGAGCCAAGAGGGGACACAGCTGAACCCATCTGACCAAAGGAATATCCCAGGCTATATGATGTTGTGTTTGGCAATAACAATTGGGGAAAGAAGGAGGAAGGGGGGACATTTGGAGCATTTGTCTTCCCAAGTCACTGTTAGCCATGACAGAGCCCAGCTCTCCTGGAGATGGCTGAGCACCTGCCTGCTGATGGGCAGTAGTGAAGAAATCCCTGGTTTGGTTTTGCTTGTATGTGCAGCTTTTGCTTTGCCTGTTTAACTGTCTTTACCTCGACCCCTGCATTTTCTCACTTTTACCCTGCTGATTCTCTTCCCCATCCCACTGGGGGGCTGAGCAGCTGTGTGGGGCTGAGCTGCTGGCTGGGATTCAACCTCAAGACTTAGAAATCAGGGAGTACAGAGTGGAGCATCCATGCACTTGATGGACCCAGGGAAGACCATGCTCTGTGTGGACTGGAGACAGCAATTCACTGGTACATACAGCTGCCTTTAGAAGAAGTTACACTGGTTTTCCTCTAGGAAATCTTTTGAGTTTGAGGACATCCAGGGCTTCCGCAACCGGATGGCAACCAGCAACTCCCACAGGCTGCGAGAAGAGACAAATGGCACTACAGGATCCAGACTCGTCTACACACAGTCAGAAGACAACATCTACGAGGACATTATCTGTATGTGCCTGTGTTTCTAGGGGGTGCACTCAGTTTATATTAGGGTAGTAAATGTGCTGGGGAGGGAGGAATGAAAATGAGAATGCTTTGAGGCCCTTTCCAGCTCTCAGACTTTTAAGATCTCTGCCATCTGAGGTTTTCTGTTGATGTTAGTGACTGTCTGCATGTGAACAGCCTGGTTTCAGATGTCATGGAAGGTCCCTAGAGTTGGCCTGTGCTAAACTGATTTCTTTGTTAGCTCTTCAGATGCTTTACTCAAGTGCTGCACAGAGATCAGTGTGAACACTGACAAAATTACCTGGTTTGCAATAGAGCTCCTTTCTCTGTAGTGGTAGAAGTGTTTTGTTTTGCTGAGTCTGTGTACAGTTTGCCAAGTTGACAATACTGGGTTAGAAGGATATTTGAGTGGTGGGAACCTAATCCATCTTAAAACAGGTCTCTCTCAGACCCTGTTAAAGCTTGGCAGACAATCGCACACACTCCCTGCTTACATCCATTGCAAGATTGCAGGACTTTGTCCTTTCATAAATCCCCCATCCAATGCTTTTTCTAGGTCCTGGAAAAGAGAACCCCTATGAAGATATTAGAGCACTGCCCTTGCCCCTGTGGAAGGTCCCATCTGTCTGGAAGCTACCACCCTCCCGGAACACCAGTAGGGCTCCCAAGGTAAGGTGAAGGGATTGAAATGTCACAGGTTTACAGAGAGTCACAAGGGCCCTGTCTTGTGCTCCACCCTGACCCCACATTCCCCACTATCACATCATTGGTCTTCCTTATTTTTTATTGATTGTTATTAATGTAAATGATAATGAACAGCAATGGCAGTGGCACTTGATTAGTCTGCTAATGAGCAGAAGAGTAGGAACAAGGGAGTGTTGATGAGATACTTCAGTATGTGGGGTTGGGGTGGGATGGAGAGCTTGGTAGAACAGGAGGCTGCAGGAATTTTGTTATTTGTAATGCAACTCCTTTGACTCTGAGCTTGGACCAAAGCTTAATCCCATGCTTAACCATTTCTTCTGGTTCTGTTTTCTAGCCTCCCCCGAAACCTCCCTTCCTTAGTCGCAAGACTCTTGAGCTAAAGCCCTCCCAGACAAGTTTCCAAGGGAAAGTGGTGAAGGACACTACCCTGCCTGTCACAGTGACAGAGTGGAAGCTGTTCCGAGCAGTAGAGGCTGCTAGCAGGAGAAAGAACTTGCCCTGGGTGAGGTTTAAGCATTAAACATTACTTCTTGCATGGCATTTCAAATGCTTGCTGCTCTGTTTAGCACCTTCTAAGTGCTTTGTAAGCAGTCAAGGAGTGCTGTGTCTAGCAGGTGAATGCTGGTGTAGACAAGTGACCTTTTTAAACAAACTGTAGACCTGGAAAATTGGGAAGGAGATGGGAAGATTATAAAAATGCTGTGATGGAGAGTGCCTTTTATTTGGAGAGGAAAAAACAAAACATTCTCCAAAAGCAAAAGTATTCAAAAAATCTGGTAACAATTTACATGCAGGAAGCAGACTTTACTCTTTTTGCTCACAATGATTTGAGCCAAGAGTGCCGGAGAGATTGAGAAAAGAATTGGAATCTAAAATGAAAAAACTTATTATTGCTTAAGAATCACATAGCTGTCTTAAACACACCCAATATCTTTCACTGATGACTCAACTGCACAAAAATCAGGTCAGAATGGAAGTCCTCAAGGTAGGGCTGGATGGTAGAGGGGAAAGAGGACAGATTTTGCAGAAGCAGCACTGTTTTCTGCTGCAGGCTCTTTTCTCCCTTGCAGCCTCATCTTCCTTGGAGCACTGGCTAACCCAGAAAATGGGGAGAAATAGACCTGAGAAGGAAAAGAGCCTAAGCCTACTTTGCTGAGCTGGGGATAAAGGCTTGAGCAGAAAAACAGGTTCTCTTGCTCAATGTCTTCCTTTTTATGCAGTATTTGTGGTGACAAAGGGCTGGGCCCTGCCCTCCTACATTCAGTGGGAGCATTTAATGAATTCTTAACTGGAGACAAGAATGAACTTGACCTGCTTACTGCATTGAGCATAAATCCCTCTTCAGGATGAAGTGATAACTGTCTTTGACATATGGAATCAAGGGGCCACCTGCAGAATTGTACCTGGCAGCTGGGAGTGGGCGAGAGGCATAACAGACAGCATTAGGACTTGAGTTTTGAGCCCTTTCCTAAGTGTTGATGCTGGATGAGGCTGCAGCCCTGCTGGCACCTGGACCCTTTTCTGGACCCCCACACTAACACCTGCTTCTGCTTTGGATTCCAGCTGGTATTAAAAATACAGGAGATCTTTGATTCTAAGCGTGGAAAAAAGAGGGTGAAGTTGCTCAGCCCTGCTGTGAGAGAAGCATCTCCATGGAAAGGTATGGAGGTCTCCAGCACCCTTCTTGCTGCACACCTGAGTGGCACAGCCCTGTGCATCCTGGGGCACTGGGAGCAGGATAGGTCCCTCCACCTCCTGCAACTCCTTCTGGGCTGACACGACAGTGCTCAAGCCCCTGTCAGGGGGTTGGAACTGTTGAGCTTTCACTACTCCTAGCACTGGGAACTTACCTAACTCAAGTTTAGCACTGTCAAAAATGGGAAATTCTGCCGTCATCTGACCATGAAGAGCTGCGCTACTGGTTAAAGGTGCTTTTTCAAAAATCAGAACAAACCCCGACATTCTGCACTGAACTGCTTGGCATAACTACCTCTGACTACTCCTCTCATGACTTTTGTGCCCCTGAAGTTATTGCTTATAATATCTTGTGATATTCTGATTTTATAGCCATGGTATTTATAGTACTTTCTGTTCAGCAACTCAGTTAACTTTTGTTGCAGCATCAAATAACTGCCAGATCTCTGTTCTTTGTCTGTGTTCAGCTGACCTACAGGTGGTTTATTAGAAACAGGGACTTGATATCAACTCCACTTTTTGAAATGTACTCTTGTAGCTTGTTTGCTGGTGCTGGCTGTTCTTTGCTGATGCTTTGAGCAGGATGACTGGGCAGCCCTGACTGCTGATGGTCTGATGAGTCTAAAGTTTTCTCTCTTTCCCAACTTTGGGTGTTGTCCATCTTCTGCATGGCTAATAAATGAACACTATGTGTGTTTCAGGTGAAACCAGTGGGAATGAAAGTGATACGGAAAATAAGCCAAAAAGTGAGTGAATCACAGGACTGGTCCCGTCCCTGCCGCACTGCGCTTGGCCGAGGCTCTGATGGGATGAGCACACTGACTAGTTGTGGCTTCTGCGAGGCAGAGAAAGGGACATCTTAGAGGCACCATGACCAAGGCTGGGAGCTCTTGCTGTGACAAATCCACTTCTATTTCTGCCACTTCTGAGCCCTTCAGGTCTAATGCCATGAGTCTGCCAGTTGCTAGAAGTAGATTCATTTTTATGTTGGTAGTCACACTTAACCAAAATATGTCTTGCAGGAAATCGTCCCTGGATCATCTTTGCTGCTAACACTTGGGGTTATTTTCCCCCTACTTCCTTCCCTTAGTTCTGTTTTACATGAATAATGTTGTGAAACACCCTTTCCTCTGGGGAGAAATCACTTGGTTTCTTTTCTGGTTTCACAGTCCTGAGTCTGATCTTAGGTCCAAACTACAAACTTGAAATCCCAACTTGGTTTTATCTGGTGTGGGAAGGACCAAAAGGGGTCTTGGTTTCCATGCTGGTATGGTTTGAATGTGAAATCCTAATAGTTGGCCAGTGGCCCTGGTCAGTGACTCTGTCCTGTCTCAAATCAAACATCTAGCAAAAAGGACCAACAGAATTTTTTTTGATGTTTCAGTTATTTGGAGGGAAACACTCAGAAGGCCTTAACTTGGAAAAAATAGTTCCACTTCTCTGTATTAAGGAGTGTAATGGAGAGTGAAAAGTCTCTGCAGAGATAGAGTGATTGAGTCACTGCCTGATTGAAGAGCTGTTTCCAAAGTGTTCAGAGTGTGTCACAGTTCCTGGCCCACAGGAATTTCTTATATCAGAGTGCTGTGCCTGTGCTTGTGAGTCTGTACTGACTGCCAGGACAGCCCAGCCTAGAGGCTTCTTGGCCAGGAAACTGGCTCTTCCTCTGCCAAACACCCAAGCTGCTTTACAGAGCAGCTGCCTAAGCCCTGGCAGCTTCTGAACTGTTGGAGGTGGGCTTCCCTCTTCTGTGCCACAGCGTGTCGCTCCCAGATGTGTGAAAGAAATCTCTGGACAGCAGGAGATTCTAGGATTTGAGGGATCTGTGGAACTGCAGCAAGGCTAATGCTCCCCTGCCTGGAGCAGCTCTGTGCTTGAGGGGCTGACCCAGGGGTCCAGGCCCTGCTGGGTGCAGCAGTGTTGATAGACAAAGGCACCCATCACTTTTCCCCCTTCTTAAGGTGGTGATGAGTCCTCTTCTGTGACCTTTAGGTGTGTGGCAGCAACAGCCACAGGCTGGGTTTTGGTTTGTTCCTTTCTTCAGGTCGACATAGATGCCTGCTGCAGGTGCAGTCAGCCTCCAAGAGGAACCCTCACTACCAGACTTTGGAGAGGGATTTGATTGAGCTCGAGGAGCAGCGGCTGTTCGAGCTGTTTGTGGTGGTGTCGCTGCACAGGAACGTGCCGGAGGTGACGTTCACACCACGGATCATACAGCAGTTCCCCAGCAAGGTAGGAGCTGCATGGAAACCTGCCCTCAAAACCCGCTCAGCAGCTGTTTGTTTCCTCTTGCAGTGTGTATCCCTTCCTAAACTCTGTCTTAGTGCAGCTGGCTAGGATAGCTAGTGGTTAAGAGACAGGCTTGGAATATGAAGCATCTTGCTCTGTTACAGCCCTAATGTAGAGCATTGGGCAGTTATTGAATATCTTTCTTCATAATGATAGATTTCCTGTCTTTTTTTGGAACTAGTTAGGCTTCTGCTCTAATTCTGATTGCCTCAAAATGTCATCCAGCCATATTGCATTGTGATATACTGCTTAGGCAGCCTGCAGGAGAGGAGAGGGAGTGCAGTGTTCTGTGCCCAACGTCATCCTGCAGCCTGTGATTTAGAAACGAGTGAAGCAATTTTACTGGTGGTGCACAGGAACTAGAACCCCAGAGCTTTTACACTTATTTATGCTGTTCTGGGGGGGAAAAAAAAAAAAAAGAAAAGGCAAAGCCACGTGTACTAACACCCAAAAAGCAGAGAAAACTGTGGAAGTGAAAGTATTTTAAAGTACTTTATATGGGACAATATGTCATGGTGGGATTTTACAGCAAATGATTTAGAAACGAGTGAAGCAATTTTACTGGTGGTGCACAGGAACTAGAACCCCAGAGCTTTTACACTTATTTATGCTGTTCTGGGGGGGAAAAAAAAAAAAAAAAGAAAAGGCAAAGCCACGTGTACTAACACCCAAAAAGCAGAGAAAACTGTGGAAGTGAAAGTATTTTAAAGTACTTTATATGGGACAATATGTCATGGTGGGATTTTACAGCAAACATTGTCCAGTAGTCATGGAGGTGTTCCGATTACAGATTTGTCTCCCTTCTAAAAATACCCTTGCTTCCAAGTACTCCGCTCGTCACCCTCTTTTGGTTGCATGCTGAAGAACATCAAGGCAAGAGGGAACTGGGAATCTGTTAGTCAGAATATGTTCTCTTGTACATAGGCATTAGCTATCTGATGGTTCAGCATTTGGAAGTGTCAGGAAGATGCTGTCTCCCTTTGTTCTAAATGCTGCAGCTGCGCATACACTTCTAGTGATTTTGAATGCATGTGTTACCCCTCCAGCCTGAACATCCCTTCAGACAGTCAAAGGATACTGAGGAGAGGCTAAAGGTCATTCCTAAATTCTGCTTTCCAGATCCCAAAGACTGGTTTCCCACATCAGACCTTAAAAGGTAAAACTTGTATTTAATACTCATGCCTGAAACAAGCAAACCTTAGATATGTGCCTGTTTCCTGGACCAGAGAAACTACAGCCTGGGCAAGGAAAAATTGGAAAGGCTCAATTCCTTAGCTCTTGTGATATGGGAATGTGGGAAACAGTTGTCCTTCCCCACGTAAGTCTAAACTTGGAGGTGGACTCAGAAGTGCTGCTTGTGCTTGAGTACAGTCTTTTCTATTAAGAAGGAAGTTTGTAACGTTTGTTCAAGGCCAGCTTTTGGGGCTGGCAAGTGCTTCTGTTGCTCCTTGGCAGAAGGGAGAAGCAGCTGAGAAGGGAGGGAGCTGTAGTAGGTCAGTGAGCGTCCATGGGATGCAGGTTTTATAGCTGAATAAAGCCCGAAGTAGCTTGCTAACCACAGCAGGGGGTCTTCAGCGTGACTAGAAAGAGAATAGCTTGTAGTTTGTCGGTCTCTTCTCTGAACTGCATGGTGAATTTAACCCTGACTGTTCTTTGGTTTCCTAGTGAAACATTTTCTTTTGTGTTGACTGGTGAGGATGGCAGCCGCTGGTTTGGGTACTGCAGGAAGCTCCTGGTAAGCATCTGTGTACTGGGGGGGTGTGTACAGAATGTATAGAAAATTGCTCAGTTGAGTCAGGAGGTGCATCAGCAGTCATGTTCCATGTGGGTTATTGCCTGTGCTGCTGCTGAGGTTATCCCCTCTGAATGCAAGAGGGAAGGAGGAGCATGATGATGACAGCAATACAGTGAAGTGGGTTGTGGGCATGGAGGACAGCTCCTGGAACTGGTCATTCCCAGGAGTCTGTGAAGTTGGAAGTGTGTAGGGAGCTACAGCAGAAGTAATTCTGTGAATCAGCCACAGTGCAGGTGCTAGGTTCTTCATGGGATCCCTGTTCCCAGTGTAACCCTGTTCCCTGTTGCCTTTCAGCCAGAAGGGAAAGGGAAGCGTCTTCCTGAGGTATATTGCATCGTCAGCCGCCTGGGCTGCTTCAACCTCTTCTCCAAGGTGAAGTGGGGAGAGCCTGCTCCTTGCTGTTGGCCTTGGGTCTCTGACAGCCTGCAAGCTCCAGAAAGTAACTGGATGCTTCTGTCCAGGTTTCTGGGGGAGGAGGATGGGGTCTTGCTGCTCTTACTCCTTGTAACTGGTTGAGAGAATTTCTTTACCACATACAAAACATTTCCTGCAGTAGCAGGAGACTGGATTGGAGAATGGGGAGTTATCCTCAAAGGTATCTATTCCCATGTGACTGTCCAGACAGTTAAGAGGAGCTTTTGCAGGGATTGCAAGTAAGGAGGGAGAGGGACATTTCCTTGGAGCCTTCCCGTGTAGCTGTGGCATGAGATGCTCTTAACAGAGGCTCGTATCTCCTCTGGCTCACCAGCAGGCATTAAGACAATGTCTGATCCATTTTCTTGCAGATCTTAGATGAAGTGGAGAAGCGGCGAGAGATGTCCCCAGCCCTGGTGCACCCGTTCATGCGCAGTGTGATGGAGGCTCCTTTCCCTGCTCCTGGACGCACCATCACTGTCAGGAGCTTCCTGCCAGGCACAGGACATGAGGTAACAGACACCAGCACTGGCTTTTAGGGAAGGGCTGCGGGGCTCCAGGTGTGCCTGGCCAGGCTGCCCCAGCCCGGCTGCGCTGCAACTCCTCCAGCCTCTCCTCTTACCTCTCAGGTGATAGAGCTTCGCCGCCCCTTGGATTCTCGACTTGAACACGTTGACTTTGAATGCCTGTTTAAGTGTCTAAGTGTCTCTCACATGATTCGGGTCTTTGCTTCTCTCCTGCTGGAAAGGAGAGTGATCTTTGTTGCTGACAACTTAAGGTAAAAAATGATCTTTCTGATCTTTCAGGTCCCTTCCAACCCAAACCATTCTATGATTAATTCTCTGAATCTGAGTGACTAGTTCTTTAAGGAATACTATTTTTCCTTCTGAAATTGAACCTGTTTCATATGCAAGCTTGTCTAACCTCATATAAATAGTTACATTTAAAAGCTTTTTTTGCAGATTTTCCACAACATGTTCATGCTTAAATTTGTGCTACGCTTTTTACCCAAGAGGAGGTAGGGGAATGTTTCCTTTACCACTTCAGTCTGGGTTGATGCTACTCCTAGCTCCCTGTAACTGACTTCAGAAGTGGATGCATGTGGCTTCTGCTGATGCATAAACAATGCCTGTGAATTACACATTCCCTGAGCATCTCTAACTTGTGTCTGTAGCTGAGTACTGAATGAGACAGTGATGGTCCACTCTGCTTCTCTTACCTTTCTAGCACTTTGTCTAAATGTGGCCACGCTGCAGTTGCAACACTTTATCCCTTCACTTGGCAACACACCTACATACCAGTCCTGCCATCTTCTATGATCGATATTGTGTGCTCCCCAACCCCGTTCTTAATTGGCATTCTCTCCTGCTCGTTACCACAGCTCCAGGACCTGCCCATAGAAGAGGTGAGAATTGGGTGAAGCTCACTGGAGGGATGATGTCAGTGGTAGAAGGCTGTCCTCTCTGGAATAATCTCTGTGGATTCTGTCTTAATGTAAACTCTTGAACTTTTCTGAGACAGTTGGTGAACTTGCCAGATACATGTCAGGGTGTTCCATTGTTATCAAAGATAAATAATATTAATTGTTCTTGTAGACAGGCTGCAGTTAAGCAAAACTTAAGTTTTGTGTGTGACATCCCCTGATACTGGGAACATGTTTAAAAAAAAAAAATAATAGTTTTTTTCTGTACAGCAATGTCCCTGATTGTAAGTGTGTTTTGTACATCTTTTCTCCAGGTTCTGATTGTTGATCTTTGTGCTGACAAGTTCTTGCAAGAGGTGAGTGAAATAACGGTATCAGTTGCTCACGGCTTTGTGCCAGGAAAAAGCATTGATGAAAGCATGAAATCAGCAATAGCTAATTAATCATACGTAGACTCCAGTGACTGAAGAAGTATCTGCATTGGTATTTGATGAATAGAAAACAAGATCTTTGCTGCAAGATGGAGGTTGCTTGACAGCTCTGCAAAGCCAAAGGTGCTGTTTATCTGCACTGGATTCAAAACCAGATATTTAGTCAGTTAATTATGTGAAGCGAATCCCTGGGACTCTGCTGCTTTCTGGCTGTCTTTCTGTGTATATGTTCTCACAGGGCTTTCTTCTCTTTCATCTATCTGGAGTGTTTGTTGGTTTTGTTGGTTCTTTTTTTCCCAGGAGTGATAGTCTAGGAGACAAATTCTTACAGTTTACTTGTGGTTCTCTGCTGAACTTCACCTACTGTGCTTCTACATCACCAGACAAGTAGCTGTAAACATGCTGGAGTATTGCTAGTTCAGGTGGATATTTGCATCATCTTTTCCTTCCTTACTTTTTGTTCTATTTTGCATTGTAGCCTGCAACTGGAAAGAGGCAATAAAGGATCAGGTTTTTTTAATCATAATGTTGAGACTTGTCATATTTTCTCAGCAGACTTTTGTTGTTCTTGTGTTTTTTTCACTGATACAAAAAGCCTGAGTCTCTGTGGTGGGTATAGCACACACTGATCTGTGTTGGTCACTCCATGGTGTGACTATTGTCTGTAGGTGGAGGGTGCTGAGCAACCGTTTTTTATGTCAATGGCTACAAGACTGATTTGTCATCTCCACCAAGATATTCCACATCAGAGTAACTTCCCTCTAACTGTTTTAGGCATGTTTTAGGCATATTTCTCTTATATTCAACAATGAAAAGGTTGTATTGATGATAGATAGGTAGATAGATAGATAGATAGATAGATAGATAGATAGATAGATAGATAGATAGATAGAAAGAATACAAAAATGCTTTTGTGGTATTGATGATAGATAGGTAGATAGATAGATAGAATACAAAAATGCTTTTGTGGCCATTTCTCTCTTTAGGTATCAGATGAGGATGAGATCCTGCCTCATAAACTTCAGGCTGCGCTTGTACAAATATTGGAAGAACGAAGTGAAATCTTGTCACATGAGCAGAGTGGCACACAAGGTACTTCTATTGAACTGTTTTCACAATAGCAAATCTCTACAGCTTCCATGTAGTTGATGTAAAATTGAGTAAATGGAAATAGACATTAGAAAGTGACATGCTTTAACTACTGGAAAAGCTTTAGAATGGAACCTCTCTCAGCTGCTGCAGAAAGTTGAAACCCGAGAGAAATCTTAATATTTAAGCTGTGGCTTCTTTGATATCAAACATCTGAAATGTCATATTCCGAGACAGGCAGGCTAAAAAGTAATGGGTGCCCCCCTCTTAGGAGTGTCCAAAGTAGTGTATGTGGAGGGAAACGTCTCTGTTCTCCTTCACAGGTGACATGCCTCTGAACTCCCTGGTCTCTGAAGCTTTTGTGCAGTTCTTTGTGGAGATCATTGGACACTACTCCCTGCACATGAATGTCACAGAGAAAGGGGAGAGGGTGTTTCAGCGGGAGCTGTTCTGTAAATCCCACGTGTCACGCAGCGTGCGTCACTTCTTGCACTTCTTCATGGAAACACAGATGTTTGCAGGGTTCATTCAGGATCGGGAGCTAAGTAAGAATGTGGTCAAAGGTGAGGATGAATGCTACTTTCTTCTTTTACAAACTTACCTTCAAAGTATAATGTTATGTGATTTTCACTTGTAAGAAGCCTTTTGTCCTGGTGGTGTTTTGGCAGATGTCATAGCTCCACCCCCTTTTAAGTACTCAACAAAATTAATCTTATGAAGCAAAGAATTTTTGCAACTCTCTCCTTTCTGGGCTTGATCCTGCAGCTTACATTACTTGCATGATTTCGTTTTCATAACCTTGTTAATGATGCAAGACTCCACGTGTAAAAGGTGGAATAGCTCATCTAGCTGAGTGGGGTTTTTTGCTGTTGTTTTTGTTTTGTTTTTTGTTAATTAGGCCTTTTTGAGGTCCGTGCCTTGGAGTATTTGGAGAGTATTCCAGAGATAGAACCAACTGGAATGAACAAAATCCTTCGCAATCTTGGTAAAGGGATACCCTTTGTTTGTGTTGAGGTTTTTTAAAATAGATTTACCTACTGAACAAATAATTGCTTTTGTTTGCACTTGCTCCTTCAGGGGCCACCAAACACTTTGTAAGATTTGTTTCTCAGCTTTGGTCTCGGCTGCGCGTGGGGCTGGGGTGTGTCCGCCAGCGGCGGTCGGTGCCTGACAGGGTCTGTGCTTGTTTCTTCTCCCTAGGAAGCAAAATGAAGTTTCTTCAGAAGCGCTGAACGCCGCTGCGGGCCGGGGGCGCCGGACTGTTCCGGCTGCGGGGGGCCTGTGCGCGGCAGGCGCTCGAACACACCGCGCCCCCCCCTAA
>NW_009951992.1:1619109-1621458 GCF_000747805.2 Chaetura pelagica | reverse complement strand
GGCGTGTTGCAGGTACGAGCTGCCGGCCCCGTCCTCCGGGCAGAAGAACGACATCACGGCGTGGCAGGAGTGTGTGAACAACTCCATGGCGCAGCTGGAGCACCAGGCCGTCCGCATCGAGAACCTGGAGCTGATGTCGCAGCACGGCTGTAACGCCTGGAAGGTGTACAACGAGTAAGGGCTCGGTCTGCTCAGCTGAACCGAGCTGGGGGCCGAGTTCAGCTTCTGTGTGTTTCTCGTGTTGCTCAGTTTAGGAGAAGAGGAGCACCTAGAGGCTCTGTTAGTTTGCACGTGTGTCAGGAAGCAAAAACTCTGCTCAGACAACGTCAAATGAGGGAAATGATAATAAAAATTAGTTATAGGTAATTTTAGAATTAGAAGATGGGTGATAGGGTAGGGATGTGTTAAACAGCATTCTAGTCAGACTAGCACAAGTGCACGCCAACAAGCTTAAAGATTTAACTTGATCAGCTAGCGGGTGTGATTGATGATGCTGATGTGATTGGTGTCAGAGGGGCAAGGGCTGACTGCAGTGATTATTGGATGCTTATGTCTTAAAACTGGCAGTGTTGCAGTGGGAGTGTTTTGTTACTGGGTCATTCCCATCAGGAGTGAGGAGCATGGGCTGCCCTGAGACCAAGTTGTCTCATAGTTTGTGTTCAAGGGGTTTGTTGTGTCCTCAGCTCTGGAGAGTTAAATGGGTCTCATCTGGCAATTCTGTGTTTTCCTAACATTGTACTTGCATTTTGCTATTAGACATCTAGTTCATATGATTGAGCAAGCCCAGAAGGAGCTTCAGAAGTTGAGGTGAGTCGTTCTTTTTCATATTTTCCTACTCAAGTTGGAAGGAAAGTGACACCTTTTGCCCCATACAAAGCTTGTATAAATGCTGATGCCATGGAGAAAAAGACCCAGTAATAATAATGAAGAAATGTGACCCTCCTCATGTGGTTTCAGTAAAAATGCCTTTTCCACTCAAACTCATTGTTTGCTTTGTTTAGAGATCAAAGTATTTTAAGCATTCTACACTTCCCAGTTTCTTCACCCAATTGCCAAGTATTGTGAATGATTAGCTGTTCATCTGTTTTTTTTTTAGAGAGAAAGAAATACTTTCTTTGTTCTGTACTTGTACATCAGCAGTGGGCTTAAATGTTTGAAGATTTGCTTGTAGTATAGTGGAAGGTTTTTTGTTGTTGTTTTCTTATGGTTTTTTTTGTTTGTTTGTTTCTTTAAAAAATACATTCTAAAATTTATCTCAGGGTTCTGTGTGCAGCCCTCTACTGGGATTTGTCCATTCATATTTTGCAGTTGCCATCCCGGCTACACAAACATTTCCTGGTAGTACCTCTAGGAGTTGGATATGTTTTTAAATTAGCAGATACTACAAATTTTAAATACGGGAGATAGAAACAGAGATCTTTTTGTCCCCAGGAAAAGCATTCAAGATCTGAACTGGCAGCGGAAGAACATGCAGCTCACAGCTGGGGCTAAGCTGCGAGAAATGGAATCTACGTGAGTAGCTGCAGTTTTTCTCTTAAATCTGCTACAGTCACATCTTTGCCTGGAAGAAGTTCAAGTGAGGGTGGGGGTGACCCTGCAGTGCTGTTGTAGGACATTGCAGTGCGAGTGCTGTCACTGAGCACGAAGTGCTTTGAAAGGGTTTGTTATTTGGTTCTGCCTAATAGTTACTGTGGTTGAGTGAGCAACAAGTTTGAGGAGGAGGGCAATTTAGCTGCTTGGAATTGCCTCTCCAAATTGTTTCTTAAAATCTTTAAATATTGGAAGTTAGTGGATTTGAGTCTAGTACATTAAATTTTGTATATTAAGGTTTAACAAGGTTAAAAATTATTTTGTATCACTTTGGTTGTTCACATTACCATTATTATCAACTGAGGTTTATCATGTATTGAGAATAATAGTGCTTTGATGGGTGTCTTTGGGCTTTGGAGCAATAGTTGGCTTTGATTTTAAAACAGGGGAGTGTTAAATAACACTTCAAGGCTTTTTTCTCTCTCTTGCCTTCTAGATGGGTCTCTCTTGTCAGTAAAAATTACGAGATTGAACGAACAATAGTGCAGCTGGAAAATGAAATTTCACAAATCAAACAGCAGCACGGGGAAGCAAACAAGGAGAACATCCAGCAGGATTTCCAGTGACCCGACCCGCTGCCTCCCGCGGCAGCGCCGGAAAGCCAAGCACAGCGCTGGGGCGCGCGCAGCCGCTGTAGCTGCTGCTGTGCGAGGTGCTGAAAGGCTGTTTTCATTGTTTCTCCTGTCCTCGGGTGGGAGGGCTCGGTGCGGTTGGATGTGCGGGGATGGTCGCAGCTCCCGGCAGCAGGACCCGACCCCC
>NW_009951992.1:1557239-1618142 GCF_000747805.2 Chaetura pelagica | reverse complement strand
CCGCGCGGCGGCGCGGCGCCCCCATACCCGGCGGCGCGAACGGCGACGTCCAGCAAGGTGAGCGGGAGGCGGCGGGAGCTGCTGGCGGCCCGGCGGGTTTCCCCGTGTCGCGTTCTCTTTTCTGACATCGGGCGAGCGATCGCTTCGATTTCGCTGGGTTTGGACCCGGAGCTTTTCTCGGCCCTGTTGAATCGCTGCGTACGTGACCGGCTGTGTCTCTGCTGCCCCGACCTTTGCGATCTGTCTCAGCGCCCCTCGGCAGCTTGATTCTTGTTTTCAAGTGACAGCTGAAACTTGGCAGTTCTTGGAATTACAGTGTAAATTGTGTTGTGCGTTTTCCTTTGGCTTTCAGGGCTGCTCTGGTAGAGGCGTGTCTGTGAGATGTTTGGCTATTCAGTTCTATACTTCCTGGAAAAGTAATTACGAAATCTAATTCACTGTTGCCACAGTATTACCTGCTCCGTTGGAAATGGTGTGTGTAGTGCACCTGCTGTCGGGTGCGCCTTTCCTTGGGTCTGAGGGAAAGTAGTGCAGGGCTGATTGTCCTCTGCATCGCTGTGCCTGTGCACTCGGCATGTACCTAACTTCAGTGCCACGGAACAAGAGCAGGCTGCTCCTTCCAGGTGAAATCACACCTTGAATTGTATTTTTTTATTTTATATGTTTAGGGATGGAATTGAAATGCTTCTGGAGCTTTTAATGGAGTGACTCACGTGCTGTGGTCTGCAGACCAAGCTAGGGCCCCTGGTAAGTGGTTTTGCAGGGCCCTGTGGTCAATGAGACCTTATTATGGTCAAAGAGATCTTACTTGGTGACATCTTTCTGGTTTTATCAAGGACTCAAGCCTTTCCTGAGTTGCACAGTGAAGGAATTAACCTGGCTTAGGTAGTGGCCTTTTCATCCAAACTGTTCAGAAGTGGTTCATCTAGGATGTGATCTTAGACCATTTGTTTTGAGAAGATGATGTACTAAATACAGTTTGTAAAAGCAATAATTAAAGTGCTGAGTAGGTGTTGTGATTCTTCTTATTAAAATGATGTAGCTTTGTGGACAGCTCTCTCTGCACTCTATAATGGGATCAGTTGAATGGTACATGAAATGCCTGTAGTTAAATCAGATACAAAATGGACATTCTCAACATACAGAGAAGTATCACATTACTTAGTCATGAAGGTTCCTTCCCTGTTCGCTGGGTCATGATAGTTGTGAAGTGTTACTTCCACTTCTGCTGCTTCTCTAGCCTCCGTAACTACAAGCAGGTGTTTTTCTTGAAGGAGGTATTAGTGGGAAGTGGTATCCATAGCTATACCTGCAGCAGGTTACACTTCAGGTTGTCACTGCTGAATTACATGCTGTACTATTTTTCATGCACTTAAATTTTTCTGTTCTTTTTCAGTGTTTATACATATGCATAAGAGAATTACACGTGCTGGGGAAAACCGAGTTTTCCTTTGATATTTTCGTGGGTGCTTTCTTAAGTAATTTCAGATCTTGCTCTGCAAGAGCTGTCAGTACTTAAAATAGTAAATAGGTGGGTTTTTTGGGTAATAACTGTGGAAGCTACCCACCAGGAGTTGAGTGTGAGGTTGGTGCCTGCAGAACAGGTCTCTGAGTGACAGAGTCCCTTGGAGAAGCATGCTGCTGTTCACAGATGGGACAGTAAGGATGCTTGCAGGCAGTAGTTTGTGGTCTGTATCAGCATCCCTTCTACCCTGTTGCCACTCCCTTGGACGACACTGCTAATGAAGGCAGAAGAATGGTCTCAGTTCCTAAAAGTTTGAGAAACACGTGCTAAAGTTTAAAACAATTATGCAAAGTTGTGGTTTGCTGTATTATAATGAAGTTAAGTGAAGTACCGGTAAAAGATTTTTTTGCTGTTTGCATTTATGTTGGGGAAATAATTTAGAAGTTTTTTTTGTTTATGTATTTAAAATGTACATAGTGTTATGTCATTTATTGAATTAGCATTAAAAGTAGCATCTTGTATTCAGTTTAATGATTTAACAGGAATCACTGGAATTTGCTTTTTATTTGGTGCATAGAGAATTTCTTAATGCCCAGTGTTTCAGCTGTCTAGCTAGACTCTTCCTATCAGGTTGAATAGGTTACAAGAAAATGCTGCTTCTATTTTTATCAGAGTATTCTGAAAAATGGTAATTTTGAATTTAGAGATTTCGGATTGTTACAGATACTGCAAAACAACTTTTTACGCATCTACTTCTGCTCCTGGCAAGATAGGTTGTTTAGAGATTTCACTGCCTCACTGAGATGTTTACAATCTCTCTTAAGAAGATTATCTCAGTAGAGAGAATTTGTGGCACTCTCAGTTTCTTCTGTATGTGGCAATCTTCATTAGGCTGAAAAACTAAAAAAGAGCTGCAAGGCACTTTTGGAGAGTTTGACTCTTAGCTGAGTGCTACATTATATAGTCAATGAATTTGGGCTGCTGAATTCAGCTCCTATACCCAGTGTTTGTGTATTTAGAAACCATGTATTAATCATACCTTACATTACACAGTAACTATTTTTAATTTGCTTTGGTGCCTGTAAGAATGTGACATATCACTTAAATAGTTTGGTAGTAGTTACTGTGTTGTCAGTCTAGAAACCTGAAAATTCCTGTGTTGAATAGACTGCTCAAGCTGTGGAAACGCAGGCCATCTCCATTTCAGTGCTAAGAATCTTGGTTAGGAGTGGACCTTGAAAGCTGTTAACTTTTTTAAGAAATAGATTTCTATTCTGATAGATTTTGGTCTGATTGTGTCACTCACTTGGCCTGTGAGGGTTTGTTTCAAGGTCTAATTACTGAAGCTAGAACAGGGATTTTTTGTATTGGCTATGCAGAAATATATATTTGGACCTGTACATTTCTGAGAGAAGTAAATATTATGTACATGTAGTAACTGTTATTTGTGTTCTCGGCCAATAAGTAGAACCTGGCAGAGACTAATTCCTTAGAGGACTGCATGTGTGCCAAGTTTGAACTTAAAATGGAGGTTTGAATTATTAGATTGCACAAGTGCTGACAGGTATTTCCTTAACCGTGAAGCTTTATCATCATTATAATAATGTAAACATCTGAAAGGATTTTGAATTTTCTTATGTTCACTTACTACTTTCATGTTGGGAATCATCCTGACACATTCCAACTGAAAACAAACACTTGTTTAAACCCAGATGTCTAAAATGATGGTGTTCACTCAGCAGTAATTGGGATTGAAGAAGGTTGATGACTGGATTGTCAGTGGATGATACAGTGGAGTTCTAGGCCAGTGCTGTTTCGGTTGTTGCTTTTTGTTCTCTGTAAGGTTTGATAAGTGTTTAGCTAGGCTGTGACTTGTTCATTTCAGGTTGACTGAAGTCCTAAATTCCTTCGTATCAAGCCAGAGTGGGTGCAGTAGCTGAAGGTTTCATGTAGGCTTTCTCTGGAGCCAACTTCTCTGCTTTGATCCTACAAGACTGGCAGTATGTAGATTCAAACCTTTTCCCCTCAATCTCTGTAGCTCTCAAGCATTTTTAAAATTTGGAGAAGTATTTTGTTAGGATTAAGATGTCAGACTGGAGAGATTAATTCCAAGCAGGTTTTGAATAAACTTCCTGATGAAAATAGTTTGATTAAGACTTTCATAGTTCAAGTAACCTGTTGAAAAAAATTGCCTGTTTTGAGATACATGCAAATAGCTATCAGAGAAATGTCATTACCCGTGGGAGATTTGTAAATATAAACATATGCAAGGTATACTCAGAATTACAATTAAGAAAAATACTTTTGTTGCAGTTTTAGGTGTTAGTAGGCAACAGTATATTAAAAACATCTTCTGTTTGAAATCTTAAGTTCTTTGAAATGTTCCATTGTGATTTGCTGCTGAATTATATTGCAGATTTATTAGCAGTCTTTCTGTTATGAAAACAAAATTACTTTTCTCCTCAATTTACATCAGTCTTGTGCTTTCTGACAGCCTTCGATGTTTGTGGTCTAGTTTAGTATGCTATACCTAAATCGTAAGCAGTTAACAGGATTACATAGATGCTACTCTCATTAGTGTTCTTAATACAGTCCTTGACAAATAAGAACATCTAATGTGCAATGTGAGGAAGATACGACTTCTTGCAGCTGTATAACTCATGGTCCAACATGTGTTGCAGAGTAAGATCTGTGTTGCTGGCCTCTCTTTGCTCTGAGAAAGCTCTTCACCCAAGTAGCTTTGTTTTGGGCTTCAGAGAGAAGTGTAGGTGTGAGAGCCGCCAGCAGAGCTGGGGCTGTGCCGGCGGTGGGGATGCCCTGGCTGGGACAGCTTGTGGGGCTGGTTTTGTGTAGTTTTACAGGACTGTCCATGACCAACCATCGTGGGGACACGTTTCTGTCAGTTATCCTTTGTGGGTTCTTCAGCTGAGAGTAGTGTCTTGGGCAAATTCCTTCTGGCTGTGTCAGGAGACTCCTTAGGAGCGTGCCTCCAGGAATCTGGGAGTTTCTTCTATCCCTCTGTTGCAGGCTTTGGAAACTCTGGTAGGGAGGAATGGCTCATGATGTGAGAAGATGGCAAGTGAAACCCATCTCCCTTTGAGTGGGGTTGACAGTGCAAGGCAGGCTTTTCCTACCTGCTGGATTGGTGACTCTCATACCAAATTTCCAGGTAAGAAATTGTTCCTGATTCTCACTTAAATCAGCCTAGGTAGGGTAAAAGGACAGAAAGGAAATTCGGTTTAGGCTACATGTTGTATGGAGCAGCAGATGCAGGAGATGAAACGTGTGACTTTTGCTGTTCTCAGTAATGTCTGGAGAGGTATGTGACAAAAAGTAGAATCTGATCTGAACTGCACAATTAATTTGCAATACAGTGTATGACATTTCACTAGAGCGCTCCTAGAAATGTCAGGGAAGGGAAAGTTTGGTACGTATTGCTGTGTATATTAAGTGCTGTGGAAGAGAGGTCGTAAGTGTTTATGCTCATGGTTGTTAGACATCCTATACATCATGGTGAGGTTTGGGATATAAAAAAAAAAGAAAAACCAGTGATGTCAATCCTTTTAAATGCAGTGCAAGAAGCTTGAAAGTGCACTCCTGTAATTTGCAGCCCTTGTAAAATAGTTCATAATTTTCTGTGGCTGTTCAGATCCAAAGGTATATTGTTCTTGGGTTTCTTCATGGAAATAGTGATATTCACAGGAGCATCTGTGGATGGCAGGTGAAGTTTGTGGGGTGCTTTTTTTTTTTTTTTTTAGGCACCTGAACTATAACTGTGTTCCTGTGATGAAGCTAGTGACAGTGTTGTGATGGTAGTGTGCTGAAAGTTGGGAAGGAATTGCTGTTCAAAAGATTTTAGACCCTCAGTGCAGAGTTTCACATGATGTACTTACTACTTACTGTTTCTTCTAATATTTTTGCCAGGGAAGAAGCATTTCAGTTTTAAGGTTAGGTGAAACTGAGCTATATGGGATTAGAAATGTGAAGTCTGAAATAACCTTCCTGATTCTCAGCTCTTGGCTTTAGTACTGCTATTAACCTCTGCAATATCGATTTATGGCTTCAAAATAATCTGAAGCCATCTTCGAGAACATAGGAAGTCTTTGTGGTAATAATTAGGATTGGGGGGAGATCATAAACCAGTCTGACCTTTCTATAAATGTGTCTAATTCTAATTCAGCTGTAATTTAGAAAAAAAATATTATCTTTAAACAGTAGTTTTGTCAGTGTGATATCTGATGCTTTTCCTTGGAAGTAGTTACATGCCTTTTTTGAAAGCAGAGTAACAGTGGAAATGTGTGTACTAAGTCTAATATGTTTGCTTTGGGGTCTGTTTTGTGGTTGTTTTGGTTTTCTTTAAATTAAGCTTTTAATTAACGCAGAAAAACAATGTACTAAGTCCTGCTAGAGTATAACTATGATTTTAATTTTCTTATGTAAGGTTTTTTTGGGTACAGAAACTGGCAATGAAACCTTGTTTTTATGGTAGGTTATACACACATTTGAGCCTTAGTTTGTGCTAAAATATATTCTCATTTTTTTACCATAAACTTAATTAGCTTGCAAATTATTTCAAGTTTGGACAGGTAAGGATTTCTTTCTGCCTTTCTTCTATACAAATGCTATTTCTGTCTCAGAAAGTTAGTCACAACTGTATCTTTTGAGTAATGCAATTTAGTTTCTAACACAAATTATGCTGCGTTAATTTTTTTCTATAAGATTTCAATAACAGGACCTTAGTGAGTATGATATATAGTGGCTCTCATAACACTGGAAAGCTGCTGTTGGAAATAATGGGCATCGAGATGTGAAAATGAAGGGTTAACATGCTGAGTGAGAACTGCAAGGCCTTGTCTTAGGATTGTGATCTGGTGAGATGTGCAGAGCATTGATGGCACCTTGTGTGCAAAGTGTGTTTGATGGTGGAGGTGCACAAGTGGGGGTTGGACCATGGGAGCAGTGTTTGTGGGCCACCTGTCCTCTGAGTCCTCTCAGACAGAAGCAGTGGGCAAGGTGGAATTGCCTACTGTCTGAGTCCAGCACACGTTGTACACACTGTCGTGTGTCTCTTTTGACACCAAGAGGCTTGATTTTATTCAAGGTTTTTGTGATCTGGCTAGTTTAAAAGCAAACCAAAAGAAAACATGCCTTACAGGAAGCTCTTTGCATCTGTGGAGTTTCAATTTACATTGGGCTGCTTTTTTTTTTCCTTCTGCAATATTTTTTATTATTAACTCAAGACAGCACTAAAATCAGGTTCAACTGTCGTCTGTTTTTGATGGAATAGTTATTATAAGAAATGTCTGACATTTTTCTTCTGTAAGTATTTACACACCAGCTGATAGATGGCTTTCATATAGTATCCCTGAAGAATTTTGTTTTTCATTAGTAAGAAAATCTCAAGGTTCTGTGCATGTGTGAGGCTTCATTGTGTATGCAAAAGCTCTTTTACATATAGGGACTGAAATACTGATTGTTTTTACATGCTACTCTTGAAGCATATTTGGTTTGATGAGACAGGGAATTTTTAGTTGGATTATTGTCACTCTGCAGTGATTCTTCTGTGTTCTGAAGCCATTGTTAATTTTAGCACTTGAAAAAATTAAAGCTGCTTTGCTACTAATGTAGTTAATCTTCCTGAAATAACTCGTACTGTTTAAACTGAGTATCCACAAAGGAGTTCAGCATAGTTTAATTATGCTTACTTTTCAAAGTTGTTTCTAGTGTTCTAGTGTATTAAAATACCCAATTGCTTTGAAAGATTCTCTTTGAAAATTGCATTCACAATGCATTTGTATAGGAACCTGGTTTAAGACTAGATGACACTTGTGGGAGTTAACCACTGCCTTAGTGAAAAATAAGATTTCAAACCTTGACTGTAGATTGTTCACAGAACATCTCTAAATGTCAATTTGGTTCATGGAGTAACTTCTTTGCAGCTCCCCATAGAACTTAAAACTCTGACTTAGCCGTTGCAGAGGATAATGAAGCAGGATACTGGGAAGGAACCTGTCTGGTTGGTGTCCAGTGTTACAGCTGTGTGTGCATTCACATGTGTATGTGCAGACTGGTGTATGTGCTGTAGAAAGGCAGGGAGAGTTGGCCTGAGAGGATTTGTTGCTGTCAACTCTAGTGTTTTTGCAGAACACAGTTTGAAAAAACACAGGAACATTCAGATGGTTCATGTTACTGCATCTGCCTCCTGGGCTCTGGAAGTAGGTTATGTTAGAAAACATCCTCTGTTGTATCTGGGAGAATACTGTGACACTCTGCTACTTGGACATTTTCATGAGTGTTACTGGGGTCACACTGTCCAGGCACACATCTCCCAGTGCTTGTCTTGAGATAGCCTGGACAACAGATGGTTATAAAAAGTGATTGACAGCTTATCTTGAGTTTAACAAACTAAAATGAGGGGGAAAAAAGATTGTTTCTGCTTGAGGAGAAATGATTTGTCTAAAAATATTAATTATCCAGAAAAAAATCAGTAGGAGAATTATGTAGAAATCATCACAAGTTCATTCTAGCCAAAGGATACTTTTCTGAAGAGGTGTAATGTGGTTTGTGGAGGGTTTTTCTTTGCATTTTGTTGTCGTCGGGGTGGGGTTTTTTTGGGAAACTTGTTACATGTGGGCAGCAGCTGGTTTTTAATGGTCATGTCAATTGTGGATTTGCTCATTTACCCAAGTGAAATGAGCAGTCTGAGGATTCTGTGTTCATTATTGTAATCTTTTGATTCTGGGCATGTAGATCTTCACATTATTTTTGTTAAAACTGGGGAACTTTCTCTGTTTTGTAGTTGGTGTCATTAGATGTCCGATATGCCGCCAGGAATGCAGGCAGATCGATCTGGTCGACAACTACTTCGTAAAGGACACGTCAGAAGCACCAAGCAGCTCTGATGAGAAGTCAGAACAGGTACAGCACAGGATTCACATGCTGGTTTTCTGTCTGTGCCTGTTGATGCTTTCCAGAAAAATGATGGTAGGTATTTCCCTCCCAGGTGTGTACAAGCTGTGAAGATAATGCTAGTGCTGTTGGATTTTGTGTTGAGTGTGGAGAATGGTTGTGCAAGACCTGCATAGAAGCTCATCAGCGAGTAAAATTTACTAAAGATCATATGATCAGAAAAAAAGAGGATGTATCTTCAGGTGAGTGTTTGATTATTATTTCGTTCTACTTCTAGTAAAAATGTTTTCTCTTTGGCAAACATAAAAAGAGAGTAGAAGGATGGTTTAGGCACATACAACCAGCTGTATGGCTTTCCCCAAGTATCTGGGAAAAGTTGAGTAAAATGCTACCAGTGTGAAATTGGTAGCTCTAAAAACAGAGGAAAAACTAAATTTTATACTAAAAGGGGTTATTTGTTAATGCTCTGTACAGTTTGATGTCAATGTAAAAAAACATCTTAAGTCCAGAAGAAACAGAATGAGATTACGGTCTTTGGAAAGGATTTAGATCCATTCTTAATAATCCTTTTATTTAGTAGAATTATTAACTAAAAGGAGGGGTTGAAATCTGGAGAGCATTGACATACTGGCAAACTTATACCTTGGCCAAGGAATTAAATGATATGTTTTGCTGTACTTGGTTGTAAGGAGCAATAGGTCTCCCATTAGAGAAGTGTATACAGAAAAGGTTATAGTCATATTCAGTATGATGTTATTGTTGTATTGATATTGCTGAGTAAATGTGGAATTCAAATTTATGTTTAGGCTTAATGTCTTTCAGTTAGCAAAATTTAGTATGTGAGGTGTTCATAGTTTGTTTAGACATGCAGTTTATTAGAAGTTAATTCTTAAACTGTTGTTTGTATGTTGTTTGTAACCAGCTGAAATAATGTGGGAAACATTCTCAAAACAGGTAAAAGGTAACAGAATTTTAGCTTAGAATACTTTATTTGTAAATGGGATAGAAGTTCTGATTTAAAGACCTGTAGGTTCTACACAGTCTGGATGAGTATGAAAACTGATCATATTGAGGAAGAAATCTAGACATTTTGCTCCCTTTCTACATTTAAAATAAACTAAGATTATTGTTTCCTTGTGCCATTTCAAAGGAGTAATACTACTTTGCGTTCTGCCAAGTCTGGTCAAAATCATATTAACAGTTTAAAAGTTTGCTATTTTACTTAGTTCTTTAACTTGCTCTATCAAATAAACTTTTTTTTTTTGAGAGTCTGTATGTCTTAATGGGTATTGTTACATAGGAAATATTACCTAGTTAAGCTTAAACATATTAATCCTAGTAGACAAGAAGTCATTGAGGTGAAATCAAATTGCAGGGTCCTACAAAGAGCTATTAATATTTTCCTTTAGGAGTGTTGTATTATAACTGCCAGGATGATCCTGTAGCTCCTCTTCCCCTTCAATAACCCAACTGGGGAGGTGCTGAAAAATGGCTGTTCCAATAAAGTAAACTTTATCTCAGAAATTTAGGTTGTTGTTTATGAAGTTGGACGCCCACATGTAGTAGGTATGTCAGCATATAGCAAGAGCATAGCCTTCCTGTGACTGACATACAGGAGTCCTTAGAAATCTCTGGATTGTAAGGAATCACTGTCCATTATTTCCTCAGAGGAGCTTGTTCCCTTCTTTCTCGTTAGACTCTAAGATATGCCCTGGAGACTTTAAATTTCTATTAACGAGTGGCAGTGTAGATTCTTGAGCTTGCTTTCCTTACAGTAACTTGCATGATATAACAAGCTTCAGAGATGTTGGGAGACTGAGGAAGACATTAATGTTTTAAACCTTACCGGCTGTATCTTCCAAAGGCTGCTTTCCTCTGTGCTAAGCTCCAAGTATCTTCAGAAGACAGTGCAGCACTTTGTAGTAAACTTGGAACTATTTTTTGACATTTCTTTTTATTTGCTTAGGTGGAAGAGTTAAGCAGGTTAGCTGTGGTTTAAATAACTAGCAATGTATGCTTTGCATTTACTACTTCAGTTGCATATGACTTCAAGAGGTTTATAAAGGTTTTGAAGTGATAATTTAGAAGACCGGTGGGTGTTTGGCCGTATAAAAGTTTGCAAGATTTGATCCATCCATCAGTGTGCCAGAGGTGAAATTGTGTGCAATTTAATCTTTAATCACATGTACACAATTCTAGTGTTTAAGTGCAGTTTTTACATTTGTACAGGTGCCAGTATCTTTTGAGTGATAGAAGAGGAATTCCTCCTTCTCTTTGAAGACAAAAAAGCAGAAACAGCTATAAACTACAGTAATTGTAAATAATTCAATGAGAATATATTCACAGTAACTTTAGAGTGAGAACAGGTCTGTTGTTGTCTTTGTCCAAATTATCGATGGTTACTTAGTTCAGAAGTTAGTTGTTTTGCTCTTCAGATTGTCTAAATTTTGTTTTAAAATGCAAAAATGGTTTATTTTTAAAAACAGAGGCCGTGGGAGCATCTGGTCAACGTCCTGTTTTCTGTCCTGTCCACAAACAAGAACAGTTAAAACTTTTCTGTGAAACATGTGACAGGCTGACATGCAGAGACTGTCAGTTACTGGAACACAAAGAACACAGGTACAAATATTACCATGTCTTAATTCCTGTGGTGCACATTCTCAGAGGAGGAAATGGCATTGATTTAAAATAGTTATGTCAATAAATACTGTTGTTGGACTGAAATGATCCCTTGCAGAGGAGAATCTCTGTGAAGTGCTGAAAACTTTTAACAGTGGGTCAGTGGGTTGAGCTTTGTCAAGTACTTGGAGAGCAGATTCAAAACAATGTGGTCTGATGTGATTTAGAGTGATTGAGGTGTCTGGCCTTGAGCAGGGTTGTAACTGGTCAGGGCTGTATTGAAATGCTACAGCCCTGAGCCCCTGGTGCTGTTAAGAAGCAAAAGTGATGTAGTCAGTCATGGGTAAGGTGACATTTTGAAAGGGGACATTTTGTGATGCAACGGTCTTTCAATTTAGGGTAATTTTGTAACAGTTTTGCCTCATAGATTAATATATCTTTCTAGTACAGAGGGAAAAACTGTGTGATTTTAGTTGCTTGCCTCATTCCAATTAAAAGAAACAATGGGTTCTGTCTCTGGAGCTTGCTTTTCTCTTAGTTGCTCGAAAAAAGTTAGAATGTCTTAAGATACATTGAAACTTCCTGCTCTTTAGCGGCTTGGTAATGTAGTAATTTGAATGTTTGAATAAGTGTTTTGCAGTGTGGTAATTGAGAACCTGGAGATAAATATGTATTTATCAGCCACTGCAGCACTGCTTTTCCTGGTCAGTCTACAACTAATGCTTCTCTGAGGATGCTTGATAGTACATTGCATGATTTAGTTTAGTGGAGCTTTTTCCAGAGTAGTTTTTCTCATTGGGCTATTACAGTAGCCTAATGGAGAACTTTTACTTTTGAAATCAGTACTGTGCCAACTTCAAATATTCCTGCTCTGTTCTTTCATGGATTTGATCATAAATATCCTAAAAGAAAGACTTGTCCAGAAAGTGTGGTCTCTTAGTGGTTTTCTAGTTGGTTTCTTTGCATCCCTTTTGTGCTTGATGCTAACTGATTAACACATGTATCTTGTTCTGCTTATCTGTTCTCTTCCAGCAAGAAAATACTTTATTATTAAGGTGCTTTGTTGCAGAGTATTATTTAAAAATTGTTCTATCTGCAGATGTGAATTACAGATAATTAGGGTGACTGCTTCATCTGCCATGAAGTACAACTGAGATTTGTATGAAGCTCACTAAATCATTGAAGGAAAATCATGCCAAGTGGAAACAAGAATTGATTTTAATCTTCTGTTTACTACTTAATTGAAATCCTAATGGTTTACACCAAAGGAGGATTAATCACAATTTCAGTAGCAACATGGTCGTGTTCAGTTCAGAATTTCAAGTGAAAGAATTGCTAGTGATTCTGTAGAAAGATGACATTCTTCTAATAGCCTAATGCTGTGTGATTCCTCTAGTTTAGGTAGTTTTCAGTCCATAGCCTTTGGAACCTAGATGTACAATTTAATATGTATCTTTTTTAAAAAAGTCTTTTGGTTGTACCAGGAGCTACAGCAAAATTTTAGCAGCACTAGGTAAGCTTAGACTTTTTTTTTGTCCTTAAAGTAGAAATCCAATTTTCAATTTAATTAAAGTAGTTTTAGAAAATCTTCAGATCTCCAGACATACCAAATTTTGTAGCCTTTGGGCTTTAGTAGTTTTAATTTTTTGCATCATAGTACCTAAAATCTTGTGATGCTGTCTGTCTGCAAGAACTTTGGGCAGTTCTTAAAAGAAGCAACATTCTAACATTGAGACTGAAGAATCTAAACTCTTGTAGCTGAAACTTGTGTGTTGCTGGTACAAACTGGATGAACATGCGTTGGGTCGTTTCTCCTGTCCATAGTGTTCTGTTTGCCTAAGTCTCTGTTACTGTAATTGTAAGTAAATTGAATCAAGAAACTGTTAATATAAATTTGATTATAGGTCCAAACAGTCTTCCTGTTAGATGAAATTATAATGTTCTCCTAGATTTTCACAAAAGATGGCATTACTTTCTTTATAGTTGTGGTTGGGAGATAGTATAGGTTACTTCTGATGCAGCTTATAAGATGCTTAATTTTAATTGTGGGAATTCTCAGTCAATTTGGCTGTTAGGATTTAGTGTAGTGAAGAAGGGAAGACATTCTGGGAACTTAAGTTTTAAAGAATTGTATCTCAGAAGCATGAAATTTACTTGCTGCAAAGACAATAATTGGTAAGCAACTGATGGGAGTCCTGGGTTTAGGGGACAATTTTTTGGTAGTTGAGCAGGTGATCAGAAAATATGCAGGTTCTTGAAGCTACTGAATTCCCCTTGCCATTTTCAACATAAGATTTTTGCTTCTGTTGCATTGCTAATTCCTCTTGTGATGCATAGTATGTTAGAAAAATGCAAAATTGCATTATTTTCCTTCTATGGTCACTACTTGCCCCTGTTTCAGTTGAAGCAATGGAAAGTGCCTCTGATGCAGTAGCTGTTTGGTTGAAGGAAACTATGTGTACTTCACTTGGAAGTACCTAAAAAAACTATTAAAAATTAAATTATTTATTTCTTGGTTTTGGTGTTTGTTTTGTTTTTTAAATAGGAATATTTGCTTTCAGGTTAAACTAATTCAGTCAAATACAAGTAGGATCATCTCAGTAGAAAATAATTTTCTACAATAGGGTTTTTAAATATAGTTTAATGTGAAGCTGTTAGTGCATTTTCCTCATCTAACATTAAGAAAATTAATTATCAATCTCTGAAGTTTCTGGTGCTTCCTTTAGCTGGTGTTCCTTTAGCAGTGTGTTGTCTCCCATAGAGATTCAGTGTCTGGACACTGAAATGTTTTGTCAGTACTGTAACATTTTGCACATTGATCAGCATACATTTAGTTTGATTTTTCTGTGTATTGTATAAGGTTTTTTTGTAGCTTTACGTCTAAATTGGGAACCTTTAGTTTCAGTACGTTGCTCCTTGGTAATTGATACCTTCTTTTGCATGTTGAAAAGGTATCAGTTTCTGGAAGAAGCATTTCAGAACCAGAAGGGTGCAATTGAGAACCTATTGGCCAAACTGCTTGAGAAGAAGAATTATGTAAATTTTGCAGCCGCCCAAGTTCAGAATAGGTAAGTACCCCAAAATTATTAACTGTTACTATTACATTGGCTTTTTAATGAATCACAGTAAGGTGAATGATGGGACTAGAATTATTGTTACGTTTTAGTTGACTCTTGTATCTTTAGTTGTATTAGACTTAATTAATTTTTGGAATGTTTTCTTCCCTACAGTGCTGTGCATCTGTAGGAAATTGTTACAAGAAACAAATGTCAAAGATGATGTCTTGTGGCAGCTCTGAGTGGAACCAAATATGTGACACAGTTATTACACTTAGGGGAGGGAGGAGAAAAGAGGAAAAAAAAAAAAAGGAATAAAAAAGGCAAGGCAAACCCATCTTACCATTTCTGCTAAGTTCAGCTCTAGGTGACAGAAGTTTGGCTGTAGAGATGAACAATTATTTTTTTTTTTAATACATTTTTGTTTTGAATTAATGCCTCTGATGACTGTATAATAAAAACTTTTTATGAAATTGAATTCTTTTTAATTGGTCAAACAATACTTAGTACAATTACCTGAAAAGAAGACAAGATTTCCCTTAGGTAGATTAACTTAAATATTCCAGGTTTAGTTGAAATTCAACATCATACACAATATGGAATATATATCAAGAGAGAGCACATGATTGCTGCTGGCTTTTCACCCACTTATGCTGGTGTGGTGTGCTGAAGGTCAGGGAATTCCACTGTGATTCTCGGTGGTTTTGTGAGCCTTCTGCAACTTCTGAGTCATCTGCAAAATGACACGTCATCTGGAGATGGGAAGTACAAGAGAAGAAGGAAATGTACCAAAGACAAAAGGAGAAGTTCTGGTGCAAATTTTTAACTCCTAGTAGTGCCCTGTAAAAAAAAAAAAAAACCACAACAAAACCAACTAAGCTATAAATTTTGCACTTACTCAAACTTTTTCAATACAAAAATTGCTCCTTCACTCCTCTAGGGTGGGAAGATGCCTGTGGTGTTTTAGTGCTTGTTGGCATGGTATAAAGTGACTACCTAATGCCTGATGATACATTTCTCTTTTTTTAGGATAAAAGAAGTAAATGAAACTAACAAACGAGTAGAACAGGAAATCAAAGTGGCTATATTCACCCTCATCAATGAAATCAATAAAAAGGGAAAATCTCTCTTGCAGCACCTTGAGGTACAGTTAAGAGAAATAATGATAAGTTTTTCTTCAGAGTGAAGGAATCGTAAAGGAGGCAATGACTTTAAATATACTTTCTGGCTAGCACATTCTGAGTAGTAATTTAATTTTTATTCAAACCTATGAAAATTTAACTTATTATTAACTTTTTCAATCTGAAGAGAAGAAATCCGTGGTAAGAAGTTTGTTCATACCTTATTGCCAGTCTGCCATGATGTGACTGAAAAATTTAAGATCAAGTTACTTACCATAGATTTCTTCTGGTTAAGGAACAGTTATTTGACAATTAAGTAGAGTATTCCTGAAATAAAAGAGTAATTGATTAGGAATGAAATAGTTTAAAATTACACAAGGAACAGTTTGGGGTTTTCTTGTTTACCTTGCACTTGTTACAAGCTAGAAGAATTCCATTGGAGACTCCTTTTTTGTAAGGTTGTAACAGTTGCCCCGTCAGGTGTTGTTAAAGTTGAATCCTGAAGATTTGGTACTGCAATACAGCTTTTCAGCACAGGGCTTACTTACAGCTGGCAGGTTATCAAGGGCTGAAGATTTCTGCTGAGTTTACCTGTGTACTGGCACAGGAGCTGGTGTTCAGGGTGCCTGAGTCACTGCTGGTGCTGTCTCTCCCAGTTGCTGCTCTGGTGGTAGCAGCTGCAGGAACGCCAGGCACCGTGTGGTGCGGAGCTGCCACTGGTGTTGGTCTCCAGTCTCGGTCACTCCCCCAGTTTTTTGTCATACTACTATGCCTCTGGCAACATGAGGAAGAGAACTAGTCTTGTTTTAGTAGTTGATATTTTCCTGGGATAAAGCAGAAGCTCTTCTCTGAGCCCATTATTTTCCCTGCATTTTGATGCCTCTGAGAAGAATGGTAGAATGAAATGATAAAGAGTTATTGCTGGATGGTTGTAGCCACTCTGAATGTGAGCTTTAGCATAAGGTGCTTTGCTTGTGACATTTTTGTTTTGCTACAAGAACTGTGATAACAGTTTACATTTTCTCTGAAATTTGAAGGCCCCTTTGTAATAAAGTTTTTGTTTTCTTTCTAGAATGTAACAAAGGAGAGACAGATGAAGTTAATACAACAACAAAATGACATCACTGGTCTTTCGCGACAAGTGAAGCATGTGATGAACTTTACTAATTGGGCTATTGCAAGTGGCAGCAGTACTGCTTTGCTGTACAGTAAACGACTGGTAAGGAAGCATCCTCTGACTTGTCTGTACAGTACAGGGAATGTTTAGGTGATGATTTTCCAAGAATTGTGTAGCTTCAGTAGATTACATCCAAGGAGGAGACAATGATTGTTTATGCTTATTTGAAAAAACAAAAACAAAAAAACACCTTCTGTAATAATGGCATCATTTTCCTGACTTGTAAGACACTTTTCATTCATAAATTAAGGACTTCACAGTTTTATTGTAGCAGGAATGGGGTCAAACTCTGTGAAGGCACCTCAGTGTTTCACTTGAGTTGTTGCAGAAGCAGTGGCATTGTGTAATAATTTCTCTGTAAGTGCTCTCTATGGGACTGATCAAACTTGATGTTGACCATCGTTGCTGGTGGTCCAGCAGCCTGAAACTGCTGGGAAAAAGCATATTTCGTAATGTTCTCATTTTGTATTTCATTGTCATCAACAGTCTTGTTTTTGCTTTCTATTAGATAACATTCCAGTTACGTCACATTTTAAAGGCACGTTGTGATCCTGTCCCAGCTGCCAATGGAGCAATACGCTTCCATTGTGACCCTACATTCTGGGCAAAGAATGTCGTCAATTTAGGTGAGAAAATTGTGTTTGATTATTCTGTGTTACTTGGAAAACTAGATTGAGTTGGCGTGTTAATTAACATGAATGAGTTGGAGTGGGAGACATCTCTTAATGCAGAGACCAAACCTCCCTTAATATGACCCATGGTCCTGGCCTAGCCTGGACTGGAGGTCACCAGAGGGGGCGATGCTATCCACCCTGTTCTATCCAGGCATAAACGTGTTTTGTGTATAACCTGTTCTCAGTCACTCAGTGGTGGGACACTCTCCACTGTTGCCTGAATATCTTTTCCCACACTTTTCTTCCTTGGGTGTAGAATCTTTATGCTCAACATGTTTTTTTTTTTCCTTTTTCATTTCTCATCTTGTCTGTTGTTGTGAATACAAGACATCTCTGTCTTGTCTCTGAGGCTGTGCATTTCCAGTTCTTTTGCTCTTTCCTCACAGGTCATGTTTTTAGTTTTGCAGTTTCTTCTTGTAGTCTGAGTTTTTTTTTGCTTCTGTCATGTAGTTATGGAGACTTAAAAAGAAAATGTCAAGCTTAAATTGCTTTGTTACTGCCCCTGAGTAAACTGAGTTAGAAACATCTGAAATATTGTGCTTTTATCAACCTTTGGATAATGATGGAGATTCAACTGTTTACTACTTCTTTTTTTGTTTTGTTTAGGTAACCTTGTTATTGAAAATAAACCAACTCCTAGCTACACTCCTAATGTGGTGGTTGGACAGAGTCCTCCAGGAACAAATCACATCAGCAAAACTCCAGGACAAATCAATCTAGCACAGCTTCGACTTCAGCATATGCAGCAGCAAGTGTATGCACAAAAGCATCAGCAACTGCAGCAGATGAGGATGGGACAGCCAAGTGGGTCAGTTCCCAGGCAGACAAGTCCACAAGTCTTACAGCAGCAGGTAAGAATCTTCTGTGTTCTTTTTTCACCTTTTATCGTAACACTGAGACTTAAAATTGCCCTATCAAGTAGAAACCTACAAAGCAGTTAATGAACGTGAAAATCTTTTGAAATTCGACATAAATATGACAACTATTGGCTTTTCTTGATGTTATGTGACTAGTAAACCTACTACTGTGGAAGGAGATTGGCTTCTTTTTTCCATGTTAAAGGCAAAAATTTTAAAAAACAAAAACCCTTGCAGCCTCCCAGGTTGATCAGCATGCAGACCATGCAGAGGGGTAACATGAACTGTGGGGCTTTCCAAGCACATCAGATGAGAATGGCTCAGAATGCTGCTCGTATACCAGGAATACCACGCCACAATGGACAGCAATACTCCATGATGCAACCTCACCTTCAAAGACAAGTATATCCGGTGTACACGCTTCATTTGTGCCATTGTGCCCAACTTCCATTACAATAGATGATACTTCCAACTGTAAATGTGTTTATCTGTAACACTTCTAACTCACAGCTACACACATTTATGTGCTTTTTCATGTTGCATACTGTACTGTGATGTTTTTGATGAACATATGAAAATGCAAACCTTAAGAATGAAAATTAATTCTAATGTTTGCATTGCATTTTAGATCTGGGAAACAAATTCCGTTTTTCATTTTTCAGTGACATTCAGCTTTTGGGTTTCTCAAAGAGTAGTCAGGAGCTGTGAAGTTTAAGGTGATGTAGTTGGGGGTTTTTAATGAAACCAAATTCTAAAGAGTTTTAAAATTCAAACCAGAAGCATGATGCAGAGCTCTGCATACCATTAAAAATAAAAATTATGTAAATTAATGTTAATATAGGTAGAAAAAAAAATGAATTTATAATACTTGAAAAAGTTACTTTTAAAAAAAAGTTTGTAGACTGACATATGGACTCTAACGTTGTCTTTGGAGGAAGTAATTGCTTTAAGAAAATATCTAGCCACGTAGTGGCTTTTCTTTTTTCTCCAAAGTAAACAAAAACAGCAGTTGATTTGCGTTCAGTTCTATCAGGTTATGTTGACAGGAATGTGAGTTTATACATTCTCCTTTCCTCCCCTCCCCAGCATTTGGTTGAGGACAATCCTATAGTGTGTGTTGCAGTCGTATGCTCAGTGGTTGTCTGATTTATCCATAAAGCAGTCGTGGTCTCTTCCCTTGTCCCACAGCATTCTAATCCTGGGCACGCGGGGCCTTTTCCAGTTGTTTCTGTGCACAACACCACTATCAATCCAACTAGTCCTACTACAGCCACAATGGCCAGTGCAAACCGTGGTCCAACGAGTCCCTCCGTTGCAGCAATTGAACTAATTCCTTCCGTCACTAACCCAGAGAATTTACCTTCACTGCCAGACATCCCACCCATACAGGTCAGTGAAGATCAGGCACTTATGCTGTGGGTGAAGTAATGCTTTCCTTTCTTTATCTTTTTACTTTCGGATGCCAGTACTTGTCTATTGAATGGTATAGTTAATTGTGATATAAAGGTAAAGAAGTAAAATCTTCAGTCCTTAACTTGGGCATGCAGCTATTTTAGTTACATAGGGATGACCTGCTTGACCTGTATTAATGTTTAGATTAATCAGTATTTAATGGCAGTCCTATAGTAAACTTGATACTTAGTTCATCCCAAGCACTGCGTTTACTTGTGTTCTTCCACAAAACTATCATATGGGAAGATGTCACTAGAATAGTTAAATAGTTGTGTATGTTGAAAGCCCCAAATGGTGATTTATTCAGAGTTAAAGTTGTCAGGCACTTCTCTGTCATGTTCCTGAACACACTGTTTGCAGTTAAGCTGTCTTGCAATTGATAGTTTTAAGCAGTTACGGTAATAGGGTACTTGTTTCTTTGGTGTTAATAGATACTAAAGTCTGTGTGAAAAGTGAATGGGAGGGAGGTTTCACATCATACTAAGGAAAAATAAGTTTGTGGTTTCTCGTAATATCTTCTTTCTGGAATAAGTTTTGGAGTGTTAGTAATCAGGTGGCTCATATGATTAACACAATTTGTGTGACTAACTCACTGAACACATGGGGACCAAAAAGTTTGGAATGACCTAGAGTAAGTTCATGACCATATGTCACTGTTTGACTCAGGTCCGACAACAATGCTCTCGATCCCCTCCCCCCCCCCACCCAGGTAGGGAAGGAGAGAGAGAAAAAGAGAGAGACTTGACTGGATTGAAAACTAAACTACACAGCTTTAATTAAAACACTAATGAATGATACAAGAAAATATATACAATTATATACAGATATATTCAGGTATGGGCAAAAGCCTCTCGCCTCAGCAACTCCCACAGCACTTCCCTGAACTGGGAAGAGTCCTGAGGAATCCCGGAGCTGCTGCTGGAGAAAGCACAGAGTGATGAGGGTCAGCCTAAGGGTCGACAGTGATGGATGAACAGAGTCCTCCCCAGATGCCGGCCATGGATGGAAGAGAAGGGAAGAAGAAGAAGGAAGGAAGTTGTCTTCTGTGATCTCTGACCTTCCTTTGAGCTTACGTAGATATATGGAATGGAATATCTCTGGCCAATTTTGCTGTCTGTCTAACTCAGCCTCCTACGGGGGGGTCACAGATCTTCCGGTAGTGTCTGAGCCGGCAGAGTGAAAGTGTGGCCTTGAAGCCTCGGTAGTTAGAAAAACATTCCACTGTCTTACCAGCCTAGCAGAACACACTGTTGCTAGTTAAAGGAAAGCTTACTGAAGGAAAAAAAATCAGTAAAAAGAAAAATTGGCTTCATCCTGGCTCAAACCAGGACACCATACTGGAAGAACTCAGATATTTAGAAGCTTTTTACTTTGATGTGACTGTGGGTTTCTGTTTTGAAAGACTAATCTGTGTGAAGCTGATAAAAATGTTTGCTGGTGTCCTGAATCCTTGAAAGGACAGTGAACAATTCTGATAAAGATACTAATCACAATTTAAAGATGTGGAACTATTAAAATTAGGCCTCTCTGATTCAGACTTTTGTTTTTGCTTCTCAGCTTGAAGATGCTGGTTCAAGTAGTTTGGATCACCTTCTGAGTAGATACATTACAGGCAGCCACCTACCCCCACAACCTACAAGTAGCATGAATCCCTCCCCAGGACCTTCTGCTCTGTCTCCAGGGTCATCAGGTAAATATGAGGGGAATTTCTACTCATTCTAGAAAGTGATGAGTATTTCCGATATTTAGGTGGAAAATAATTACCTACCATTTCCTGAGAAAAGGGTATTTTGTTATTTTAAAATTTATTTTGTTCAGAACTAAGCTCTCTTGGAAATTTAAAATTTACCCTTCTTCAGAATATAGGAACAAACGGCCAGTAGATTAATGTAGTGTTCCAGATAGATGTACATGCCATATTTTTATCTTACGTTACAGCAATCCTTTTTTTGTGCATCAGAGGATGTAGTTCATTTATTGCCCTCAAATTATTACTGTCTAGACATTCTGAGGTTTTGGAAGTTAATAGAATAGCTTAGTCACAGAAATACTTAAACCCAACAGTTGTTTGAGCAAAGTGATTCTAAAGTATAGCCGGTTGATAACAGGGCTGTTGTAATGCATGTGAACAAACTGTCACCAGTGACTAATGTTGAGTTACTTAAACTTTGAAAATGTCAATTTCTATAAGTAAGAAGCCAACTGGAGTAATTTCAGATGTACGTCTCTTAGTCTTACCTCTGCAAGATTATGGTAAGATTCTGTGAATGAATGATTGCAGCAGTGGCACTTAGTATGTTTCTCAAGACCTGCATGCAAAGCTTAGAGTCTGCTAGTCTTTACTGTATTGGTGGATGTCTGTGAATGAAATTTGAGAACGTAATGGACTGAGGGCTGTAGCACAGTTTAGATTAGGTGAAATGATTATTGGGACTTTAACAACTCTGTGTTATATGCATTTTTTATTTAATGTAGTGTTAGACCTTTGTTCTGATCAGATGACTGAGATTAGGATATTCCAGCAGCACTTCTGCCATTACTCAACACTAGTCATTTATTTTATTGCAGAATGTAAATTTGTAGCGTCAACTTCTACACTTCTTTGCAGGTTTATCCAACTCCCACACTCCTGTGAGGCCACCTAGTACCTCCAGCACAGGTAGCAGAGGAAGGTGAGTATGTTACATTAATACTGTCAGGCTGAAAATTCAGACATCATTAACTCAAAGAATGAATTGGTAACAGGTCAATAGGACTTTTACCTGTGATCTAGCAATGGAAGAATGCTAACAGAAGATTTTTCTTCTTCACTATGATTCTCTGCTAGCAGTCTTGTAAACTTGAGGTATCTTGTAAATGTTCTGATGTACTTTGTGTTTGAAATTGCTCAGGAAACTGAAATGTCTTAGCTCTGATGAGTTTTCCTCTTCTTTATGTTCTGGTTTCCTTTTTAGCTGTGGCTCCTCAGGCAGAACTGCTGAGAAAACTGGTCTTAACTTCAAGTCTGACCAAGTGAAAGTCAAGCAAGAGCCAGGGACAGAGGAAGAGATATGCAGTTTCTCAGGAACAGTAAAACAAGAAAAAACAGAGGATGGCAGAAGGAGTGCTTGCATGGTAAAGTTAGTTTGTGCAACAGTATGTTATATTTTCTTTCGTACCAGCATGTTTAACAATTAGGAAATAATAAAACAGTTTTACTTTTAAGCCTTATATTCTGTTAACAACCCTGAGGATTGAGAGGTGTTTTGCTCCCTAGCAGTATGTCTGAACTTGAAGTGTCGGCCAGCTCAAGTGGTAAGCTGTTTGTTTTTGTAGTGCTGCTGAGGCTGCAAATTACTGGGGATTTGTGACATAGGTGCCAAAAAACTGGCAACGGGACTCAGTAGGTTGCTGGCTTATGTTGAACAAATAAGCATTAAATGATGGCAGACATTTCCCTGCCAGTTTTGGACAGGACTTGACCTAGTGATGTGGGTGCAAAACACACCCAGTCCTTGCAGCTTTTATGTATTATGATAGGTACTTGCATGGTGAAAGTAGTTCAGTAGAAAAAAAACCTTAATCTCAGTTTGGGCCATGCTGAGGACTTTATGCTCTGCCAGACAGAGGATAGGCTGTTGTGTAAATTTAATCTTTAGCTGTTAAAATTAAATACAACCAGCAGTGTAGTGTGTTTACTGCTTTTACCCCCAAACTAGTACAAGCTGTAAGTGACCCATTGGTTGTAGTTCCTGAACATCCATAGGTGTGCAGTGACATTGAGAAATCTTCCAATCAGTCAAAAGTTCTTATGCCACAGCATAAATACAGTGTTTATGCAAGTGAATATTTTTCAGTGTTGATTTCAGCTATGCTTGATTTAATAGTATTGTATACTGCCACCAGGGTGGTGGATTTGAGGATTTTTCCTAATGACGGAAGGTATATTTAAACAATTTATCAGTGTGTTTGGCTTGAAAGTTTATCATGTTACGCATCATTAGAAATGAATCTGTTCAGAAAGGATGGACTTGTAAAAAAGTGTTTTTCAGTACTGTATGCAATTCAAGTCTTCATAATGATTTGGCACTTGTTTTGGGAGGTGAATCTAGTACCCTTAGGTAGTAGAGAGCTTTTGTCTGCCAATGTGTGAGGATAGATGCCCTTGTTAAACTGATGCTTGGATTTTTATGTGCTACTCTCATTTCAGCTTAGCAGTCCTGAGAGCAGCTTGACTCCACCACTGTCCACTAACTTGCATCTGGAAAGTGAATTAGATGCATTAGGAAGTCTTGAAAATCATGTAAAAACTGAACCAGCAGATTTAAGTGAAAGTTGTAAACAGTCTGGCCATAGCCTTTTAAATGGAAAATCGCCAATGCGGAGTCTAATGCATCGATCAGCTCGGATTGGAGAAGGCAACAGCAAAGATGATGATCCAAACGAGGACTGGTGTGCAGTGTGCCAAAATGGAGGGGATCTGTTGTGTTGTGAGAAGTGTCCGAAGGTGTTTCACCTGACTTGTCACGTACCAACACTCCTCAGCTTCCCAAGGTGCCAGAAACAGTGTAATGGTTCCTATAGTCTTATTCATGTGGTAGATGCCAGTGCAGTACCAAAAGCACTGTTTGATCCTCAGAAAACAAACCTGACATTTCAAAGGTCTGCCTGAATTTTGTTTGGTGCAACTGTCAGTCTGTGTCTGATAAACATATGGCCTCTCCAAGTGTGATTCTGTTACGTAAAGTTCATTTCAAAGTCATGTTGAGAAAGGTGTTGTAAAATATCAGAACACACTTGTGAAAGGAATCTGAAGGCAGGAAAAATGGCCTTGACTGGCAGAATTGTGAGCTTTAAGAGTTATTCCTTATCTTTGGATGTCCAAGTGTTTACTACAGTACAATTTGTAACAGCTAATGAAAAAGTCTTTGTAGTCGTCACTGATGAGACTTTATCTCTGAATGTCTGGAATAATGGTGTTTGTTTCTGTTTAGTGGAGAGTGGATATGTACGTTCTGCAGAGATCTGAGCAAACCAGAAGTAGAATATGATTGTGACAATTCACAGCACAGCAAGAAAGGGAAAACAGCACAAGGCCTGAGTCCTGTGGACCAGAGGGTATGTCTCAAATCTGTAGAAATATGTTTCTTACGAAAAGTGTTTTCTCACATTAGCTTTTCCCTCACTTGTTTCTTAAAGTTTTGTTTTTGTTTTTCTGCAGCAAAGTAAATACAGTTGTGGCTTTTGCAAATAAACCAAACCTGAAGTCCAAGCCTGTAATGAGTAATGAGATTTTTCTTGCTGAGTCCACATGTCCAGGTGTTGGTGACCATATGAGTGTGCTTCAGCACATTGGGACTCTTAAACATCTAGTAGCTAAAACTTGCATGTAAACACATACTCTGTATTTAAATGCATCTTTTACTAGGGATTAATACCTTCAGTGTTCTTAATTAGAAGTTCTTTGCATTTCACATTGATAAACCCTTCATATAAACAGTTATGTAAGTTTAGTGTATTAAGTTCATGTTGTGAGAGGTGCTAGAAATATTTAGGTGCATTCTTATGGACCTTGACAATTATTTTTAGCTTTATCAGTCAGCGTTTGCATAAAGCGTTAGAATATAATCAATTAAAAATCCTCCAAAGGAATTAGAAGCAAAGGAGAGAAAAGGATTTCAACAAGGAATTAATAAAAACACTCTGGCTTTCGTTTCAAATTGTGTAATTTTGTCTTGTGGGGAATAGAGTAAAATTCTGTAACTCAGTCCTTTCCTGTTATATGCACTTACGGTTGGACAAAAGCAGTTGTTGTTTGTCTTTTTTTAATTTTATTTTGACTGTATATTATTGTGCTTCTTCCTGTTTGACTTTAGCCCTAGGCTATTGTTTAGGAAGAAGAAAGCAAAAAGGGGATATATTTCTGCTGTGTGAACAGTAAGGTGGTGTTCTACCCTCTATTTACATTTTATAATAAAGCTTGTGGGGACTGCATTTACATATTCTAGTACTAAATTGCTTAAGTAAAACCAATTTAAAAGAGGGAAACTTGAACCTCTTGACTGAGAATAAATTAAGGATATTAATATGAAGTTGTTTATTTCTTTGCAAGAAATGTGAACGTCTCCTGCTTTACCTGTACTGTCATGAACTGAGCATTGAATTTCAAGAGCCAGTCCCAGCCTCGGTGAGTCTTCTGAAAAAATAGTTTGTAATTTATTTTTGGCATAACATCTCTAAAAGTCTAGAGTTGAGTTTGGGAAGGAACTGACTGCTTTTACTTGAAGCATGTCCCCTTGATCAATCTGAAAGTTCTGGCAGTAATCCAGCATTTCCTGATTCTGAGAGAAGAGACAGAAGCTTATTCTGTAGTTTCTTCATGCAGAGGCTCTACTCCCAGTCTCAAACCCAGATATTTTAAAAAAAACAGCGTTTTTGGATAATCTTTTAAGTGATAGGAGGAAAGAAACTGCTTTTAACTCTTCTGTTTTCAGCTGTAAAAAGTAGCTATGATGAAAAGCACTGCTGTGCTCTGTGTGATAGACACTGAAGTTTGGAAAGAACAGTTTTAGGAAAGGAAATTGTTCTCATTTGCTCAATGTGCGTACTTGTGCTTTGAGAAGTGAAGAAACTGAACTGCTTCTGTGAACTATGCAGTAACAAACCACTGTTTTTTACAGATACCAAACTACTATAAAATTATAAAGAAACCAATGGATTTATCTACAGTGAAAAAGAAACTGCAAAAGAAGCATTCCCAGCACTACCAGACTCCTGAGGATTTTGTGGCAGATGTCCGGTTGATCTTCAAGAACTGTGAAAGGTTTAATGAAGTATGTTAACTTCCAATCTGTATACATTGGGTTTTTTTAGATTAAGATTTATTTCAAAATAGTTGTGCAGCCTGTCCAGTTGAATGAAGGCTCTACTTCCAGTCGTAACTTATGGACCAGATGCTGAATCAAACACTTAGAAAACAAAGAAAGCAAAACAAATGCAATTACAGAACTACCTAGTTTTAGCTAAGAAGGGAGACTAGGCTTTAACAGCAAAGTGTATTCACTGGCATGGATAAATGACTGAGGAGCAGGCTGACCTTGTTACTGTATATCGAATATGTTGTAGAAGTGCTTGGGAAGTTTGGCAATAAAGATAATCAAGCAGTCCTTAAAACTGTCTCAAGCTATACGGATAATTGTCCTTATGAAATATGGTAGACTTCTATTGAGGAAACTTCCTCTACTGAGGAATAATGCCTTTCTGAAGAATATTCTACTGGTTTAGGACCTCATGCAAGTTGAATCCAGAAAAGCATTGTATTAATTCTGGGTAGTATTAAGGCTGGTGCTTCACCTCATGGGTAGTTTGGCTCTCACAGAAATCAAGTTTCAGTAAATAATTTCTGTGTGTATGGTGTAATTTTTTTGATTAATGTTTTGCAGTGAGCTCATCTGTAAATGAAATATTTACAGCTTAGATGTAAAACGTGACTTGGGGAGATAAATTACCCAGGTGTTACTAGCTGGAACAATGGGAAAAAAAATTCTGAATATAAAAAAAAATGTGCTGCAACAGAGTAGGAGCTGAGATAAGAGGGTACCCTCATTTCTGAGGTGCCTTACATTAAGGATGACAGAAATCTCTGGAGAGAAGGCATCACAGGGAATGGCTTTCTTCTGACCTTAGAAATGCATAAGACAGCCAGTATTTTTCTGTAAAATGTAATCTGAGTTTTGAAGTGTTTAGGCTGCATTTCTGGCTCTGAAGAGATAAAATGCAGGAAGTACACAAACCTACAATTAAAATTTCAGCCGTTCCACAAGTACACTAGTAAAAATCAAGGTTAATGGTGTAATGCTGTAAATGCTCACAGGCATCTGGGACTTTGACACCCCTGACTCCCTTGTCTCTGTGTTAGGTGGAGGTTAATGAGCACTATGGAGGAAGTTGTAATTATGTGAACTTCTCAATCAGGGGAATTAATGAAACATCTACTGTGGAGGAAAACATGCTGCAGCTCTTAGGGACAAGTGTAAAACAAGGGAGTAAGGATTGATAAATGTGGTACTTGTGGAGATTTTTTTAAAAAGGTGTTTCAGTGTTGTCTTGCTGTTTGAAATGCTGGCTCTTGAAAAAGATTAGTCACCCTGACCTCTCGTAATAGCATCATGTCTAGTGCCTCTGAGCCATATGCTTTTAAAAAATAGAAATCAGAGTGGGGCAACACCCCCAGGAAAGTAGTCTTGTGGAGCACATCTCTAAAGTGAGACTTTTCCACAATAATGTCTAAGCAACTCAAATTTTAACAAAGCAGTCATGAGTTGAGTGCAATTATGCAAATGACTGATAGATACTTATGTGAACAAAAGTTATATGTTTTGTTGAAGGTTTATTTACCTCATGTTACCCTCCTTAGACTGTTGTAACCTGCTTCCGCTAAGTTTGAGAGCTAAAGAGGTGTAGTCCATAACAAACTGTTCTGTTGTTATGGCTGACTTTAGTCATCCAATCCTGTGCAATCTCATAACTTTAGAAAGGATTATAATTTCATTTTTTTTGACTCTGGTATCCTTTTTAGATGATGAAAGTTGTTCAAGTTTATGCAGAAACACAAGAGATTAATTTGAAGGTAAGCGTTTCAGACCATGCACACTTGGTGACGGGATGTGCATTTCCAACAGGTGAATATTGCTGTCTTCTTTCATTTACAGGCTGATTCAGAAGTAGCACAGGCAGGGAAGGCAGTTGCATTATACTTTGAAGATAAACTTACAGAGATCTACTCAGACAGGACCTTCCAGCCTTTGCCTGATTTTGAGCAGGAAGAGGATGATGGTGAAATTACTGAGGACTCCGATGAAGATTTTATACAACCACGTAGAAAACGCCTAAAATCAGATGAGAGACCAGTGCATATAAAGTAATCTAATTATATGGACCAAAAATTTATTGTAAAAACTGTTATTTAAGTGTTCCTGGAATATTATTATGCCTACAGTGGCCATCTTGAAGAAGCTGATAGCTTTTTAAACAGTATTAGATTACAAAAAACACTTACTTGTGCAGAAAAGCATTCTCATCAAAAGGGGAAAAAAACCTGTATTGTAATTTTTTTGGGGGGGGGTTTTTTGCTGTTTGTGTTGTTTGTTTTTGTCTTTTCCTTGGTTACTTGCTATATTCTTTCTTTTCCTGATGGAGGGGACACACTCATCCTAGTCTCACAGAGGAGGATGAATGTTGAAGAGAAGCAGATTTGGTAGATGTTCAATGTACAGATAAGACTGCTTAATGAAACATTCTGCAGGACTGGGCCAGTATAGTTACAGTATCTTGCTGGGCTGCAGTAAGCAATGTTCCTGAAATCCCCTCTTAGTGTGAACTTCAGTGTGTGTTGGTCATTGCCTTTTATCATCATCTCATCCAGGCTGTGTTGTGAACAATTGATCTTCTGTGTTGACCCAGTTATCTAGATTTGACTTTATACATTTTGTGTGTAGCAAAAAGAAAAAAAAAATCATTAAAGTGTTCTGAATTGGCAAGTGCAGGAGTGTGAGTTCTTGACAGATGACAGACTAAACTGATTGTACCAATCTCTTTTCTGTAGGACTGATACATTTACTAGGGATCCTGTACACAGAACATTTTAATGGCGATCATGACAAGTCTTAGCATTGTGTCATCTGTCCCTGATCCCCCTAATGAGGCAGAATGTTATCTCCAGTATTCCTTGCCTAATTTTCTGTACTTAAAATATAGACTGAAGAGGTAATAACTGGTTGGAGTGTTTTTCCAGTCTTCCTAAATATCAGTTTCTAATAGACCACTCGGCAAACAATAACCTGTTAACTACCAAATGTGTAAAATTTCCTGTATTCACTTTGTCTTATTTGTAAATAGTGAATTGAGATTTCTTGCAGAGCAGCAACATTTGCTGAACTGTTTTTAAGCTAAACTGTATTCTTATTAATTGTTCCTATCAAGAAAAAATTTGTAATATACGCTATTTCTAACATTGCATTCATTTTGAGGTTCTGTTTTATTTTTATTAGAGTACTACTCAGAACTTTTTTCAGAAGCAGCTTATGAGCAAAATGTCTAGAAAGATTGGAAGAAATCTATTGAGATTGGGTTACTTTCCATCCACTGAGCAAAACACTTGGATGGGCCAGTATTTGGCTTGGAGTGGTTTCTGGTCCAATATTGAAAACAGAACAAGTTCCCTGTTTCCCTGTGGCAGGCATCTCTGCAGTGCCTTCCCGTTGCATATTGCCTTCATCCTAGCATTTCTGGTTAGAAATTACCTCATCACGAAGTAATTCTAATTCGAACAGTTGTTTCCTTCTTTTCTTACAGAAATACTAGAAATAATAAATGTAATTTCTGGCCTTCATATGGGCTATATCTTCATGTTAAAGTAAGATGAAGGACTAATGTAATTGGATGAAGTCAAGTTGACAGACTAAATTTGCCGTAAGATATAGTGTGAATACAGCAGTTCTGTGGTAAATCACTGAGGTTTTGGTAAACTCAGCATGAGCAATTCCTGTGACATTGTATATACTTTACCATAATGGTAAAGATAAATATTTTAGCACAATGTATTAAATTGAGATATGTGCTCAGCAGTTTTTATGGAAGTCACTTAAGATTTGATTTCTTCTTGTAAAAGCAAAATATATGTACATTGTGACTGTACCTCTTGAATAGGGGGACTGAGGGTGTTTGTAAGGTCAAGCTCACCTCTTTGGGTTACACAGATGTTACACTTAAACTGGCTGTTTTTTTTCACTCCTCAGATATTAACATAGTGCCAGTCTAAATTTATTTTTACCAGTTTGTAAGTGAAAGGAAAAGTGATTCCACTCGAACATACTAAATTGACAAATAGCAAAAACTTTGCCCGTAGAAAGGATCGCGAGTGTGAATAAGACACTGATAGTAATGAGGGATCATTTAACAGCTCTGTTTGTTGCCTATTTATGCATTTCTAGTTTCTCAGCTTCATTTTGCAAAGGAATATTATTAAAATTATCATGAAAATAAGATTTTGTGAATTCTCTTCAATTGGGATTACTGTTTTAACGGCACTTAAGCACTCTGTGTTCCCTATCTTCAGGCCTCAACTTTTTAGCTTCTCACTTTGTAAGGCACCAGGCAGGGGTTCAAGCACTGCAGATCTCTGCTGACTGAGCTGGAGTGTCGGACAACCTGGTGTCACCCTAGACTGGTCACGGAGTGGGGCAAGGACCAGGCTGCAGAGCTGCAGTCCTGGGATGGCACAGGCTCCCTGCCTGCTGTGGGAACAGCACTATCTGTTTTCCACCCAGACCCTGGAGCAGACCTGTTTTGGGATAACTGCTCCCCAGGACAAGGTAGAAAAATTGTTGAACAACGTAGGCTCATGACAGACTGTTCACTGGTTCACCTGCAGTCCACCAGTGGTGCTCACCTTAGGCCATGGGGAGTTCAAGCTCTACTGGTGAACTTAACCCATTGAATTCCTAGAGTTGTTCCTTCCATTCAGCTCATCAGTGTTCATTAGTATTATATAAAATTTTGATGGTGTGCAAGAAGTCTTTAAAAATTCTTTTTTTTTTAGGTAAAAGAAATTGAACAATACCCCAACCCCCTTAGTTTTGGAAGTCCCAATACAACAATTCAATGATTGTTTTGAAACTAGAAAAGTTCTATTAAAAATATATTTGGAAGGATAGATAAACTCTGCTAATACATTTCCTGAATCTGTAAATGTTCATCACAGAACAAATAAAGGTTTGCTCAGTCAAAATGACTTTTTATGCCACACTGTATGTAACTTGTTCAAGTGCAAATTACTGGGGTTTGTATTAACAGCCCACTGTGTTACTCTGAATGTCTCTGTGCCAGGTGACGTGTGTGCAGTATGTGCAAGTGACAGGGTGTTTTACCCCAGGAATCAGAGCATGGCTTGAATCAGAAAAGCTTCAGCATCAGAGGCTGTGGTAGGTGTGCTCTGCGTGCTGATCCTGTGTCCTGTGCAGGGTTCCAGTGTGAGAGCAGGGATACAGCCTGGCACTGGGTGTAACATGCTGCCAGTTCAGACACGTGTAAAAAAGACTATTCATATCTCAAGTTTTGTGGAAAATGTCCCTGAAGTTTTAAGTTAATCCAAAGAAGTAAAAGGCAACTTGCTTTTGAAAGAAGAGTGAAAAGTGTACAGTATCCTACTTGTGGACTTCTCAATTACCTCAGCAGGTATCCTGCCATGTAATTACTAGTGATTAGTGATAACCAGCTGAATAGGTTCAGGTCTATTATTTAACTGTGCCCTGGAATTAAGTGGCCTATAGTATAATAAGGCAGAGTTACTATCCAAAAAAGGTTGTTCCCCAAACTTTTGAAAATATAAATGCTCTATGATATGTAGAGAGTTTGTTTGTTTTTGTGTGGAATGTCACCGTTGCGATTACTTAGGATATTTGACCACTTAACACTGGATCACTGAAATGTTTTATAAACATTTCTGCAAGCCACCGAAACAGAAGTCTTTAAAATTAGCCCAAATTTAGCATTCTGTTGTTTAACCTAGTTTATTGGCTGACGTCTAAAAGTTTAGGTAATGGCAACAGCATTTTAAAGCTGTGTGTGTGATATACTGGAAGTTGGCTTTTTCTTGTTTTTCTTACTCTCTTCCTTGGAAGAAGCAATAAAACAGCTTTGTCTGTTGCCTCTTCGCGTGACAGGAATCCTTTCCTTTGGATAGTGATTTTATAGGAAAGTTTGTATGCATATCACCAAGTCTAGCTTTTAAAAACAAAGTGTGCAGGAGTTATTGACGATATAGTGTGGCATTTTATTTTAAAAATTGGGGAAAGTTACATATTTTTTTAAAAAGTAGGTGTTTGAGTAAATAATGGAGGTACTTTTTTAACAAAAAAATTATATGCCACAGTTTACATAGACATATTTCAGATTGAACATATGCATTGTATCTTCAGATATGGCAATTTCTGTTATTTTCTCAAAGTGCGTGTACAGTAACTCTTCCATCTAGTTCCTGTGTTTGCTTATGGGGATCCTACTTTATATGCTTTCTAATGAATCTGAATTGGTTTTAAAAAATTGCAGTTAATTTGGGTATCTTTATTAAAAGGGAACTGTTAAATGTATGAAATGCAGTTTTGGCCTTTTCTATTGAGTGATCTTACAGCTCAAGGCTGCTTTCTTTGGAATTTATTGAATTTCTACAAGGAGAGGTACTAAAATATTTTATAAGTTCAACTTGTTGCAGCATTCACTCTAGAGTGTGCGCTACATTTAAGAAAAAAAATGCATGTCTGCTAATGGCCTGCAAATGGGGCTATTTCTTAGGTTCAGAACACCATGAAACATGTATATAAGCCTATAAAGATTTGTGCAGTTGGAAGCCTGTTTTACATGTAAACGTACTCATGGAAGGGTTAAATTAATGGCATTATTTGATGATTTCTTGCTTCCAGTAATTCAACTGGTTCTTTTTTGCACATAGTAAACTTTGCTCATCTTTTAATATGATTCTTCAAAAAGTGCTGTTTCTGTGGTATTGTATTACCTGAATAATTATATTTAACTTTTTTTTTTTTTTAAACAAGGTTACTGTTCCTAATTGTTCTCTTCCTGTGTTTTTTGCTGGTGTGTAATAAAAATGTTTTCTTTACATGGTTATTTAATACATTAGCTGCCTGTAAATATTTCTTGTTAAGTGCTCTGGAATGTGCTGTAGAAGTTGTATTAGGTCAGTTTAAAGCATTGTTTGAAAAGCATTTTGTTTTGATTATTTCTATTAAATTGGAAAAGTTACTCTTTCCATTTGAGTCTTTTTTTGCACATCTGCATTAGGTCCTTAGATACTAGTTCATGTCTGGCAAAAGACATTTCTGGTACTTGCAGTATGGAAGTATCTTGGTGAAGTTTCACTGCAGCAATTGAAGTGTGACCACCTGGGACTGCTCTGCAGCCATCAGCAGCTCCCAGACGAGAAGCACTGGCATCTAAACTTGATTCAAAGGTTTGGTTGGAGATGCGGCAATTTCACCACTCTGCACTTTTTCATAAAATGGTTTGTCATGTTTAGCTACATCTAGTATGTGAAATACAAGTATTTTAAGGTTTTTATTAAGGTTTTTTTTTGTGCTGCTGGTACCTTGCAGGTTGGTGCTGCCTTGGAGGAGATGGTTCTAGGTGTGCAGCTCTGTGTCTGCACTTCCTGGAGCTGGGATGCTTTCCAAAGACAGACCTGGCATCACTCTGGGGTGTGGCTCTGAGGCTTCATTCCCCACCCTCCAGTAAGCACAGTGGAGGTTACTTCTGTATTGTCAGTACTTTTTGTGTGCAGTGAGAAAGCTGCGCATGTGCGATGCTGTTGTGTTCGCTCACCTTTTAACTGCAATTTAGGATACATGCCTTGAGCTGCTTCCTCCTGATAAATCCCATTTTTGTGTTGATGTTGATACTGGAGCAGTCTCACGACTTACTATATCAGAATTAAAGGCAGAATTGAGCTTACATATCTTGGGATATGGCCCAGTTCAACCACAGCTATGCAATTTTAAGCAGGAACTCCAGGCAATCCCAAAGGTAAGTGATTTGCCTGCTCCATTGGCCTGGCGTATTTTCAAAGGAGATGCTGTAGGGACCATGCTCAGGGATTAATTCTGCATTATCACTTACCCCTCTGAGGTTTAATCAGCTCAATATGAAGCATGGAGTGGTTTGTGAATAATGGGTTTCTGTATTCAAATATACACCCTGCATGTCAGCAGAGGTCATGAACTTATGCATCATTCTGCTAAAAATTTGTAAATTAACCTTTAATTCTTTAAAATCATTTATTTGGCATGTGTCACCAGATGGTGCTCTGACACAGCCATCCACCTGCTGGTACCAAGGAGTGAGCAAATATTTTTTTTCTTGGGAAGAATTTCTTTAGCAAGGCTGGCTTCTGTTTCTGCAGACATGAGAGGTACCTGCTGGGGACCCAGCACTTGCTGGAAGCATTGAGGCATGGGTGGTTTGCTGAGGGTTGCCTTGTAACCTAGAGTCACTGCCCGTGTTGAAGAGGAATGTGGTGACATAGGAACTGCAGTCTCATCCATTTCTCTCTCCATCCTAGAGTGCCCTGCTTTCTGCCCAGATGTGCAAGCAGAGCTGCGGGCCACGCTGCCAGGTTGTGTGGGGACACCTGGGAATGGCTGCACTGGGCAGAGCTGCAGAAATGTCCCTGCCTCTGCCACGGGAGATGTGGCCCACGCTGCTGAGGAGGAGGCATGAAAACACAGACTCAGCTGGTGACCTGCCTCATCTGCCCCTTCATCGCTGCCACTGTGGGGCAGGATGGCCTGGGCTGGAGCTGCTGCTGCGGTAAATGGGCTTTTTTCCTGTCTGGCAGTTGCTTCGGGAGCTGCTGGTGCCAGCCACGAAGAGCAGTGGGATTTTTGTTTGAAGCAGGCGTGTAGGGTGCTCTCTGCACTGCTGAAACCTGGCCAGGAGCGAGATGCTCCTCAGCCACTTTTTGTTGCCAAATGTTGTGTCTCAGGGCACCTTTTCAGGAGCAGAGCAAGGAACGAAGTTGGTATCCGTGGTGGCCACCACAGGCTCAGTGCTGCTCCTGAGAGCAGCGGGGGCTGAGCAGCACCAGTGGACAGGAAGCCTGCGCCCTGACCCTGTGTCTGTTGGTGTCTCTTGGGCTTCTGTGTTCTGGGTGCTGAGCAAAAAATCAAGACTGAGAGGTGAGATTTGAGCCTGCCACTGATCCTGGCCCTGGGTTTTGTGCTAGTCTGGCCGTGCAGCGGCTGCTGAGGTCGTTCAAGCCTCCTTTGAGCTCGGGCACAGCTCTACAGGAACAGGATGTTAATAACGACCATGGAGTGGACTGGATTTTCACCATTGTCATCTCTTTTCCTGAATGAGTTAAGGAACAATATTTAATGCTGGAAAGACAGTCAGTGCCAAAGTTGGTACTACAGAGGCATTTCAGTTATTCTTTGAATTGGCAGTTGGAGGAGCTGAGTGGGCTGTGGAAGAGCTGCATGTGGTCTGTGTTTCCTGCTGGAGCTGCAGTATGTTCCTGGTTTTACCACTCTTGTGCAATGCTTTCCTTCCCTCTGGAAAGCATGATTAATCCAAATGCCATCAGCATTCAGTGCACTAATTTGTATTCGGAAGTTTTATTTTCCCAGATTGGTGTCCAGAGCTGTACTGTGATCTTCATTAACTCTGCAATTGTACAGCTCCTTTCACAGCACGTGAGCTGCTGCTGGCTCAGGGGATAACTGTGGACATGTCAAAATTTCTTCTGCTCAATTATAACCAATCTAATTCTCCTGCAGATACACACAGACCCAGTAGCCTTTAACTGTCTGAGCAGAACATAAATGTGTCAGGCCACCTTATTTGCTGTTGGCTGTTAGAAACTAAATCTGTAGAAAGTAATTAAATAATGCTATTTTTGGGCCTGGAGACTCTGTCCTGCTCTGTGCTTCCAAGGAACACTTGCTCTTTCTTGCCTTTACTGTATGATGAGCACAGTAACTGGCTTCACAGAGAATGTCTTCTGGGTGCATGTGTCTGTCATGACTCATGGGGCTATGTCTGTAACTCATGAAAGTTGACAGAGCTTTATCAGAGTCAGCAGAAGACCTCTTCCCTTGTTTCATTCTGGTTTGTTTCTCAGTTCTGGCAATAATGTGCAGTGTGACCTGAGTCAGCAGTGCTCTGGCAGTTGGCAGGGTCTGGACACTGCCTGGGGCTGGGACCCCCAGTCCTGGGTGCTCTGGGACAGGGTGCTGCTGGCTTTGGGCCACCACCCTCCTGCACCTGGGCTGACCCTGGTGGGTTATTGGTTTGGTCAGCTCTTGGCTGTGATGGTGGAGGGCACTTCACTGGTTGAGACCATTGGTGAGGAGGATGTTTGAGTATTATCTAAGCAGACCTACTATGAAAACAACTTTTTTGCCAGTGATAATAGCTCTGTGTCCTTGCCTCTTGACATTTTAGAGCCTTGGGAGTTAATGTTACCAGTATGTAAACAGGATTTTAAAAAACAAAACCAAAACAACAACTCAGGAAAGTCTTCTGGTCCTGAGATTTGATGCTAGGGATGTGTACCTCTTTCCCCAGGTGAGCCCTTGGGCTGGGGGTGGGCTATGAACTCTCCTGCCCGATGGAAGAAGCCTGTTGCTTTTCTTCTGTTGCATGGCTCCTCTGGTCTTTCCATGGACAGCTGGCAAGGATACCCTTATTCCAGGCTGCAGAACCTGGTGCTCCTCTTTCTGGGGAGTAGGAAGCTGTGGGAAAGTAGATGTAACAGAAACCAACAGCTTGGGATGGTCCCAAATGCCATGTGACTAATAAATAAAGTTGGTTGTTTCTCTGTGAGGATCTTTGGGAACTGAGATGGTTGCCAGCACATCTGTCATCTAGGATTAACTATTCTGTCCCTTGTCACCCATGAAAGGAGATTATTAAGTAGGTGAAATGGTTGGCAAGGGTTTTGTTTTTTTCTTGTTTACTCCTGGGGTATTTCAAATACTGCTTTGAGCTCCCAGGGGAGCTCCTTGCAGAGGATGCTCTGAGGGCAAGCTGTGATGTTACAGAATCTTCCATTTGTATCCATATATCTCCAGCCAGAAAAACCCCTTGGATTGCTGGTCCTGTGGAAAGGATTTGGCATCGCTGTCCAGGATGTGCTGGGGCTGCCTGTGCTGCAGCAGGACCCCTGTCTGCACCCGATCCCTCAGGGCAAGGAGTCACAGGGGAGTAGGAGGGACAGGAATAAAGAGGCTCTGGATCAGTTCAGATGGGCTGGACACCATGGGGCATGGTGGGCAAGGAGCTGTCAGTCCCTGTCGGGCAGTGATGTGGGATGATGTGGGGCAGAGATGTCTGCAGTTCTGTGGTGGTCTCTGGAGGCTAATTGAGCAGGTTAATCAAAGAGGTCTCGGGTTCCTTTTCACTGGTTAATTTTCTTCTGAAATAAAAAATACTACAGCATTTTATCTCAGAGGCTTAATTGCGCACTATTGTTTTTGTTTTCTCTGTTGTAGGATTACTGCTATTTTTATTACCTGTGTTTCCACTGAGAGGGATAAAAATAACTAGAATATGGTAAATAATTTGTAAGCACACTGAGGGGAAAAAAACCAACAACCATCTTACAACTCCTTATTTTCCATTACAGATATCCACTTAGCTTGTCTCTTCCTGAAGGCTAAGTTTAAATATATTCTGCTTTGCTTTTCTTTTTCCATGAAAACAATTGTGGTTTGAAGCCTGTGCTGCTTCCAAGGAGGGTTGGGCTTGCAGCTTCCCTCACTCTCTGTCAGGTGTAATTGCCTACAATGCAGGAGAAAGGTGGTTGTGCATAGAAGTGCTCAGGCTCTCACTATGCTATGCAGATACATAGGATTTTTCCATATTCTTTTATCCAGCTGTCTGTGTCTAGTTATCTTCTTTCCTGATAGAAACTGTGCTGAGCTGAAGCCACATATGGTGTGATGCAGGGTCAATTCAAATTCAAGGACTACCCACCTCATGGCTGCCCCAGCTGTGAGCAGACCTGGGGTTGCAAGAGCTGGATGAACTCTCAGTGGAAATCACTGCCCAGCCCCTCATCCTGCTCTGGAAACACTTAATGCTGTTAGGGAAGACCTGAGGCTGCTGCAATGGAGCTTACCATGGCATCCTTCTGCTTTCCTGAGCTATGGCATCTGAGGGGGTTGTGAGAGCAAAGGCTTCTTGGGAAGAGCTTCAGCACTTTATTACCAAAGACAAATTTTAAGATTTCCTCTGTGTTCTGACACCAGTGTCTTACTGGTCTGTAAGGAAAGTGCAGTCTTTTTCAAATAAATGATGCCACAACACTGGTAATAGTGTCCACGGCACAGAGGGTTGAAACGAGACTGTAAAAAACAGCAGTTTTTCATCTCTTCTCAGAAAAAGGCTGTGTCTGTCATTAACATTTATGCAAAGGCCAGCTTAATCTCTCAAACAGCGGCCTACCAGGCAACAGCCACATTTTAGGTTTTTGCAGCATCACAGAAACATGCTTTTGATGTGGGGGGAGATAATGACTAAGTATAGATCAGGCTGAGGAACTGAAGCAGCTCTAGTCACAGTCTGACGCTCATTCCTGTGAGGGATACCATGTTTGAGTAACAGGATTTGCTGCCATAACAAGGTCTTAAATGACCCCAGCTTGTCAAACTGCCACAGGACTGACAGTCTTTGTGGCAGCCTGTGCCACCAGGACTGTGTGCACAAGGCTTCTGCCTTGCACAGGTTGGCTTGGGTGCTACTGAGATTTCACACCCTCTAACAGGTGCGACGGTGTGTGCCCTGGGCTCTCAATCTTGTTGAGATTGTGCCTTGTGTTAAATGCAGATGCTGGGAGACTGGAAGGTCGGAGTTCCCCAAGCTATTTGGCTGATGGCTTTAGGGCATAGCTGATAGCAGCAATACTCACAGCCACATCTCTCCGACACAATCTCATCTGATGTCTCTCGGCCATCTGATGCTGCTGGAGCTGAAATGGCATTTTAGAGCTTCCAGCTCTGCCAAATCATGCTGTGACTGTTCACCTTGAGGATATTTCAGGTCAGCAAAATGTATTTCAGAAGTTGCATCACCAGAAAACAATTTTTGATTATAGTCTTGCCCCTAGAAAGCTTCTAGCCTGGATGCACTCAGGCATTTTTGTGTGCAATAAGCAACATTGCCTCTAGGAATCAGTGATTTTCAGGATACTGAGACACATTTTCTTGCCATTAAACCAATGAAGTTGGCACTGCACAGCACTGCCTTGCTGAGGTATTAGGACAGCAGCGTGAAGCAGGTCCTGCTCACCCCCTGCTGCTGTGGATTGTTTGCTGTGCAGGTCCAGCACTTGCTGTGCTGAGGATGAGAATGAGTTGTTCATCTTTAAACTTCACATCTCAAAGTTTGCTTGCCAGGGACAGCCCAGGGCCTGTCAATCCAGGCTAAAAATTCGGGATGATTTTTCCTTCCTTCTCCTTTTTTCCCCAGGGTATTCAATGAAAGGCGTGAGTAGAATTAACTGCACTCAAGAAGCTTATTCTGGGAATGAGCAGCCACCGTGCAGCCAGAAAAGACTTGGTACCCAAGTGAGGAACCAGCATTTCCTTTGTGTTTGTTATATTGCTTTGTGCAATAAACTGAGCCTTGGCAGGTTTCATTTCTCAGCAATATGAGTGAGCAGTGTCCTGGAGACCTTTGTGTTGGTGAATGTTTCTGTTAGAGCTGAACAGTGAAGCTGTCTGTGCAAAAAAAATGAGGGAATCGATACTCTGGCGAAAACACAGCTCAGTCAAACTGCCCTCTCCACCGTGGGGTGCTTCTCTTTTTTCTGCAGTTACCAGCAGAAGTGCCAAGCTCTGGCTGCCCCGGGCAGAGGCTGGAGGCTGCTGCTGCCTGGAGCTCTGTGCCACGCAGTCTGGCACAGATTTAACAGGCAGCACAGAGCTCGTTTAAATATTTTTATATGAAGTTAGTTTGAACTCACTTGTTGTTACTAGTACTGAACGTAAACAATCCTTAAAACTCTGTCTCCATGCTGACAAGGGCTCTCCCTCCCCTCCCCCTGTGCAGGCAGGAGCCAGGGCAGGTGCTGGCTCTGCTCGCTGCTCCGGCTGCCACCGCGGAGGATCCAGGTACCAAAGTGGTGGTGCCGGGGCACAGCAGCACGTGTTACATGTAGGCACAGATGGCACATGGACGTTGCCAAAGGATCCAGATCAGTGTCCTTTCTCCTGGCAAGAAGCTCTAAATAATTTTTGAGCTGTTTCCAATTATCATATTAACCTGGGAGAGTAAACAATATCATACTATCAGTTAGACCTGGCATAAAGAGATGCTGCTGCTCCCTCTGCAAACCTGGTAACTGTTTAAAGAAAAAAAAATAAAAATCTGCTTCAAATAGACCTTAAGCCAAATTAAATGAATAGTATGTCATATCTCAGCTGGACGAATATGTTTATGATTCTGCCTTAGTAACACATTCCTCTAGGTGTGACCAGATCCGTGGAATAAAAAAAATAAAATGGTACAGTTACCCATGTTCAGAGCCCACACGTGAATAGCCTGCAGTTAGAGAGGAGCTGAACATCCATCCCCTCATTAACCCAGCTCAGTGTGCTACACAACTTCCTGCCTGCTCACATGTTAGTGATGACATTATTTTTGGTGATTATCTTCTGCTTTAGTGAAGGGAAGGTCACCCTCCTTTCTTGACCACTCGCTCTCAGGTTAGTAGTAGTTTTACAGCCCTGGTTTGCAGCCTCTGGCTGGGTGAGCTGCAGCCGGGGCTGCCGTTCATTTTGTAGCCAGAAAGGAGCATTTCCAAGAGCTGTGTTGGTGCACGTGGCACATCGCTCAGCGGTGCTGAGCCATGAGGACGCAGCTGCAGGGAAAAGCTTCCCAGACACGGGCACTCAGAAATGCCCGGGTGGATGAGGGCGAGGTGGAGCTGCTGAGCCTCCCGGGGGTCACCAGCGGGTACTCGGTGCTGCCTTTGCTGTCCCTGCCCGGGCGGGAACGCGCGCGGGGCTCGGGACTGCGGGATGCGGGGCGGGATGCGGGGCGGGGGGAGAGGGGAACGGGGAGCGGGGCAGGTGGGTCCGGAGCGTCCCCCGCAGGTCCGTGTGGCAAGGTGGGAGCTTCCCGGCGGGAGGAAACACCTGGCATTCCAGAAGCCCCGTGCGCGTGTGGCAGGAGAGCAGCGGGATTGAGAGTCCCTGCTTGGGAAGAGCAGCTTGGATTGCCAGCTGATGTCTGGCTGTTTGCCAGCCTTCCATGCTGGACGGTAAGCAGTGCATGTGACATAAATTCGAAGTTGCAAGGTGCAAACCCATCTGGTTTTGTGTTCTGAACAGGGGCAACGAGCGGGTACTGGGTGCTGCCTTTGCTGTCCCTGCCCGGGCGGGAACGCGCGCGGGGCTCGGGACTGCGGGAGCGGGGCGGGATGCGGGGCGGGATGCGGGGCGGGGGGAGAGGGGAACGGGGAGCGGGGCAGGTGGGTCCGGAGCGTCCCCCGCAGGTCCGTGTGGCAAGGTGGGAGCTTCCCGGCGGGAGGAAACACCTGGCATTCCAGAAGCCCCGTGCGCGTGTGGCAGGAGAGCAGCGGGATTGAGAGTCCCTGCTTGGGAAGAGCAGCTTGGATTGCCAGCTGATGTCTGGCTGTTTGCCAGCCTTCCATGCTGGACGGTAAGCAGTGCATGTGACATAAATTCGAAGTTGCAAGGTGCAAACCCATCTGGTTTTGTGTTCTGAACAAACACTTCTTGAGAGTATGGGCACTGATACCAGGTTCTCCTGTCATTGTTACCGAGAAAGTGTGGAATGCTCTGATATGTAAATGACAGTGAATTATTGACCCAAGGTGAGTTTAGATTTAAAAGTAAAGAGTACTTGGTATTGCCTTTGAAATAAAGTTACTTTTTTTCCAAATAATTTCATTCTGTTACTGATTTCTGTGTTATAAGGTCTCAATTGGACATTAACCTTTTTCTAAGGGTTTGGTTGTTCAGGGGTTTTCTTGTCTGTTGAAATCTCTTTAAGGTAAATTCACATTTCAAAATGCAATACTTGACTGATGTATTCTAGGAATTCCTCTCTTGGTGCCAGTTTTGGTGTCTCATGCTGTTCCATGTTGTATGGACCCAAACCAGGGAGGGGAAGGCCCTTCCATAAAGGTTATACAGCCTAAGGGAATGCTGTGCCATGAATGAGGAAAGAGGGAGGCTGGGAGTGTCAGTGATGGGAACAATTGCTTCTAAAGACAGTTTTTGGGCACAAATTGAGTTTCAGGTTTCTTAAAAAGATAAATAGATGGGTGGTTTTAGTGAGTTTGTCATATAAATACAATGCAAACTATACCTGAGCTTGAGGTCTTGGCAAATCACTGGTTTAGCTTCCAGCCTTGAAAAGTCTGGAATCTCTGCTCAGTAAACATAGACTTTTCCAAGCCGTGGTGCTGCCAGCAAGCAGCTGGTTATGCTGGTGTCTGCTAGTGTATGGTAAACATGTTCAGAAATACTTCCCAATCTGCAGGTAAACCTCAAACTGTTAGCAGCACCAGGTTGTACGGCACTGACCTGGAGGTGGTAGTGTCTAATTGAAAGTGTCTGTTTGTGACCAGTGGTAGGATATTGGTGTCTTAATGAAAGATTTCACTCAAGTTGTCATGGCAACACAAGTTTTTGAAAGGAGAATTGCTTGGTAGGTGAGTTTCTCCTGCCAGCCAGAGGTTTCTGTGCTGGATGAAGCTCTGTGCTGGATGAAGCTCTGTGTCAGCAGCATGAGCCATGGCATGTTGTTCTGGGCAGGGAGACAGGTGTGACCTGGAGAGTTGGGTCTGGAGCTGCCCAGGAACGTTGGAGCCCTGCTGTCCCTGTGGCTGGCATGTCCCCTCAGCAGCTACACAGGTTCTTTCTGTGAGTTGCTAACCCAGCAGCTGGAGAATTCCGTGGTGTGTTTTATCCAGTTGGAGAGGGAGTAAGAGTGCAGGGCTGTGGGATGAGCAAGGACTGACAGGGAAGTGGAAGGACCCCTTGCTGGAGCTAACCCCCAGGAGATGCAGGGGCAGTGCTGGGACAATGCCAGCTCCCAGCCCCTGCCACCCCCAGGCTGCTTGGACTGGGCAGGAATGGACAGGGAAGAGGAGGAGGAGGCAGCAAGAGATGCACCTGGGATAGATCCTGGAGTTCCCAGCCTGGGAACTCAGATACAGCTTCTGGAGGCTGGGCTGAAGGGTGGTGAGAGCACCTGTGCTCCAGGAGAGCCCAGTGCTGCCTTCAGTGCTTGCTGGGACTTACCTGGTGTGGTCGTTCGAAGTGTATCAGCAAGTAATTAACAGATAAAATAAACACAGTACCAGGAAGCTAAACATGATCTGTTGCGATGTGGGGCTAAGGGACCAGTGTAGCTTGAGCCCTGGCTCTCCAGCATGCTCATTATATTTGTATCAGCTTCTGTGCTCCAGGGGCTGCAAGAAATCATTCTGCTGTACATAATTTTAATTGCCTGTTATAAAATTTCTTCTTTTGCCATGGAGAGTTGGGTCTGGAGCTGCCCAGGAACGTTGGAGCCCTGCTGTCCCTGTGGCTGGCATGTCCCCTCAGCAGCTACACGGGTTCTTTCTGTGAGTTGCTAACCCAGCAGCTGGAGAATTCCGTGGTGTGTTTTATCCAGTTGGAGAGGGAGTAAGAGTGCAGGGCTGTGGGATGAGCAAGGACTGACAGGGAAGTGGAAGGACCCCTTGCTGGAGCCCCCAGGAGACCCCCAGGAGAGGCAAGGGCAGTGCTGGGAAAATGCCAGCTCCCAGCCCCTGCCACCCCCAGGCTGCTTGGACTGGGCAGGAATGGACAGGGAAGAGGAGGAGGAGGCAGCAAGAGATGCACCTGGGATAGATCCTGGAGTTCCCAGCCTGGGAACTCAGATACAGCTTCTGGAGGCTGGGCTGAAGGGTGGTGAGAGCACCTGTGCCCCAGGAGAGCCCAGTGCTGCCTTCAGTGCTTGCTGGGACTTACCTGGTGTGGTCGTTCAAAGTGTATCAGCAAGTAATTAACAGATAAAATAAACACAGTACCAGGAAGCTAAACATGATCTGTTGCGATGTGGGGCTAAGGGACCAGTGTAGCTTGAGCCCTGGCTCTCCAGCATGCTCATTATATTTGTATCAGCTTCTGTGCTCCAGGGGCTGCAAGAAATCATTCTGCTGTACATAATTTTAATTGCCTGTTATAAAATTTCTTCTTTTGCCATGCCTGTCAAATATATTCTCTGTTCAGAAGTGTAGCTGTGCCATGTGGCAGGACCTGTGTGCTAAATTACAATAAGAATAAACAAAATATTGCAGAAAATAATAAAACCAACATCTAATTATGAAAGACAATGGCATTCTCAATCGCTCTTGCCATCTGCAGCCTGTTGTGTTAGGCCCAGCACAAACAAATCAATAAACCTGCTGCTTTTCCTGTGTTGTCCTTGGCAGTTTTAAGTAGTTCATGCAGGGCTATGGGAGCATGCTTGTTTCTCTGGTCTGATGATGTGCTGTCCTCAGCCAAAGGTTTCAGCATTCCCTCTTTTTGGAGAATCGCTCTGGGGCTGGGATTTGAAACTCTGTACGTGGAGAATGGAGAAGGGGCAGCAATTAAAGGGTTAAAAAGCATTATCTGGGCTGCAGCTTTAACAACGAATTATGGAGGGCACGAAACTGAGTTTGGTAGGAGGTTCCTTGCCTGGAACACGCCTTGGCAGTAAACAGAGCTCTGATCTCAGAGGCAATAAGGCACCCGAGCCCTGGCAGTGCTGGGAGTGGTGGCTCCTGGAGACCCCTTGGCTGGACCCTGAGAGGGGTCTGTGGCGGGGGAGCAGCAGTGTGCCTCGGGGTGCTGCCACGCCAGCACGAGGAACCGGCTGACTCTGTCTGTGAGATTACAAAGAAAATACTCTCTTGTCTAAGTCTGACTTTCCTAGAGAGCAGAGGGGCAGCGGAGGATGCCGGGGAGATGAGCGGTGCCAGGGACCACAGCCGCTGTCAGAGGGCAGTTCGCATTGTCATCGAGCTCTGCCGGAAGAAAACCCTGCCTAACTTGGACCTGGACACTTGCAGGGAATTCCTCCTGCTGCCTTCTGACCAGAGCCTGATCATCTCCGAGCCAGGTACAGTTCCCTGGTCCTGCTGGAGCAGCGCGGTGCCTGCAGACACTGCAAGGGGAGGGAAATACTTGCAAGTGTTAGACTCGGGGGAGGGTGGGGTTTGGGGGGTGGTCTCTGCAGGCGTTGCTATGTGGTTATTTTCCTTCACACGTTCCACTGTGAAGTTTTGGGTGCAAGTGCTACCTCACCTGTTGATGAGAAGCGGTGCAGCCTGATGGGGACAACTGCGGAGAGGAGACAGGGACGTGCTGGTGAGGAGGTTGCTAATGAGATTAAGTTTAAAAACAGAGACTCGTGTTCTGTAAAAGCAAAAAAGCAGTGAAATTTCAATTTAAGTAACTGAGATGACAGGAACTGATTGCAGGTATCCCAGTTTGTGAAAAGGAAGGACTTGCATGGATTTTTATTAACCAATAAGAGATCTTAATCTACTTTCATGTATTTATTTTACTTGTTGGTTTGTAGAGCTTGAGAGACACACTGGTGTGTCAGCAATGAGTCAAAAGTGAGCACACTGCTCTAAAAGCAAAGGGGAGTTTCTTTATTGCAAAGGGATTATTTTTCTCTACACTTCTGCTTATAGCTTCTTGTTCCAGAGGGGTTGTCTTCTGCTGTAGCTTCAGAAGACATTGGTAGACTGAGATCATAGTCCAGGCTCATATGCTGAGGAGCAAAACCAAAATCCTATGCTTTTTGGCATGATTTATAACATGCTGTAAATTGTTTGTGTCTTAGAACATTTGAGAGTCCTTCTTTCAAGGGTTCTGTAGATAATGATCTACCAACCCAGCCTGATTTCACAGCCTAAGCTTCCAGAATCTTTCTTCTCTCCTCTGAGGACAGCTGTGCAGAGCCTGGGTGCAGCCAGGAGCCCATCAGTGTCACTCCAGCCCTTCCTGCCTCTGTCTGCCAGGTGTGCAAGGGCATCATTTCTGCCCTTTGCTTGTCTGCAGCTGTTCTTCTGCCCCAGGATGTCCACCCTAACACCTTCAGCTCATATCCTGCTCTGCTCATTATCGTCAGCTTAATTATAATCTGAAAATGTTTTTGCTTTGTGCCTGCTTCTTCTGAAGGCCTCTCACCACTGCTGGCACTGCCTTCTGCATTGCACCCGGTGCAGCTGGTTCTGTGCCCAGACACCTCTGAGGGCCCAACAGGCACTGATATTCCTCAAGTGCCTGGATATAAAACTTCTCCAGCAAGAAAAAAACATCTACCTGCATTAAGTGTTAATTAATGTGATAGGATATCTTTGCCATTACTGTCTGGATATTCATTTAATTATCTGTATTTGTGCTTTGTCCCTTTTACACTGAAGAGTCATGTTGAGTGAACTTGCTACCTGGAGTACTATGTTCAGGTCTGTGAGTCCTTCCTCATGAAGCCGCACAAATAGGAAGGGAGGTTGTGAAGATGAGCAGTGACACAGCTTGGGGGCAGGGTGCTGCATGGTTTGCAACGGGGAAGGCAGAGGAGCCGTGCAGGGTGCGTTTGGGGTTCTGCCCAGTGATGGACAGCCTCAGAAACCTGGATGCAAAGTTTGCTGGAGTAAAGCTGGCCCTATTTGTCAACACCATGTGAAGTCAATGGCTACTCTGTCCATTTTTTAACCTCCTAGATAAGTCTACTAGCTAATAACTAACTCATCTTGGCTTATCAAGTATCTCAATTATGTTTGCATCGCATGTGAGAGGGCAGGTGAAGGCACTCTAATGCTGCCAGCACTGGGAGCCAGGGCTGCTTCTGCCCAGCTGTGTGCCTTTGCAGCCTGAGAGGTGGTGTGGTATTTTCTGGTGTTTCATGTGTTTAGCAGTATCTTCTGGGCATGCCATGGAGCTGCCAAGAAATTAGCCAGGTATCACTAGTCTTCTTGAACTGCAGCTGACTGGAAAAAAGATGTGAATATAAAAGTGATACTGAATAGTTTATGTAAGAATGTGTCAGAATATTTTTTTTTTTATGCAGTGATTACCTTTTTAAGCCATTTTGAACTGATGGTGGAAAGTGCTCTGGCGTATGGAGTAGATGTTGCTCTGCTCTCTGTAGCTGAGGTTATGTAATTGCAGATTCTCCTGTTTAAAACCAATGACAGAAATAGAGCTGTACTGTTTCTCCAGAATGCCACACATGACTGCACACCCAACAAAGGTGCATTGCAAGATGCTGCTGGCTAGTAATCCAGCAGCTAAGTGTGTCAGAAAAATAAGGTATTTGGATGAGGAAGGTTTGGTAGTGATGCGTCAGTGGGTACCCGAGGGTGGGCTCCTGCCTGCAGCTTGGCCCGTGGCGGTGCCAGGAATAGAACTGATCTCTTGGCTGTGGGCCCTGAGATCGAGCAAAATGCAGCATCCTTTTGTTGTGCCTATCTGAAATCCTCCCCCGTTGCTCCCTCCATCTGATAGCTCTCTTCCCTGCCAGTGCTCAGCTGTTGTGCAGCGATGCTGTGAGCGTGATTAGTACACAGGCACAGGCTGGAGGCTCTGGAAGGACTTGTGACATGGGGACAACATTTAACACTGTGGGCTGTGCCTGAAACAAGTCTCTTCTCTGCCTGAGAGGTGCAGTGAGTGCTCCAGGACAGAGGTCTTGACAATGTGTGGACAAGCCTTGCTGAGGTGCTTGACTGGCCACTGGCTCCCACAAGTGCACAGCCAGGCCCTCCTCACCCCAACCTCTGCCAGGAAGAGCTGCTCCAGGAGCAGATCCAGGAGCACCAGGGAGCTGAGTTCCACTCCCCAGGGCCCTGTGGTGGAGCCAGCTCTCCCCACCTGCCCCTGACCAGAGCTGCTCCCAATGCCGGTGGTCCCTGCAGACTCCAGCCCATCCCTGCAGCATCCTTGGGACTTTCTTTAAGTAATCTTTCAGTAACATGTTTGGGTTTTTTTAAACTCAGTTTATTTATTTGCAAAAATCTTCACTGTCCTGTAGAATAGCTACAGACACAATGGATGATGTGCAAAGGTGTTGCAGCTTTCACCCAGTCATGACAGGATGGTAAGCAGCAGTTCCTGGTGATCTTGGCACACTGCATGGTGCCTCAAACCTTTCCCTGGGCACTGATCCACCTCACTAAAATGCCCTCATGCTTTCCTAGTGCAGGGTAGGAAAGCTGAAGTGAAAGGAAGAAAAAGGACAACTGGGGAAAATCCACAGCCAGAAGAGACCTTACAGTAATTTCTGTTTCCTAGCACGCTTTGTCAGCTATCCTTCTGTGCTCTAATCCTGCAATAATTCAGAGCACATTTAATGTTTTGCCCTATGTGTGAACTGTTCTTTTTAAACTTCATGGTGCAGGCAGTGCATCTTGTACAGCACTGAACAACCTCCCAGCACCTCACAAATACTATTAAAATGTTAAACACACAACTACATACATGATCTTCCAGTAGGCAGAAAAAAAAGGGTGAATTTTTTGTGCAATATGGTTTGGGTTTTTTTAATTGCAGGAACGTTGATGCAGAAAGATCACTTCTACATGGGGAAATTGCTTCTGGAGTATTTTTCTTGGAAAATAATTATCCCTTGATAGGATAGTTTGACTGATGGGGAAATTAATATGTCCATTCACTGGCAGGGTATGCCTATAGCCACTACCTAAGAAATACAAGCATCTTGAATTTACTTACCAGCTGTAATAGCACACTTTTCTGAATTGTTCAAGTGTATTTTAAGCAAATGTAACAGTAAGCATGTTTAAAGTAAGCCAGGCAAAGCTAATATTAATCACTGAAGCCTGCGTTTCCAGAGGCCAGGCACATAAGGAGTAGCACCTTGGAGCAAAGATCTTGCTTTTCATGGAGTAATGCATTTGCATTATGGATCATTCCTTGCTCTATGACTGTCTTGTCCACTGGCAGGAAAAGAGCCAGCTGGAGCTACAAGCAGCAGATTTGCTCTTTAGCTCAAGTAAAACAGGTTTGTGCTCTGATCCTGAAGGTGTCAGGTTCAAACCTTGTCTACCAGTTGAGAGTCTGCAAAAGGATTTTAAGTATAAGGTTAAAACCAGCAACATAAATCTGGGAAAAATACATTAGATAGGCTGTCTATGAACAGGTGTCTCTGCTTATCTGCTGTCTGTGGGTCTGTGACTCCGCAGCTGCCTCCGGCTATTCTTTGTGATGGTCCTGGTAATAGCATGCACCCAAGGAGCTGTGTGTGTGTGTCTGGGAGCTCTGCAAGTCCCTCTCTGCAAAGACGCAGGTTTGCATCTGCCTAATTGCAGTTGGTTGATTCATTCCTGAAGCAGTTCAGGGAGGCTGGTCATGTTTGTAGGTTTTTTTGCGGACCTCAGAGCCTGTTCCAGTGCAGCTGCAGTAGCCTCATGCATAGGCAAGGGATCAGCATCCAAACTCCATAGAAACAAGCAGAGAGATTGCTGCTGGTGTTAATTGGTGTGTGAGCAGGCTGAGGACAGTGACCGAGCTGAGGAGCAGATACTGCTTTGGTAAGTCCACATTTCTGAAGTTACTTTGTTAATTTTTTGCCTTTTTTCATGATGTGGAGCTTCTCTTCCTTAAAATTTTGATTCAGCAGTTTCTGTTTCTGGCACTGAAACATTTTCTTCTCCTTTCAGTATTCTCCCTGCGTTTCACTGAACCAAGCATGTGCTTCCAGCCAGTTCAAACCAGGGCAGAGCCCGACCCTGCTCTTCTCCATTGTTTTGCAGGGTGACTGAGAGCTGATATTTCTGTGTTTGCAGGTGTTTGTTGCTTGACATCTTTGCTGTGCAGAAGTCAAACCAGCGCAATGTGCACTGTCTGCTGCATGTTCCCTGTGCTCCCTAACAGCCTCATCTGTGCGTTCATTGTTCAGAGATAAAGACGGAACCGTAAATGGATCTCATGTCTGATACAATTTTTCATTTAACTGTAGTTTCAACTAGCCTTGCTTTTCTTACCTGTTTCTTCTTCTTACCATTCATGTTTCTAGGTACAACTGCGTATTCTTCCTTAGGACCCCAGCTGTCCATCTCATGTTGCTTAGAGAGCTTTTTATACCTTTAATATCTGGGTTTTGGTTTTGGTGTTTTTTTTTTTTTTTTTCAAATATGATACTATAGTTTTTCCTTCCCATCTGTAAAATCTGGAAGCTTGTCTGGAACAGCTCTTGCTGTTTCAATCCAGTGGACTCACTAACATAACAGTCACTTAGGCTGGCAGTGGTTTGGGAGAGATGTAATGTGTCTCTCTGCCATGCATTGTCTTTAATTATACTTGCATGTTGCAAAATGGCATCCCAGAGGGACAGGGAAGGGATGGTTCGGGTGACTGTACATTAACCATACATTTTCCATGTCTACGGGAAAAAGAAAGTTATCCTGCAGGGTGTCTTGTGGACCTGCAGATGCTAATTAAGGCCACCTTTGTATTTGGTTCAGTTTGTTATGCTGTAGCAGGTTAGTGTTTGACAACATCACAGGAAACTGTGCAGTGAAGACTAAGGGCAGCATGACAGAAGCTCAGTTCATACAAGCTCTTTCAAAACCATCACCAAGACATACACCCCTAGAGTATTTGGTTTTATGGAATAATAATTACCCAGGAACTCTAGCACACCACCAATGTCTCTGGTAATGTAAGTATTACTCAGATTTTCTGTGCATGTTTCTAAGTGCTGCAAAGAAATGCATGTGCTCTTGTAACACTGGAGCTGAGTGTGCACAGTGAGCACCTCCTTAAAAACATTCTCTCCATACGCAGTCCTTCAGCACTGGGATGGCTGAGAGGTTTGTCAGAGTTACTCGAGCTCAGTTCTCAATCGGCCTCTGGTCGAGACATTCATGCTGAAAGGGTTCTGAGCTGCACGGCACAGTTACAGGAGTTGTTGGAAAAGGGAAAAAGGAAACTCAGAATCCGTTTAATAAATCTGCAGGATCAGGCGGCCCAGCCTGGGCAGCTGCTGTGCGGCACGTTTCAGGGGTTAAAGAGCCCAGTCTTTGTTACAAGCTAATGGAAGCAGCAGCAGCAGATAATGACAGGAGCAGGGCTGCAGGGAGGAAGTTCCCTGATCATTCAGAGGAGCCTGAACAAAGAAATGCTCTTTTCGTAACTGCTGCATTCCCGTGTGGCCAGTGCGGGGTCTTCTCCCAGGCAGGTCGGTGCTGGGGACCCTTCCCCGCTGCTTCCCGCAAGGAACCGGCTTCAAAGGGCCGGTGCTGCTCGCCCTGCGGAACAGACCCTGCGTCCTGTGCCGGGTACTGTCAGCACGAGGGGAGGGAGAGAGAGGGCACGACCTGGGCTCGGGTGGGTCTAGATGGCTTTAATTGGCAACCTGAGCTCCTGAGGACACAGGGCTCTGTGTCACTCAGTCTGTCCAGCATCAGGAGCCAGGGGAGTGGTGGGTGAATCCTGCACCTCCTTTTTTGGCTTTGCTGTGGGACAAGTCCAGGCAATAACAGCTCTTCCAGTGTGCTCTCATCTAGACAAGAGCTGCCTTGTGCTGGAGAGGCTCCATGTCCCTGGAGACAGCACAAGGAAAACCTCCTGAAAGATTTCAGGCCACCTTGTGCCAAACATGATGCCTTCTGCCCTCCCCTGCTGACCTCTACTTTTACAGGTTCTCAGGGTGTCCTCCCACCTGACCCTGGATCACAGGGCTGGAGGCTGCCTGAGCACCCAGAGCAGGATGAGGATAAGTGCTTGTCACAGGGCTGGGGTGGGAAGAGACTCTGTTCTGCTCTCAGTCAAGCTTTATCCTTAGACCTTCTCAGGTCAGCCTGTTTTTCATCCATTTTGAAGCGAAATAGAATCAAAGAGGGAGACACAGGGAATCATTTCCCCCAAACTCTCACTCTGGCAGATGAAGGGCAGAGCTGGCAGGCCTTGCGTGATGAGCCAGGACACACGTGCTGCAGAGCCTGGCTGCTCTGGTGTGTCACACAGTCACAGCTTTGATCAAGTTTTTAAAGGGACATTTTAAGGTCCAGGGTCTTTGGTCACATAAGGGATACAGAGTGATGGTGAAAAGCTTCTGCTTGTTTTGTTCTCATTGCCTTGTGAAATGCTATTGTACTTCTGTTGTATTTCTACCTCAGAAGTGTCTGTATTATGGTGTTTTGCTCCCTGCCCATCATGGGAGGCAGATGATGCTCAGTGTCATCTTGCTCAGCCCAGGGACCAGTGTGTGTTCAGCACTGCCGAGTTGTTTACAGATGTTGCTACAGGATATTGTGATAAAACATCATGGGATTAGCACACAGCTATGTACTATAATTATATGCAGTGTGGCTTATAATAATTCATTAGATTGTCATCAGTTAAGCATAAAGCAGTGACAACTCTTACTATCTCATTTATAATACTCTGGAGAACAGCTGATTAAGATGCAAAACGACCTAAATCACTGAGGATTTTTTCCTTTGGTTTGGAACAATCATTTTTTCTTTTTCTTTTTCTTTTTTTTTTTTATCACCTTTGATAATAGAAATGCTGCATTGCTGGTGGCTCGAATTTCCCCTTCTGTGTGCACATGCCAAAAAAGTTGTCTAAGCTCAAAAGTCTGATTCTTTCCTCTGTAGAAGATGGCCCTGGGTCCAATGAGCAAAGCAAGAGGAGACCAGTGTCTCATCTTAGGTTGCATTCCCTTGTTTGGTGTATTTGGTCTATACATGTGTTTGTTTTTTCTTTTTATTATAGAAATATACATGTGTGTAAAGTACCTCATTATTGACTCAGCTCTTGAAAATAACCTTTGGTTTGTCCCTCTGAATTACTCATTCAGATTTTCTGCTGCTTTTTTAAACTCAGCCCTGAGGACTGGGGTGGCTCCTGCTCCTGAACCTGAGTGCATTTACCATTGGTTCCCTTGGGTGATAAAAGTACCGAACTACAAACTAGGAAAAAACAGGCAGTAAAGGGTAGGAGAGGTCCCATTTTTCCCCACCTTGCAGGCAGTACACAATGCTGGTGTCTGCTCAGGGGGTGTCCCAGGGCCCGTCTCCTCGCAGGGCTGCCTCAGTCTCCATCACAGCACGGGGAAACTGAGTCAGGGCTTCTGGCTGCACCCACATCCAGGCTGTTCCCTGTGGAAGAAGGGAATAGTGCTTTACTCTGCCTGGAAATTTATTGTTTAAATGTTTTCTTCTTAATTATTGTTTGAACTGGAGTTTATAAAACTTGGGACTTTGCAAGTATTGGTAACTGGTGTCCAGGACAATAAATCACACAACTGTTGAAGGAACAGAACTTTGCATTAAGTTGTCCTTGTCTCATGTTCTAGTTATTCTCCCAGTTACAGAACCACATCCCCTAAATAATTACATTAAATGGTGAAGAAAGCCCTGGCATTGCTTAATGAAGGAAGTTTAGTCTGGATGGGAGTTATGAGGTTGCTGTTCGCACTTGGATGACAGGTCTAAGTTGCTTGAAACACTGATCCCTGCAAGGGCTTCTTATGGAGCAGGTTGTCGTCACAACGTGCAATAATGAGGTGGTTTGAATTTTATAATCTTATATAATTACTCTCAAAATAACATCTGATTCATCCTTCCCTTTGAAGATTATACTTTGCATTCTAACAGGTTCTTGCATGTCAGGAGCCCTGTGGTAACAGCAAATATTTTTAAAATAAGTTTTCTCTATCTAACTGAAACTTTTTTATAGGCATTTGACATTCCTGTCACTATCTTCCTGTGAGCCCCTGTGTGTCTGTGTGTGCACAGGAGAGGAGGGGGCTCTGCCTGGGATCCTGCAGAGCCCGTCCTGGCAGGAGAAAGCTGGTGGAAGCTGATAGTGTAAGACTTGGTGGCCAAGGGCTGAAGGAGCACCTGAATGGGAAAAATCTCCTTTTATCCCCTTGCGGGAGGAAGGTCAAGTTTGCAGAGCTTCCAGGGGAACATTTCAGAGACTCTGTGAATGTCTCTTCAGAATATCTGAGTGTTCATCTCACAAGGATTTCCACCCCTGTGCTGGTTTGAGAGGGGATTTTGCTGCTCTGTTGCTGGGTTCACTCACTGGATAGCAGCAGTTTGGACCAGCAGGTGATCAACATCTCCAGTGCTCTCTGGCTCTTGCTGCTGGACTAGCTTCTATGTGGGGGCTGCTCTGCAACCCTTATCACCAGCCCAGCATGAGATAACGGCTGAGGGACGACAGAAGCTCTGCTGAATCTGTAATTGTTTTTCTGACCTGGTCCTTTAGCATCTGCTGAGAACTTGATGAAATACTTCCCCCTCACTAATGACCCACAACTCTGTGATGTTGTGTGAACATCAGTCCCTACTGTAGTGCTTCATAACGCTCCCAGCTCCTGGACTGCTCGTGAGAAGCAAATTGACTGCAGTTAAACTTAGAAGTGACAGCTGATAATGACTTGTCTCGCTCAATAATATTTCAGGACATATTCCTAGAGCTCACAGCTGCCTAAAGAACACAACCAGTAAATCAAGAAATGTTGCTGAAGTTTCAAATGACAACCAAATGTCAGCAAGTAGACCTGACAGTGTGACAGTGAAGACATAGAGGACCAGCCGGCTGGACATAATCCCAGCAAGCAGAGGCAGCTGATGAGCCCACTTGCCACCCTTCCCTCTTGCCACTACATTCTCTGCAGACCTCAGCACCCTTAGCTGTGGGGTCTGGCAAAGAGAGCTGCTTGCTGCTTGCTGTGTTGGGTGCCAGGAGGAATCTGATCTTTAATATTTGCTCTGTTACCATTCCCACAGGCACGCCATGCTTGGGGGGGAGATAAGGAGCTGCCTGGGAGCTGCATGCTGCTGCACTGCAGCTCACCTCCATCCAATGCAGCAGTTTTGCGATTTATAAGACAGTCAGTTTCCTTTTCAAAATTCTTGCTGTGAAGTGCTCTGCTTGCTGCTGCACTCCACGGTGCCTTGTAGGGTTTGTTTTGAACTGTATTCCCAAGGGGGCAGTTCCTTTGCTCTGCTGAGGGTTGTGTTTTGGGTTTGACTGTGGTGCTGCTGGATGCTGTGCTGCTGCATTGGTTTAACATTTGGTTTCTGCTCCATCCAGTTCCTCCTCCTTCCTCCGGAAAGCTTCAAAGCTAAACAGCACTGCTAAAGAAACATGTCTGTAGCTAGGATTTACTGGAAACTTCTTCCTTTTCTCCTGCTATTGTCCTGTGCTCCCCTCTGCCCCTGCCTCAGGTGGCCAAGATTCAGCACAGTTTCTCATGCTCAATTTTCAGCCCTCAGCTAATCAGACTCACATTGCTGATGCTTCTCAATTGAGAGGAAATTAAATCAGCAGTTGGTGGGTGCCTCACGTGGTCTTTTGTAGCCCCAGAGCTGCCTGTCTTCTTCAGCAATAACTCTTGTAGTAATCCATCATTTGAATGCATGATCTCTACAAAGCCCTACAGAAAGAGAACAGTATATTCTCATGACACTGCTGCAATAGAAAAATGTAGCAAAAATGGACAAAGAAACCTGGAAATGTCTTCTGACATGGTATGAGCAATGGTTGATAAATTACACTGGAAAACCAGTTGTGCACCCAGTAGAGGAAAGGTTAAGGTGCCTCACCAGCAGTCCCTACCTCCAGGCTCTGCCATCCCCTGTGGCTGCTCTTCCAGGAGTATTTGCTGCGGGAAGAAGTTACACGGTCCAGGTCACAGCTTGAAATATCTGGGAGCTGCTTTTCCAGCTGCAGGAAACCCAGCGGGCAGCGAATTAGCCAGAGCTCTGCTAAGGTTTTCCATTGGCCACTGGAAAACTTACCAGTAAGAACCTCTCACAGGGAAGATGTCCATCTGCTCTTGACAGGATCGGGTCAGAGGCTTTGTCTGTGTCCATGGTGAGGATGGGGCTGTGGGGCTGAGCGGTGGTGGCCGTGCTGCCCATGTCAACCCCAGCAGACAATGAGGTCCCAGAGCCCTTGCTGCTGCCAGGGGTTGTGCAGAGGGTTCTCCAGGGCCTGCAGAACCCATCAGTCCTCTGGGAAGGGGACCACTGGGCCAGTGTCACCAACCCTGGTGGCCACCACAGCTGAGCTCCTCCAGCAAGGGCCTGGCCCCACAGTGGGCCTCGGCCCTATAGCATTTGCTTTTTTCAGCCCCCTTGAACTTCTGCTCATACTCAAACTTTGTTTAAATCCAGCAGGTAGCTGGGATGACTGATAGATGCTGGAGTCCTGGGGGAGCCATCAAACTTATTTTGTTTTCTGTGTGGGGGGTGGGTGGAAGGAAAGTAAAGTTACACCTTCAAGATATTAAATATAACTCTTCACGTTTAACTCAGAGTCATCCATGAATCTCTTGAATGACAGTGCAAGCTACTTCACAGTAATAAAAGTAAATGTTGCCATAATTAGACCAGTACTGCCTTGCAGTTAATGGACTGTTGTAATCTTGACTTTGTCATATTATTAATAATTTCCTGTTTGGACTTTGGTAATTATCCCCTTTGCTAACTCAGTTTGGGTTGTGTGAGGTCATGGGGGACAGAAAGTTGAAAGGTGCTTCCACCATATTCGCTTAATAAGTTCCCATCCAAGATGCAACAAGCTGGATGGTTGTATTGAGGAGCTGCTTTCCCAGTGTGTGGGTACCAGGACAAGGGAGTGCTGAACTCAGGCTCTGTTCTCTGAGGAGTTTGGGTGCACTCAGAATGGAGGGGCTCACAGATTCAGAATTTTCTTTTGCTTTACATACCATGTGAACATCTACCTCAAAAAAGACCTTCATACATGAGGCAGAGCATCCCTGAAGGAGCTGCCACTGTTCCACCAGGTAAAGAGCTCCGTGCCTTGTCCTAAATGTTTCATCTCACTCAGGCAAATGTTCATATCTGTCCATGTCTCTGCTGTTTGTTCTCCTCCTTGTTAGTCGTGCGACAGCTTCATCATTGCTGCTCTGTAGCCAAAAGCCTTTTCCAGCTGAGGGTTCCTCTGAGAAGTGGCTCTTGCTCCCAGGGACAGAAAGACTGGAAAATAGCCATGTTAATTTGTATTTTCCACCTCCTCCTTTTAAGCTTTATCTTTTCGATTACAATTGGCAGCAAAGTCCATTTTCCAGGCAATTCCTCCCATGGCTCTCAGGGGAGCTGGGCTAAGCTGAGATACTAGCCCTGCATTAGGGAAGAACGGGGTGAGGAAGGGCTGAGGATGTTCTGCTTGTCCAACCCTGGTGACCTAACACCCAAGCAACAAATAACTCACTGTTGTTTTTTTTAGAGGAGAATACAAGCACAGTTCTTGTTGCATTTTTCCATTTTTCATGCCAAGGCTGGGGTGGCTGGGGGCTCCCCTGAGCTGGAAACCTTCAGAGAGCGGAGGCTGAACTGCTCTGATGGACACAGGCACATCCCTCGTTACCCTCCACTCAGGAAGCCTTGCATAGGGAGGGATAATTCAAACGAAGGAGCAAGTGGTGTCCTTTTGGTCTGTTCTGTCTTTGGGGAAAGAGGTCTTACCTTCCACCCTAGGAATACCCAAGCAACCTCTGGCCCTGGGGCATTTCCTGTCAGAAAAGGAATTGTCTTGGTTTTACAGCTTCTTTAAAGTTAAAGGACATTTAAAGCATAACATTTTGAATACAAGATGTTTTTTTTAAAGTAACTGATATTTTCGAATTCATAAGAGAAAGCTCATTAAATCAATTAAAATCAGCTCTGTCCAACCAATACTTAAGCTTAATAAGTCACAAAAAAGTCTTGGGGAATTCATTGTCATCTTCAGACAAGCCAATATATTCTTCCCAGGCAGATGCTTAAAAATGTCTGTAAAATCCCAATCCTTCTACTTGTGTTTTATGTGAGCTGCCAGAGGAAAGAGTAGGAGGTCATGCATAAAAGTATCTGTGAGTCCTGTCAGATGCATTATGAATGCCAGCTCTGCAAGGAAGGACACGAACTAAGATCTTTCTCAAGCTGGCAACAGGTTTTCAGAAGTGATAACTGATTATTTCTGATGTTTGCCATTAATGAGTCTGGTGTGCTAGCAGAGCCATGTAACTTCTTGGCATGGGCAGGAGTATCTTACCAGAAACATTTCTCTCACGTAATGAGTCCAGCAGCCATAGATTCTGCACTGAACGTGTTTCCTTTGTAACAACAAAGACATATTTGCAAAAAGTCCACGTTCTTAAGTTTTCTTATGGAACTGTTTGACAGGGAGTTTTCTGGGCACAATTCCAAGACAAGTCCAAGTATAAGAAAGTGGTTCCTCTGTGCTTTCTGCTTTGGTGAGAATACTTTTATCCAAATCTCTAAGGAAGCTCCACTGCTGGCTTGTACAATCCTATTTATTATTGAATAAGATGGGACTTATTTATTCACCCCAGGAGTGATATGTATTTCCACCTTGGAGCTACAGCAGAAAAGAAATGGTGCAGTCTGACCTGTAAAGGAGGCTGGTGAGGGAGAAGAAAAGCTGCACAAAATTCTGTATGGCATTTCTTCTTTCCATCTGCACCTGCTGGCAGCTTCCAGCCCTTCTTCTAAGTCACAGAACCTGTGGGCAGGCAGGAAGCTTTGCCTCAAGCTCTTAGTGAATTTGCTAAGCAAGGTAGTTTTGTGGAAAACAGTGCATTTCCTCTGGGGTATGAGAGCAACAGATGATTTCCCAGGTGTTCAATGGAGCTGCCTTGTTCTGGTGTAGATGTCACATTTGGTGTAGGATCCTGCCTTGAGATTTCACTTGCAAGAGCTGAGGAGAAGAGAAGCAGTGTTCTGCAGATCCCCTTCCATGGATGTTGCTCCTGGTTTCCAGCAGACACCTGATCCTGTTCCTCCCTTGCACAGCTCAGGAACACAACTCCAGCAGAGTTAAGGAGCTGCTGTCTATTTCACATGTCAACACAAAACATTTATGGTCCAAGTGTACACATAAACAGAGATAATGGTTATTCTGCATAAACTTCTGGAGTGTTTATTTTTTTTTGCCTGATTATTTTATCTGAATATTTTTTCTGTTCTGAATTGCACTTAGGTAGTTTAAGGCATAGAGCTTTACTGGTCACTACAAATAAGGCAGTGGGCAACCAGGGAATTGTCCTTGAGCTCAGAGCACTCAAGTGCAAAACCTGCTTTCCTCTCCAGGGACTGGTGCTCTTTGTGATTCCAAAATGGTGGAGTTTTGGTTTGGGTGGGAATCTGGGAATTGATACACTGTAGAGAAGGAACTAAAAATAGCAAATGTTTTATCTTTTTGAAGTGCTATGAATCATTTCACAGCCTAGATCGTATATATATATGTATATATATGTGTGTGTGTGTATACATATATTTAGATACAATCTCATGTATATATCTCATTGTATATATCCATGCCTAGCTTCCTTTTTTCCTGATTCTTCAGCCATAGGTATGGAAGCTCTTTCTACTAAAGAAAAAGCTTGAAATGCTGAAATACATTGTGTATGAGGTAAAAGAGATTCAGGGTATCAGAGAACATCCACAGCTTCTGTGCTATCCAGAATAAGGAATAATTGGTAGTTCTTTCTGTACAGGATCCTTCTATGTTTGGTTTCATTGGATCAGCAGCTTCTGATTTTATTTTATTTTTTTTGGTACAGGTATTTACTTTTTATTCCCTATAGGCACATCTGGACAAGATGTGAGTGTTGATCACACAGCCACAATCTGCTTCCAGGATCATGGTAGACAGAGTTTCTGCCAGTACAGCACTGGATCCTGTTTCTGCCATTCAGTTCAGCAATTCTTCTTGGCTTCGGGCTCAGCAGATTGCTAATGCCACAAAACAAACCAAGGATGGCATTTTATAGCCAATGTAAGCCATGGTATAAGACTCCATAGCTCTGGCCGTGTGGAGATGCCTATTTCTCCCCAGATGTCTCTGGGGCAGGAAGAGGTCCAGATCTGCCAGGGGATGCTTGCAGAATCTGCCAAGAGCTCTCCATTAGTTGTGATACAAGTTTGGACCATTTCTTCTTTTACATATGGCTTTCTCAACATCTTTCTTTTTTTTTCTTTCCTGTTCCTCTGTCACTGTTGCCTTCTCTCCTGCTGCAGAGCTCTCCATCAGCCTCCTTGCAGTGATAGTTATTGTGTGTGGACTGGCCCTGGTGGCAGTTTTTCTGTTTCTCTTTTGGAAGCTGTGCTGGGTTCCCTGGAGGAACAAAGCCCTTTCTGCTAACCTGGCCGTCCTGCAGCGCGAGGCAGCCTGCAGCAAGGGGAGCATGGCAGACAAGCTCAAGGATGCAGGTGCCATAAGCTTCCTGGAGGCAGCGGTGAAGATCAGTCACACGTCCCCAGATATCCCTGCAGAGGTCCAGATGTCCATGAAAGACCACATCATGCGGCGCACACGGATCCAGAGGCAAACCACAGAGCCTGCCTCTTCCACCAGGTGAGAGGAACGCAGCGGGGGGACGCGTGTAGGGGAGCCTGAGGTTTGGATGCCTCCAGGAAGGCTAAAGAAAGCCCTCCCACCTACATGCTGGATTACTTTCCAAAGACTGGTCATTAACCAATTAATGTGTTAAGACTGGCTTAGCGTGGGCCCCTTGGAAAAAATCAGGGATTCAAGCCCTATTACTGTGACTTGCCCTCATTGTGTCAAGCTGTCATCATGCTTAGGCCACATTAATTTTGTTCCAATATGAGAGGCAGGCTGAAGTACCAATGATGGTGTGCTGTCAGACAGGATTAGACCTTTTTGCTCTCCCTCGTTGTGGTGGCTCCTAGCAGAAACAATCAGATAAGCAGAATCGACGTAGCTCTCCCTGCACAGGCTCGGGACCAGCTGTGCTCAGTGCCACACTCTGTGAGCATCCAGCTGAGCTGGGGACAGGGCAGGGATGTCACCACCACACCCAGGGCATCAGGGGAGCCTGCAGGAACCTCAGGACACCTTCCTAGCAACAACACTGGGAAATACAGCACCTCTTTCTTGACACAGATAGCTGTGAAACTGGGACAGGGTGACAGGGGGCCTGGCCGTGCCCAGCACTTCTTGCTGTGCTGCTGTGCCACCCTGTCTGCAGAG
>NW_009951992.1:1537768-1556915 GCF_000747805.2 Chaetura pelagica | reverse complement strand
CATTCCTGCCTGTCAGGAATTATCTGACGAGAGTCTGTTGAAGTTTGGAAGCAGTAACACCCAGAATAAACCCAGCTTTCTGAACTGGTTGTGGTTCTCTCACTTTAAAAGTTAGTTGATTTTCTTCCTGAGGGGAAAGTAGTGCCAGTATCTCGAAAGTGTAAGGACTGAGGATGGGAAAGAATTTCCACTCTGGGTTGTCTAAGGCTTGGTTAAGGCGTTGCTGTGCCCCTGATACTTACCTGTGGGCTGTTACTTGTGTAACAAGTGCAGCTTGCTGCAAATACTCTGAAAGTTAGGAAACTTGTTGGATCAGTTCCTTTGACCACTGAAGGTGGTTCAGCATTCACTTCCATAACATATGTGGTTTCTGTGCAGAGGGCAGCAGCACCTCGTGCACTCATTCTTGTGCTCTCCCTGCTTTCCTAGCATTCCTAGTCCAGGGGAGAAAAAGGTGACAAAGCTGCCATGTTTTCCTTCTGCAGGCACATCTCCTTCAAAAGGCACCTTCCTCGGCAAATGCACGTGTCCAGCCTGGACTATGGCATGGACTCACCAGCTGTGGCTGAGCAGCCCACCAGCATCGGTCGCATTAAGCCTGAACTCTATAAGCAAAAGTCTGTTGACTCTGAGGACCCCAAAAAAGAGGCAGCAAAAACCTGCGGGAAAATAAACTTCACTCTCAAGTACGACTACGAAAATGAGACACTGACTGTCCGGATCCTCACGGCTTTCGACTTGCCAGCCAAAGACTTCTGTGGCAGCTCAGATCCCTATGTGAAGATCTACCTCCTGCCTGACAGAAAGCGCAAGTTCCAGACACGAGTCCACAGGAAGACTCTGAATCCCACCTTTGATGAGTCTTTCCACTTCCCTGTGCCCCATGAGGAGCTGGCAAGCAGGAAGCTCCACCTGAGTGTCTTTGACTTTGATAGGTTCTCCAGACATGACATGATAGGAGAAGTTATCTTGGAGAACCTCTTTGAGGCCTCAGACCTTTCCCGGGAGACTTCCATCTGGAAGGACATCCAGTACGCGACCACGGTGAGTACCTGCCATAGCAGGTGCCCCTGCCATGGTGAGGACTCCGGTTCTTGTGCCTGGGAGTGTGAGAGGGGTGGCCCCAGGGCAGGATGGGATTCTCTTGCTTGGGTGTCCCATGCTGTGGTGCTGCCACTGGGACTGGGTGAAGAAGCTCAGAGCTCCCGCAGAAACATTGAATGTCACATTTGGATCCGTCCCCTCATTCCTTTCTTTGGGAATGGGCCAATATTGGTGCATCTCAGCCAGTTGTAACACACCCAAGGACATTTCTGTTTAATCAAAGAGGAGAAGGGTAAATATGGTTTTCATAATACCCAAGGAAAGCTCTGGGTGACTAATAATACACTAGATCAATCCCGTGGGTAAGAGGATAGGTATGCACACTTAAGCAATGATAGAAACGATTCAAATAGCTAGCACTCAGCTATTTAATTGATGATAGTACAGCCTGTGAATTGGTGAAACGTTTTCGATTTCAAGCCTACAAAGGTTATTGATTCAGACCTTCCATTATTTCCTAAGAGGTACTGATATGAATTTTGGAAATGTCCCAATGTCTATAATCTGCAGGAAATTAATGTACCCACAGGACATGTATTACTTTCTTGTATTTATGGTTGCAAAGAAAAATCTCTTGACCTGATACAATGAGGTCAAAGAACAATTTATATTAGCTTTATACTCTGAACAGATCCTCTCGGTGCAAGGAGAGGAACAGAAGATGAGATGATGCTCAGCTCTCAGGGTGCTCAGTGGCCGCTGCTGCTCTGCCTCCCAGCAGCCCAGCTTGGGGCACATGTTAAGTTCCAGGTGCCACAGCTGAAATGCAATCAGGAGTTAGAAGCTGCAGGGGCTCTAAAAGCTGTTTTTTGTGTGATGAAAATTATGCTGGTACCTTAATAAAGAACTTTTAGAAATATTTTGTGAGGCAAGAAATATAGCTCGCAGTAGCCACATTGAGAGGTACTGGAGTATTTACTCCATCAGTGTTTTAAGCTCTTGCATTGGTGGTCACCGACAGTGAGGATGGGATTCCAAATTGTTCTGTCACATCGAGAGGAAAGCTGCTCGGGGTGGGTTCATCAAGGCAAGAAAGAGATCAAGGTGGGAACTCTGAGTGGGTCAGAGCCTTGAGCTCTTATCTACCAGCAAACAGCACCTTCTGAGGCAACATTTATTTAGATACTTACAAGTTTATTTAAACATTGCTCTGTCCAGAAAAAATGTGGCTGCCACTGTTTCCTTTGTACACTCTATGATTAAGAAGATTTTCAATTTAGTTGCCAGTCAAGTTAAGTCTTGTCAAGAATCAAGACTTTTATGTAACATTCATTAGTATTCTGCACATCTAAGTGGAATAAATATCTAATCTTTGCCTTACCAGAGAAAAAGAAGGAAATCATTTGGCAAAAATCTCATTCATCAACAAGATCTATTCTTCTAACGCTTAGCAAACCTTTAAGTGCCTAATGCATTTACTTGTCCTTTTAGTTCCCTCATTCTACTACTAACAGCTACAGTTTCTTTTCAGCAGATCATTATATCACATTGAAACGAATCTAACACTCTTTTCTAAAAATAAGCTGGTTGTTTCCTCTACAGATGTGAGATCTGTATGTACAAAATATGCTTGGGATTTTTTAAAATCCATTTTTGGAAGGTATTTGGAAAAATTTCTGCTGACTTCAGTTGATAATGCTTTCTAGTTTAAACAATACTTTTGGTTTGTTTTGTTTTTTTCCTCTGAATTCCCATGAGCAAGGCAATGATGGAATGGGCTTTTAGGAAGTGTAGCAGACAAAGGCTGCACGTGCAAGAGGTGCTAAGAGCCATGTGTAAGAGTGGTTTTATGGTACACTAAAATGGTAAGGTGTATTTGCCTCTATGTAATCTGGAAAGTCCCAATTGTTTCTGAGTGCCATCTGCTGGTTAATTCACTATTTATACACATCCACACCACATACTGTCTGTGTTAGCTCTTTGAAGGCATCTCAGAGGAGTTGGTGGTCCACGTGTAAGCATGTCACAACCTGAAAGCTCAGTTGCTGCTCAGTGGAGTCCTTCATGGTTCTCTTCTGTACCAAAGCCATGATCCCCTAGTCTGTAGCTACTGAGTAATCCATGCTCAAACTCAGGGAAAACCGTGGTGTTACTCAGAGCCCTCTGCATTCCTTGCTGGAATGTTAATCACCATCAAGGTCTCTAAACCAGGTTGACTGACCCAGCAGTGGGGTTGCTAGGGAGTCACTTGTTGCATTTCTGTCACAAAACAACCCGAGTTTTGGCCCTGCTGCTGCACATTAAGGACTCACCTTTCTGTGATCCCACTCTGTTTGGTATTGCTCCATTTGAGGAAACAGATGGTAGTGTCACATACTTGGCAGTAGAAGATATATACTCTGCATTCAAACAAAACTTGATACTCATGTAATTTCCTTAATGGCCTTCATTTGGTGTTAGATATCACTTCACTTTGTGTAAGCAATGGAGCAGAAAAGAGCAGTGCATTAGCTGTTTGTTGCAGTAGGAGGCACATACTGAGGCAATGGAAGATTACCCTTAACTATGATTTGAAGCTGTAACATTTGGACACACGTTTTGGTTTTTTCCCATTCCCTGTGTTAATTTTTAGCTAAATAATGTTGGGATACACTGGAAAACAAATTCCACAGCACAGCCTTGTAGTAAAGTGTCATTGCCTGGGAAATGCCAGAATACAGAAAAGCCTGTTTGAGTGTGAGTCCTGCACGAATCCTGCCCGACGTGTTGTGGGGAGGCAGCCTACCTGGTTCTTGCATCTTTCCAATATAATGTCTTCTCTGTTTTATTAAAGGAAAGCGTGGACCTGGGAGAGATCATGTTTTCCCTTTGTTATTTGCCAACTGCAGGTCGCCTCACCCTAACAGTCATTAAATGCCGGAATCTCAAAGCTATGGATATCACTGGTTACTCTGGTAGGTGCTCAATGCATCCCCGCTGCTTCCTCCTCCCTCGGGGCAGCCTCCATGGCTCGTGGGCATAAGTCTCTTGATACCAAGACCGTATCGTTGCTGAAACACCTGACCAAGCTTTGCCCATGTTTTAAGTACATACAAAATTTTAAAACAGATCTTTAAAACGCATTCCCGACAACATGAATCCAGGGAAGGCAACTATATGTCAGGATATACTGACCAGGGAGAGGCCAGTGGTTTTCCAGGGTCTGTAGAGTCAAAGCTCTGATAGCACCTCTTGGGTTGAAGGCTGTGGATCAATTGCAGACACTGACTGTGAGTGGGGAGTTTTCCATCAGCCAGAATTGGTCATTTCACCCCAGGATTAGAAAAGGACCAAGGGCCACCTGGTAAATCCCAGGTGAGTGTGCTCTGAACAGTGACTCAAACACTGGGATCAAAGTCACCTGAATGGTGTGCAGTCACAGTTCCAAAGAGCTGGTTTGCAAGTTCAGCATGCATAAATCCTGGATTTTGATATAAAAAGCAGGTTTTTTTCCAGATCTCAACATTGTAGTATTTGAATGTCATTGATAACTTGTATAAAAGGCAGTAACGATACAGTAAAATATCTTTGCAGAAAACATTTCTGCTCAGTAAGAGCTTGATGCTATATGAAATGTCTGAGAATTGAGACTTCAGATGAAGCCAGCTCAGCATTTTTCTAATAATACATTGCATGTTTTTTTACTGTTGTTTGAAATGCATTGAAATCACCACAGCAGCTGTTACGCAAACAAAGCTGCTGCTAACTTGCCCTGATCAGCCAGTGGAAAGCATATGAAGCAGAGCTGCCCTGATACCTTTCCTTTCTGCTCCTCTCTGACATGGGGAAAATCCGTTTTAAAATCCCCCTATTCACTGTAATTCTGCTACATTTAGCAGTTGGATGGTTTTGGTAGCAGTGCAGGAGAGGATCCCTGTACAATAACCCTTCCTGCCTATCTGGAGTGTCAAAATGCTGTATTACATTTTGCCCTCTTGGGTTCAGTTTTGTTTCAGAGAAAGGCCTGGGTTTGCTCCTATGGTTCTGCATCTGGGGCAAGCTAGAATGCCTGCGTGCCCAGTGCCTGTTATCAGCCCATGCTGAACATGGGCTCTTGGTCTGAGATGGGACCTTCAGGCACTTGCAAACCCTTATCATAGAAAAACTGATGGTAACAGCTGTTTTCTCCTTCCAATAAGTGACTGCTGCAGTGCTGGTTCCCCAATGCCTGAACCTCATCTCAGCACTCACACCAGTACCAGAAATGGTGGGTTCCACGGGTAGACAGACCCCTTTTCCCCACAGCACACCCAAGGAGTGCCTTTGGCTCATGGTGATCTGCAGTCTTTGACAATGCTGTTTCTATGTTGTGAGGGTAACAAAACAAACCCCCATGAACAGAAGGTCTTTTCCTATCTCTTCCTCTCCAGATCCATATGTCAAAGTGTCTTTGCTCTGTGATGGGCGAAGGCTGAAAAAGAAGAAAACCACCATAAAGAAAAACACACTTAATCCTACTTACAATGAAGCAATAATCTTTGACATTCCCCCAGAGAACATGGATCAAGTCAGTCTACTTATCTCCGTCATGGATTACGACCGGTAGGTGGAAGTCCCTGGGGAGCTGGAGGGGAAAACATCCCTTTGGGTGCTGGTTTTCCTGTTCAATACACATTTTCCTCAGTATCACATCTTTGATTGCAGAGCTCTGTGGCATCAATCTGTCTCTAGTGATTTGTTGTTAAAATGTCATTTAGTTATGGCTATGGACAATTACCTGCTAGAATAGTAAGTATGGTAAAGCTGGTCCTGTGCTTTATGGCATTTTCTGTGTTGCCTTTGCTCTCTGCTCCTCCTGCAAACTGTCATCCTGCTGCAGAAAGCAAAGGGTCTCACTCTGGGCAGCAGTTGGTTCTCGAATTATCCGTAACTGAACTTGTACTTATTCTGGCTGTACACCACTGCATCACGTGTTCTCCCAGATTCTGCATCTGGCCTGATCTATAATTCAAACCTTTTCAACATGGTTACACCTGTACCTGTGGTTGGCAGAGCCCCGCGGTGCCAGGAGCAGATACAGGCTGCCCATCATGCCCATCCAGGTCCCCAGCCCCTCAGGGCATTTGGGTAGCACGGGCAGACATCTGGGGCAGCAGAGCACAGGCTGTCTGTGCCAGAGGGATCCGTCTGGCTTGCCTGTTGTTTTCCAGAGTGGGTCACAACGAGATCATTGGGGTTTGCCGTGTGGGGGTCAATGCTGAAGGACTGGGCAGAGACCATTGGAACGAGATGCTGGCATATCCACGCAAGCCCATTGCACACTGGCATCCATTAGTGGAGGTGAAGAAGTCTTTCAAAGAGGTGTGTGGAGTTATTATTTCCTTTTAATGCATGTGCTGTGCATGACTGAGCTGGTTCAAGGCTTTTAGAGATCTTCTGCTCTCACTTGGGAATTTCTGACTAGAGCTGAGGGAATTTTCTCACCAGAAGTGAACTGTAGAAAACAAGCATTTCTGTATTGTCTCAAAATAGCTCCTTGAGCTTGCAAGCAAGAAAGGGACTGTATTTAGAGATGTAACTGTTACTGTATTGTTTTTTTTAGAGATTGAGCAGGAAGAACAGGAATACTGTTCTGATTGCAGAACAAATTGTCCAGGGATATTGCCTATTTTAAGTTTAAACTTTTTCATTCTAAAAGTTTTTTCTGTTGACTCATCTCCAAGTCTTTGAGGGAGAATAAATAGAACACATGTAATTGCTCTAAGCGTCTCCAGAGAATGAGATTCACTTGATGCAGCCCCACATGATAAAATAGGGCTGAAATGCTGGGGTATTATACAGACCATCTTTAGCATTTTCTTTCTCCTTGCACTCCATTTTCTCATGCTCCCATAGAGCTCTTTGGATGTTACCTCATATAGGTCATAAATTCTGGAGGAGAGAAATGCGGAAAACAGCACACAAGCCGTTGACACTTCAGGTATGATAAAAACCCCAGCATTTGTGGCCAGTGATAGCATAATAAAGGCAATAAAATCTTCCACTGTATCAAGGGCCAAGGAAGCATTTTCCCCTCAAAGCCACAGAATTAGCACCTAACAGAAAGCATCTTATTTTCCCTTTGAAGTTCAGATACTGAGCTCTGTGAGAAGGCAGCTGATAGGCTTTGTGATCCTTCACAGGAGTTTGAATTAGTATGCATCAAACCCTGTGCTTCTTTGAAATCCGCTCTGCCCTCTGACGAGAAGGCATCTGAGCTCAGCGCTCTCTTCTCCAGCCCATATTCATCCAGCTGGTTTCTGAGATTCAGACTTGTCCATCCCAGAGGCAGGTCTGCTTCACTTGCAGGTTTCTTTCCTTCTTTCTCCAAGCATTTGTAGGCTGCAGCCATGCTTGGTGAGGCCAGCAGTTTAAATTTCTGCATTGTCCCTTGGTGGGCATTTTGGAATGTGGCTACAGGGTCCTGTCCAGAGCCAGGACTCTGGGGGAACACCCAAGTTACACCCAGTGGGAAAACCTGGCAATTGATATTTTAGTTCAAGACACAGTGGAGATACATATGTCAGGTAATGGAAATATGAGAATTCACATTTATTTATATCAGACACATTGCATAGTTGCACAAGCATCTCATAATGCACCACTGGAAATCAGGAGCAACAACCCGGGGTTGGCTCTGCAGAGCTGGTGTGAATTGAAACAATTAAATCCATGTGTGATTTGTGTGAAACAGTAATATTTGGGTGGTGAGCAGCACCAGGCTCTTGTCAGCCTTTCCATGCTGGAGCACTGGCATCCTACACACAACCCAAGACTCTTTGGTCAGGCAGCATATGGGGGACCAGCCAGTGCTGAGCTCCAGCAGAAAAGCTTTGTGATCTGTCCCTTGGTGGTTACCCCACTGTCTGCATCATCTGCAGATGACCCAGGGGCAGGAGTCCTTCTCCAGTTTGTCATTTATATTACTTTTATACACCATTTTTCAGATGCAGGTGGGAGTTTGAAAGAAAGACTCCTGTAAAGTTTTTTTATAATCAATAGGGAAAAAAAGGACATAATTATTGTGACGATGCTTACAGAAACAAAGGCAGGCATGTAAGATGACTCACCTTCTAAAATATACTTTGAAAACCACTGCCAAGCCCCTAAGACTTTGGAAACACCCCCCTCGAGTGAATCATTTCACCCCCCAGTGCACAGGTCAGGAGCTCTGCTCAAAAGGAAAGAAAAAAAAGTCTCTGATCATCTGTTCTGGTATTTCTGCCACAAGCTGGTACACAGGGCCAGTGAGCAAATGGTCCCTGTCTTTATTTGCCCTTTTAAGTTTTAGCATGGCTGTCTGCAAATCCCTACTGCAGATTAAAAAAAGAAGAAAAAAAGGAAAAAGCAGAAAAAGGCAAAGCTTCTGGGCAGAAATTAAAGGGAAATAGTATTTGTTGGTAGCAACTAATTGCATCATCTTTTCTATATGTGTTTTTTTACACCTTTTAAGTGCAATTTGAGCTTTGTCCCTGTACTGTTAGGCCGGGTCCTGCACACACAGAGGTGATCCAGGCCCTGTGGCTGCAGGTCCTGGGGGAGACCCTGCTGGGCTTTCTTCTCTTGTGTCTCTGTGGGGGTGAGCTCAGGCTGTGCTGGCATCCTGAGCACTCATCTTCATCACTATCCTCCTCACACAACTGTTTAGGAGACTTTGTGAGCAGAAGATGAGAATCCCACTTGCCATTGCATTGTGAAGTTGTCCTGACAATGAACCCTCAGCACATGCCTGTACCCACTTTTCCTCCCCAAGGTCCTGCTGGATCTGTCACTGTGCCCTTGGCCTCCTGGCTGTGCTCCAGCCATCCCACCATCGCTGTGTCTTCTGCACTTCCCAACACATCCATCAGCTGGGTTAAGTGATGTGTCTATAAAAAAAGAAAGACAAAATCAAAGTCTTTCCAGACTTTGAAGGGGACTTCTGAAAATTGGAAATTTCTGTTATCTATGAAAGACAAACTCTGTCTGATATTGCAGAGCATCAGCATCAGTGCAATGCAAAATGAATCTTTGGTGTTGCCAAGTCCCTTTGACATTCAGCACGGGAGCACTTCTTTGTTTAAACTATTTCTCCTGATAAAAACTGATAATTTTGCTGAGAGCTAAGTCATGCCCATAATGAAGAGCAGCCATTTCTCTTTAAAGATACGCAAGGGGAGGTTTAGGTTGGAAATAGGAAAAATTTCTTTACTGAAAGAGCGGTGAGGCTTTGGAACAGGTGGCCCAGGGAGATGGTGGAGTCACCATTCCTGGAGGTGTTCAAGAAGCTTTTAGAAGCAGCTCTTCAGGATATAGTTTAGTGGTTGTGGTAGTTTGATTACAGTTGGATTTGATGATCTTGAAGGTCTCCTCCAACCTTAATGATTGTATGGTTCTAAAACCAGCCTCTTCCAGACTTTTGGGCATGTTTGACTTTCATTGTTAATTACACAATGTTCACCTTTTCTCATTAAATGAAGGAAAAGTATCTCCAGGTTCTTCATTGAACAATGGTCACTTGACCCTTCTTTTGGAAGAGTTTTCATCACATTTCTGGAGGAGCAAAGGGTTGTTTGCCTTGCTCAGCCTTCCTGCAAGCACTGCACAGCCATCCTGCTCTTGTTTTCAGTTGTGTTCCATTTGAAATGCCTTTGCCAAGGCAAAGGTGAAGTTCAATTTCAAAATGAGGTTTCACCTACAGAAGTGAAATTCACACATGGTAGAGCATTAGTATTAGCCAGCAAAGAGTTTCTGCTCATGTAGGAGAGGAGGGAATTGATCCGGGGTGGGAACAGAAGCAGTGGAAGCACCATGTGTCCTGTAGTCTCTGGGAGATGTTTATCATTTGTCATTGGAATTTAATAAAAGGAGATGGTGAGATGGGCAAATACTCAAAATGAGGAGTAATGGTTTTGAGTTATAATAATAATAGCCTCCGAGGCAAACAAATAATTTACTATCCCATAAGTATGGCAAAAATATATTTGCTGCATCCACTGACTCTCTGATCCAATTTTCACTTTGAGAAAAGTCTCTGGCATTGTGGACAGAGCTTCTTTGTGGTCAAATTTCCAGATGGGAAAGACTCTAGTTGTTGTGCAGTGAGGCAATATTTCTAAAACAAAAAGGCAACAGCACTAAACCAGGAAACAACAGAAAGCTGAACTAAGAGCAAATGTTGTCTTCATAGCACATATAGATACTCTTTGTTTTTCCTTTTCCCACAATTGTGAATCGATTTTCAAAGCAATAAAGCAAATTGTTCAGTAATTCTTCCTGAGTGGTTAAAGGCAGATGTTCAGCAAGCTGAAACATGCTGTAGAGCAGATGAGAGCATTGCAGAACAGGGACAGTCAGCAAGGTGAAGGGATGTGAAGAATTCCAAATAATCTCCTGTTTGCTTAGACTTGCTTTCTCTTTCTTCCTCCCACCAGTGGCACAGCCGGGCAGCAAGCTTTGACAGCCAGGGCTCCTGCCCCTCACCTAAACCACCACCCACACCGTGATGCAGCACGTAAATGGCACTCAACCAAGTTCTTTTTTCAGTTGGCCTTCAGTCTCAGTCAGTTGTTGCTGAGTGGCAGAGGCAGCAGTGAGACTTTCCAGTCTAGTTGTTCCTGCATAAGTAAAGGCAGAAACCTGTTTTGTGGTCAAATATGTCTTTGTCTAATGTCACCCAAGGTGATGGGGTTTTGTGGCTTTTACTATGAAGATCTGTTTCCAGAGGAAGAAGGTGGACTGAGACATGAGCTGGAAGTTTGGTCTCTAAAATAAAATGTAAAATAGTTTTGTCTGTGTGTGAAGGCTGGGAAAGTGCAAAGACACTGTGAGTGTCTACAGAGAGAATGGGTGGGTAGGAGAGGGGACCCCAGCCCAGCCGGTGCCAGCCTGGAAGAGCCAGGAGGAAGGTATGAGACTCTGCCCTGCAGCAGCTCCTCACTCCTGAGGTCAGCCTAACCCAGCAGTGTCTCCACAGGTGTCCTGTTCACGTAGAGGTGTTCCTGAGCTGTTAGAAGTTTGTGCAGTGTGTACCCAAAATTCCTTTTGTCGTATAAAAAATACCGTTGATTCCTGAGGGGAGAAAACTTGTTTTTCTCCCTGTATTTGAAGACTCTGTAGAGCTACTTGCATGAACAGTTTCTTAAGGCTCCTTCGTAGCTGTTGCTCATCCCCCCCATTCATCACCACGTTACCTGGAGCAGCGTGGAGAGAACTGTGTTGCCACAAGGGGGGAAAGATGTCACAGAAACAGGGGACATCCTTGCATGAACTCTAGATCTTTATATCTTATACCATCCTAGCAACAAAGGGTGAACAAAAGAGTAAAAGGAAACAAAACTAATACTAAAAAAGCTTCCAAGCTTTTTTCTTGAACTATCAGCACTTTCTTAATTATAAACCTTTCTAAGACCCAAATCCTGGAGGGAAGTCAAGTTCTAAAAAAATGAAACTTTGCTGGTTCCTTGGCTGCAGAGGCCAAAAATGAAGTTATAACATCCCACATATTAGCTTTGCAAATACAGCTGAATCAGCTGATCTTTATCAGACAGCTGTGGATTTTGGACATTTTCTCATAGTGGATTTTTCTCCAAGTTAATGAGTACACTAGTTTTGTTTGTTCCACCATAATTAAATTAAGTAAATGCAAATATTTTGTCCTTGGGTTAAAAAAAAAGTTTTCTTGCAAGGCAGCCATTTCTCCTCACATCAGGTCAGCAGATCTGCATACATCAGCCACAATCTTCAGGTCAGCTTCAGTTTTCACTTTCCTAAATGTCACCTCATCAGCCTTCACGGAGCATCATGACTTGCAGAGAAGGGCAATTGTTTGCATTGTTTTTCTGGGTAAAAATGAATCCTTTGTTTGGTGAAGGACATATATAATATATATATAATTTCTCATCACACCTTGTGTCTTAATTCTCTTTATGTACCATGTGCTATAGAAGCAGAAACTTAATAAACCTTTTCTTTGTAACTCTTGTCTTGTTTGGTGCAATACTTCCTCCTGTGAAAGCAGCAACTGTGTGTTATGTGATTTTGAGCAGTTACAGTAATCACAGAGGGTGCTATGAGATGTATAACAACATTCACAATGAGGGACTGCTGGGACAGAAAGCAAGAGTTCTTGCTAGTCCTGGGACAGGCCACACACATCCCCTGGGGGACTGCTGAGTGCTGGTCACAGGAAAAAAAAAAAAGAATTCAGGTGCTTACAGTCCACTGAAAATAAAAGTGGTAAAACTGCATCAGGTTCCCAGCACAAAAAGGGCTGTGAAGTTCTACAGAGAGATATGGCTGAGGATGTCCCTTCCTGAGACAATCCATCCTTCCTGGAATGGTAGGAAGGAGCTCCTACTGCTCAACATTATGGACTGACAGTGGCCTGTGGTTCCAAACCTGACCACAAGCCCCTGGACCTTGGCCTGAGCTCTTGCAAGTTTGCAGATCTAGAGCTGCAGCAGCCCCAGCTGGGTGTGAGGATGGCACTTGACAATCATTATTTGCACTAACCCACTCAAATACTTTTCTTCTTCAATCCTGGATTCTCGGGTTCTGGTGTTCTCCAGATAATCTGTCTTTTATCCATTCTTCTTGTTATCTAGGATTCAGTCAAAACATACGTGGGGTTTGACACAAAGCCTCTATTTTTAATCCTTGCTTGACACAGATAATCGATTTCCACTCAATACCGGCTGTCACTCGCACTACTGGAAAACTGGATCTCATGCTGGTGAATAACACCCACGTCTGGATGGCTCAAACCACTTCTCTAACATTTTAACTGCTGAGATTTTGCCACATCCCTTGGCGAGGGGCTAATTAAACCATTGTGCGTTTGTCATCACCTCAGAGCAGCCACTCAAGAAGATTGGTCACAGTAATGGAAAGGAGATATCCCCTACAAGTGCAAATACTTCTCTTTCATCTAGTGAGGGATTATAATTCAGAAAAGGAGATGAGTCTGGCACAAGTGCCATCCCAGGATTAGTTCAGTCACTTTCTTGCTCCTCACTTTTCACTCCACTCTTAATTCTGTAATAGTAGCTCTCAGAGAAGTTTAAATTATTAGCAAGCACTACAAGGGGACCACCATGGGGCCACATCCCACTGGGGACTTTGCGATTGTTGAACCTCAGCACAAAGGTGACCATCCCCTGCTGAGAAGGAGCTGCTCACAAACCACCTGCTGGCTGCTGGTCACTGTGGTCACAAATGAAGATCTATTTTGAGTGCAAGCAAGTTGCTTCTTGATTTTAGCCTCACAGTCTCCAGTTGGATGCAGCAATGACTGACTGACTGCAAGAAGAGTGAGGGTTGCTGAAGTGAGGGCTGCCACCTAATCACAGCTGGTTTAACAATGAGGATGCTGGGAGAGGAGAAATCCTAGGAGTCCATTGCTCTGTTCATTACAAGAGGTCAGAGAAACCATCCCAGCCAAGTCCTTCTCCTTGCAGATTCACAGGCTTGGAAAATCTGCATCTTTGTCCAAACTTCAGAGGCCTCCTGGTAGCTCTGGTTGGCTTACAAACCCCTGCAGTCAGTCCTCAGTGGCAATGCTACTTGAATGTTCAATAAATACCTTTTCTTCCCCCCCTCCCCGAACTTTTCTCAAAGATGATTTGTAACAATATTTTACAGCTTTATATAAATATACACAGACTGTGTTAAGCCAAGGAAATATCATTATGCATCTTATGTTGCCATGTCATTTGTAATTAAAAACAATGGAAATGTTAATGTTTAAATGGAACTTAAAGCACATATATTTAAAAAATCCAGCGCAGGTATCTATTAAAACCGCAGTTTGCTGAAGCCAATGAAGCACCTTAGATGGGTCAAGGCAAACCCAGCGCATGTTCCGTTGCCGTGGGAACCGCCGGCACCGAGGGAAGTGCAGCCGCGTTAACCTGCGGCGTCAGAAAGAACCCGACAAATGTGATCAGGACAGAAAGCCGCCCCAAGCCCCTCCCAGCCTCCTCCCTGTCCCCGCTGCCCGCAGCACCGCGGGCCCCGCTGTCCCTCCTGGAGCTGCAGGAGCCCCGCGGGGGGCCCAGGGACCAGGTCCATGTCCCACCAGCTGTTGGCAGAGGCGCTGCCAGGCCCTGGGCAGAGAAAGCTCCCAAAGTAAACTGGTGACCAGAAACGTGATCCAGTCATCAAACTCACGTATGTAAATGTTTTCTGGACTGTTAATTACTTCCAAAGTGGAAGATTTCCTCTTAGTCTGCTATTAGCAACTGCACATCCCTCTCATTTCAAACTGCTTTGGAAGATGAAAGTTTCTTCGTTGCCATGAGGGACAGAGTAGAAGAACAGTAATTTTTAATTAAGTCAGTTTGCTGGCTTTACTCTTGGTAGCTTACAGAAATGAAAGAGGAGTTTTCTCATTGTGCTGCCAATTTCCTCCCAAGCCCATGACCAACCTGCTGACCCCAACCTGGCCCCATCTCTGGCAGCCCCTCTCTCCATGCCATCCATCCCTCTCTCCATGCCATCCTGGCAGGAGCTCTGGTCCAGCAGGAGGGCTTTGGTGCCACAGGACCCCAACAGGCTCAGGGCTGCTCCATGCAGGCAAATCCCTTGGAGCACATCTGCTCCTGAGGCTGCTGCTTCAGGCACAGCAACAGAGCCCTTGCTGCTGGGCACAGCCCCTGCCAGCTGGAGATGAATTAATGCAGGTTTTCTAGGACATAATAGTTACAGAAACCAGGAGGACCTTTCTGCCTGTTGCATAAGCTCAGCTCTATCTAATGAACCTCTAATTGCTGCTCCTTCCTTGCAGCAGGGGGGGTGGAGGCCAAGGGCTGTGCCTGTGGTGTTGAGCTGCCAGGATGGAGCCCCCTGCTGCCAATTTCCTCCCAAGCCCATGACCAACCTGCTGACCCCAACCTGGCCCCATCTCTGGCAGCCCCTCTCTCCATGCCATCCATCCCTCTCTCCATGCCATCCTGGCAGGAGCTCTGGTCCAGCAGGAGGGCTTTGGTGCCACAGGACCCCAACAGGCTCAGGGCTGCTCCATGCAGGCAAATCCCTTGGAGCACATCTGCTCCTGAGGCTGCTGCTTCAGGCACAGCAACAGAGCCCTTGCTGCTGGGCACAGCCCCTGCCAGCTGGAGATGAATTAATGCAGGTTTTCTAGGACATAATAGTTACAGAAACCAGGAGGACCTTTCTGCCTGTTGCATAAGCTCAGCTCTATCTAATGAACCTCTAATTGCTGCACACTGTGCTCCTTCCTTGCAGCAGGGGGGGTGGAGGCCAAGGGCTGTGCCTGTGGTGTTGAGCTGCCAGGATGGAGCCCCCACTGCTCTCTGGACCTGCCAAGGACTGTGCTGGGAGCAGGGACCAGCTGCATCCAGCTCCTGTGGGCACATGGCTGCTGCCCAGCCCCAGCACACCTCACAGACCCACAGGACCAGGTCCAATCCCAAGGACCCTAGCAGATTTGATTTGTTTGGAACAAAAGGAGAGTTCTCAGAGGCGGGAACAAAGTGCATGATGCAGTGAAAATACCTATTTTCCAGAACTTCAAGTCTCTCTAAGACTCTCTGCAAGTGGCTCTTGCAATGAAAGGGAAAACAGGAGAGCCAGCAACACAACTCAGCTCAGATCAGTGCCTGGTTTGCCCACACATCACCAGGGGAGGCTGCAGCCAACACAGAATGTGAGGACACTGCCCCCCTGCCTGTGCAAAATCTCATGGGATTTATTGGCACTGATGTTTCTTGATTAAAATATATTTCTTTCTTCATTTATTCTATAACAAGCTGAAAATCTCAATTTCTGAGACAAGCTTGGATGAGGAATGGAAGTAAGCAGGAGATGGCAGATGACACTCACATCCAAAGTGGCTCAGTTGGGGGAAACTGTTTTTCATTTAAACCCTGCTTTCCCGAAAAATTGCAGTCAAGGAAGAATTGGCAATTTAGAACAAAGCTGTGAGGAGCAATCTTCTGCAGCAGCCAGTTACAAAGCACATCTCTGGTTTGTGGCCTGTGTGCTTGACTGTTAAGGTCCCTCCAGGTTGCAAGGCTCAAAGCCATTTTAGGTTAAAAGAAAATGAAAACTGAAAGACGAGAAGGATTGTAAAATGGGCTGGACTCACAACACTTGGCAAGGAACAGCTACCTGGATGTCAGGGACTGGATTTCCATTGCAAATTAATTGATGGATTAACATATATGTCTTTGTTCTCATTTTTCACTTAGTGGCATGTCTAATGATGTGTTAAAAATCTTTCCTCCCCACTCAGAGCTCGCCTGTCAGACACACCACGACTTCCCCATCCCCCAGACCCTGGCTTAGTCCATCTCTGGCTCCTGGTCTGTGGCCACACCTGTCTGGGGGGTCTGTGCCCCTGCCCTGCCCCTCCTGGTGCCCCCCCAAGCCCCAGAGAGCAGGGGACACACCAGGGACACCCATGTCTGTGGGCCCTGGGGGCTCCGGCAGGGACGTGGCACCAGCTGCACAGCACAGTCCCCACAGCCCCCTGAGACACAGAGCCCCTGCAGCTGCCCTGGCACCCCTACACCAGGGGACAGGCCTCCTCCAGTGGCTTTGCCTCAGGAATTTGCTCAGACCTTTGATTCTTCCTTGCCTGAGCAATTCCACAGAAACATTCATCTTTGCATCATTTCAATTCTCAAGGGTTAGTAGGTAATTTTGGACAAATCTGTTTAACTGGACAATTAGTGAGTTGACAATACACTTCTGTCTTCTACAAGAATCAGAAAAATTGCTAATTTTTGTTTGTTTTGACCTCACCTCTGTATTAATGGCAGTGATTTTCTGTAACAATCTCAGTTACCATGGTTATCTCCCTCTGCATCAGGCAGCTGCAGCAGGACAGAGCGAGCACGGCTGGGGGGCTGCAGGGGCTGGGGCCAGCTGCTCCAACCCCTGGCCCAGCTTAGGGTGCTGGGAGCCCTGGACAAAACAGGGCACCTGCCCTCTGCTCAGCAAGACAGGGACCCCACACTTGATGTTTCACTGAGCTGAGGCTCAACTGGGGCTGAGGGGGTTGGAGGCAAATGGACAAACAAAGGCTCATGAATCTCAAGCTCCTACCAGTGCAAGGAAAAGCACTGGGGAGGGAAACTTGAGCCCTCTTCACACAGGGAGAACCACTACATCCCTCAGCATTTTTGCCTCAGGAGGAAGTATTAAGTAGAAAAATTGGCTATGTTGCAGAAAGGCCCTGGGGACCCAGTTTTCAGAGAGGAAAGAAATTAAAGAACTGCTTAGCTGAATAGCTGAGCTAGTATTTTTCTGTCCTGAGGAGATATCTTTATAATAATAGCATTAGTAATAATAACACCCCAAAGAAAATCCCAGTGAAATCATGTAGACTCTAGGATATGTGAAATCCCCGGGATGGTACCAGCTGCCTGCAAGGGTCATCCTCATGTCAGCAATATCCTTGTTGGTTGGAGACAGATGTTACCCAAATGGGAGCAGTGCACACAGAGTAATCCAGCTCAAAGTACTGAAGTAACTGCAAATTCTCTTAGAAAATCAAACTGTCTAGAAAATACTGAAGCTTTGTCTGCATCACAAACCACAGCTCCCCTGAGAGGGTTGAGAGCTCCAAAGGCCAAGAGGAAAGGAAGGAGCTGACACCCCAGCACTGGGAAGGATGAGAAGATTGGGACACCTCCAGCAGCCAGGCTGGCTGGCCCAGGTGAGAAGCCAGCTCTGCAGGGACCCCATAAATATGCAGAATCCACCTTTTCAGAAGACATTCCAGTTTCTGTCCCTTTGTTTGAGCTGCAGCACACCTCCACCAACACAGCACATGGGATGATGAGAGTGCAAAGGGTGTGCAAGTACCCTGGTGGGTTTGGGGGCTGGTGTGGAAGATGCCCCAGCTCACCAATGATGGGAGCATCAGAAATAGCACAGAGCTGTGCTTAAGCACACATTTTTTAAATCCCTGTTATTAGTCAGAAGATCCCAGTCAGAGGAAAGAGACTTTCTCTGTTTCAGAAGGGCCAGTTGGCTTCAGTCTGAGCACCTCTGGCCAGGTGCCTGCAGCATCCCAAGAGGTGGATTTCACTCCAGCCCAGCCCACACTGAGATGAAGCCACATGCCTGAGCTCTCCCTCTCTGCAACAAAACTCCCAGCAAACACTTCTAGTGAATATGGGTTTGCTTATTTTCTATTTTCATCAGAAAGTGCAAAGGACCATAAGGAAGCTGCTGCTATTGCTTGTCCCTCTTAGAGCTTCCAAGATCAGCTCAAGCTCCTCTATCCTCCCACTTCTGCTGCAAAGTCCTGGATAGAGAGCTTTGTTGCCTCCCAATTCATATGTGATGAGTTAGACTCAACCAGATGTTACGTGGGCAGAAATACCTATTTGAAGTTAAAAGCCTGTGATTACACTTGCCAACCAGCCATTAAGAAAGTATTAAATGCAGAAATTATCCCCCCCTTCTTGTTTCAATACAATAGCATCTTTATAATACACTTAAATTGCCTACTTTTAATTTTAGCTCCCTTGTTTCTAATACAACATGCAGAACCATTTCACTTTATCAGTAGCTCCTGTGAACTGGAAAAGTCAAGGAGAGGAAAAAAAGCCAATATCCTTGAGAATTAGACAAAGGGGGAGAAATTAGCTGGAAGATCTTGCTTTCCCTTTTCTACTGTTAGCACAACTTCTCAATTTACTTTATCAGATTGCCTTCCAAAGAGAAGCATTTTTCAAGAGGAGCAGAGATGAAAGGGATTATTACTTATAGAGACTCTTCTTGAAAGAGACAAAATATTTGGCAATTAAAGCACAAGGAGCTGCAGACTCACAAGGAAAGCAGTGACATTAGCATATTTTCCACTAACCTCCCACGATGGAGAGCAGTAACTCTGCTGCCACGGATGGCCCCGACTCTCCACCACCTGCCCCAGGCTCGGCACCTCTGGCCTCTTGTGCTGCAGCCCAAGCCCGGTGCAGGGAACTGACACCAGTCAGGGCACTCAAGGTGCTGCCAATCCCACCAGCTGTGGCACAATCTTTGCTTTCTCCTAATGGGGTTGATAAATGTTTAAAGAAGAAAAATATAGATCAATAGACCCCTGCAGGAGAGGAGCTCTGACGTTTGGCAG
>NW_009951992.1:1533099-1537450 GCF_000747805.2 Chaetura pelagica | reverse complement strand
GGGGGTGCCGGTCCCTGCTCCACCGCTTTTCCCTTCCGTGCTGCGCGGAATCAGGCAGGAAACCCGTCCCGGGGGTCCCCCCTGCACACCTCTCCATAAGCTGGATGATGGCAGAGACTCATTCCCAACAGGACGAGAAGGTGCTGAGCACCTTCTGACTGACCCCACCGTGGGTGGCCGCGCGGGGACGAGCACCCGCGCTCCCGTGTCCGCGGCTCCTCCCGGGTCCAGCAGCTGCCCCTGCAGCCCCGGGGGGCGTGGGGAGCAGGGCGAGGAGCCCTGTGCCCTCGCACCTGCAGCCGGCTTGGAGTTGAACCCCTCTTAATGATCAAACACCATTTTTGTCTAAGTGTTTGTCAGCAGATGAAGAAAATGTCCTGCTTTATGGGGGTTATTCAGGGGATTAATTAGTTGATGTTTCTTCAAGTACTTTGAAGATGTGGAGTGCTAGATAAGTGCTGCGCTTCGTGAGCTGATCAGGTACTGTGGTTGTTTTGCCATTTTCCTTCTCATTTTCAAAGCTTTTGTACAAAACCAATTCCACACAACACGTGGTTACTGCTGGTGATGGGTGGGCAGCAGAGCCCCCCGCCCACCCTGTGATTTCATGGGTTACCAGATGTGTCCCAAAGGCCTAACTCTCCCCATGTTCCCAGGGGCCCCTTCGTGCCTCAGTTCCCCAGCCCACAGGACCTGTTCCCATCAGCAGGGGTAGCCACAGTCACCACGGGCAGGCGGCAGCATTCGGGTGTGCAGCAAGAAACTCCCACCACGGCGTGGCAGGGATGTGATCCAGGGCTGACCCTGAGCTGGGGGCTGCACCTCCTGGGCAGCCCAGGTAGAGAAATCCGGTTTCCTCCCATTTCTGGCTGTTTTTCTGTCACAGAATCCAGCACAGGGTCTCGACTCTTTCAGAGGGACCGTGCAAGTTGTTTTGGGCAGGTCAACATTCACTTCTGCTCCTCACGGGGAGCCTGAGCCAGGGCAGTGATGAGGGATTCATGCACCTCCTGGCATAGCAAGGAAAAGCCTAATGAATACTCTCCCAAGAGATTAAAAGACTTGACAAACACAGGATGCTTCTCACCAGCGGGACTCTGGGAGCTGCTGTGCAAGGCTGAGCCCCATCCTGCTCAGGTTGAGTGCCTGTGTCTCAGGGCAGTGTCAGGTTTTGAGGACTTGTTTCAGGTTAGAAGACAGATTCTGGTGCAGAATCGTTACTGCAACATCAATTTAAATTCAAGCTAGAGAAATCATTGGTGTAGTTATTTACAACTGTGCAGTTTCTGAAAATCATATTTCTGTTATCATAGTTATCGATCTTGAAAAGGGCTTTAAATTAACTTGACAGTTCACATAGTTCTTCACACTTGGATAATTTCTCTGCTTGACTTGCACTGTGTGTTGAACTTTCAGCACCATCCAATTACAGTCATTCAAAGTGTGTATTTAAACATTTTTCTTATGCAATCATAAGATATTTTAATTATAATGCAGAACTAGAAGCAAGTTACAGTTGGACTTGATGATCTTAAAGGTCTTTTCCAACCAAAATGATTCTATGATAACATCAAACCCCCTCCATGTTGCAGAATAGCCTGTTTCCAGGTGGATGTGGAGGACACCAAAAGCCTGGCTTTGTGTCACTGCGGGGGGCAAGGACAGGCAGCCTGGAGCCCCCCAGTGCTCAGCAGGGCTGACACCTCTCTGGGGACAGGATGCAACCCTCGTCTGGCCAGACCTACTCACAGTGTCACTTGTGCAGTGTTTGTCCCCAGAACTGATCTGATGGGAAAAAAAGGACATTTAACAACACACTGACACCTCATAATTCATCTTCTATGCTCTCAGGACACTGTGACAGGAATGGACCACAGCAAACCCAGGTTTCTGGGGAGTTCATGGTATGTCTGGCCAGAAATGGGGCAAATCCTGCACCCTCCAAGGGTGTGGTGCAAGCAGCAGTGTGGGACAGTCACCAATGGGTGACACAGTGGGGACTGGAAGGACATGGTGTGGTGCCACAGCTGCCACACAGCTGCCTGCTATGGCCCCAGCCCTGGGGATGGGTTCTTGAGCTCTGGGAGCACCACAGCTGCCACACCAAGGGGTCCCAGAGCCCATCCTGTCCTGCCCCATCTCTGAGTGTTGTGGCTGCAGGGCCATGCAGGGATTTAGCACCAGTGAAACAGGGACAGGAAAAGGGACCCTGGGCCTTGTGGGAAGGGTTTGTGGCAATTCTGTGGCTGCAGGGGGGAAGACAACTCTGCTTCATTAGAATTGAACTCAGAAAATCACAACATCTGGTGCTTGCTGGCTCAGACGCCTCCACAGCCTGCGAGGAAAATCTCCAGTTGTCTTCTCAGATTAAGAGATTTTGCACTTTACTCACTGTTTTGTACATGCAAAACAGGCTGGCCCTGACTGGGCTCAGAGGTCTCCTTGCTACAGCAGAAACCTGTCCCAAGCCCCAGCTTAAATCCCTGCCTAAAACCTTGGCCAAAACCCCCGTCTGAAGCCTCACATAAATTCCTGCCTGAAGCCCCAGCCCAATCCCCCAACCCAGTCCCCCTGCCCAGACCCCCAGCCCGAGGAGCCATCTGCTGCTCTGCCCAGCCCTGCATGGACCCTCCACCCTTGGGAAGTCTGTTAGGGGTGACTCCAGGACACTGTGGAGCTCCTGGCTCTGGCAGCCTGGCCCCAGCCCCTCATGCTCCCCCCAAGCAGATGGCTGCAGCTCGCTGCATAGTATTTATTCGTTGTATCACAGAGAATACAATTTTGTTAAGTTAGTCCAGGTTTCTGCAGGGTGGTCCTGGGCAGGGATGCCTGGTGCTGGTGGGTGAAGGGTGGCTGGGGTCCAGCATTTAATAATTTCACAGTGATGGGGCAGAGGTGCTGTCCCGTGCCAGGGCCGGCTGTGCCCGTGGAGTGGGATGGGCAGAGCTGCACTTGCCAGGGCAGGGGGGCAGCATGTGGGGATGTCCTGCCATAGCCCCTCACACCTCCAGCTTCTTCTTCATCTCCATGCGGTAGATGATCTGGTATCCATCGTCCCAGGCGTAGATCTGCCTCTCCCGGGGGCTGTACTTCATGCTGGAGTGGGACCCGTAGCGCTTGGGGAAGTAGAGGAGGGAGGCGTCCTCGGGGGCCAACGTGCCGCTGACGTCAAAGACGCACTGCACCCGGGAGCGGCTGGGCAGGCGCGTGTTGTAGACCACGTGCAGGGCCCCGCACACCACGAAGGCACCCTCAGCATTCTCCCGTGGGCACGGCGTGTCCCACATCTGCTCAATGTCCAGTGAGGTGGGGTCCAGCTTGGCCAGGCAAATGTTCTTCTCATCCTCCTTGGTGGCATAGATGGCCCAGAGCCCCTCCTCATCTGCTGCCACCTCTATATAGGTGAAGGGGGAGAGCCCGAAGACAGGGATCTGCTCCTCAGCTGGGAACACCGAGCTGTCCACTACCGTCTTGTTGGCAAGGCTGAACTTGATCACCTGGAAGGACCCCTGCTGGCGGATGTAGTATAGATGCCCATCATAGACAAGGTGCCCAGTGCCCACCCAGGGGTAGGGCAGCTTGATGCGGGCGGCCTTGCGGGTGGCAGAGAAGAGGGTGAACTCCCGCAGGCGAGGGAAGACGTACACTGTGTCGTTGGAAGTGCCGTCGAAGACATAGATCTTCTCGGAGTTCCCTGCAGCATCCTTGGTCCAGAGCCCAGAGGTGCTTCCAAAACGCTTCTGGATTTTCATGGCTCTGATGCTGGCGATGGTGTCGCTGCAGTCTGCAAGAGTGGGGCAGCTGTGAAAGCCTGAAACCACCCGGCCCTGCAGCAGGGCCTGCTCCAGCCCCACAGCATGTGGGAAGGCCCACGGTGACCCTGCACCCAGGGTCACACCCCAGGGCAGCCCTCACCTGTCAGCTTGGTGTACTTCTCATTCTTCCTCTGCTTGGCTGTGGCCACCTGCTTCTCCATCAGCGTCTCGTCCACCTCCACGCAGGGTGGCGCGGGGTTCTGTGTCTCCAGGTAGTCCACCTCACGCTCCAGGCGGTCCAGGCGCACCGCTGCACTCTCTGCCTCTGCCCGAATCGCCTCCCGCTCCTTCTCCGCCGTCTCAAGCATCCCCAGCACCTGGTTCTTGAAGTCCCGCAGCTCCGTCGAGTAGCGGCTGCTCTGGTCATGCCACTGTGAGATCCTCTCCTGGGGCAGACAAGGGTACACAGGGGTCTCCACCCTTCAGAGCCCATCCATGGCAGTTGCCCCACTGCCCGTGCTGTGGGAGCTCCTGGGACCACATAGCACAGCAGCCCTGATGGCGTGTCCCTTGGCCCCATCCTGCCATGCTTCGGC
>NW_009951992.1:1525718-1530388 GCF_000747805.2 Chaetura pelagica | reverse complement strand
GCACACACACACCGCACACCCCGCACACACACACCGCACACCCCGCACGCACACACACACACTGCGCAGCTGTCCCCCCGTCAGCAGCGAGCGGTGAAACACCGGTGTCAGTATTTCACCCCAGACGTGCCCCAACAAACTCCTTTCCACCCCCTTTAACAGATCAAGTGACCCAATGATAGAATACAGAAAATTAACCCTTTTTATTGATGCATTTCAATTGTTCTACATTTTTACCATATTATGTAGAAAATACTTAAAATACAAGCTACTTTGTAAAACCAAAGACAAACATTGAATCCAAAGATAAACTATGTTTTCACAATGGACCCTTTTCCCATATAGTTAGTATTAAATTTTTAAATATCTATTTCTTTTGTTAAAATGATTTTTACATACCCCCTAAGTACATCAGCAATACAAACATAGATCAGTAATTGTCAGAAACTACCTGTATCTAGCGGCTTGTAAAAAGGAAGAGCACAACCATAAAAGAAAGTTAAATTTTACACAGTAACTAGCATATCAAATACATTTAATAAAGTAGGAATTCCATTGCAATATCAAGGATTCAAGCAGAAATACTAACATTACATATAATGTACTGCTACATGTAGTGAGATAGATATATTTCAAGCTGAATCTGAAATCACACATTATATAAAGTTTAGCAACAAACAACCATGTGGACATGCGGCACCATTCAGAAGTTTAAATAAAAGAAGAAAGCAGGGCTGTGCCAATCCTGTCATTTAGAAGCAATTTAGTTTCATGTACTAAAAGAAATTGCGAGTCAGAGGTAAATTACTGCATCACATCAGCTAGGTGCGAAGCAGGAAAGCCTCAGGAGTTGCCTCTGCAGTGGCTGTCACAGCTGCTAATGCAGGCCAGGTCACAGAACAACCGATGGGACAGCTCAGGAATCACACAGACAAGTCTAGATGGGACCACAGTTACCAAATATTCAGAAGGTGAATCCCAAACTAGTTTTAAAAAAATTAGAGGACTCCAATTTCTATTCAGAGACAGCATATTTCTTTACAAAATATGTGTAGTGGCTCTGACAACAAGGAGAATAAATTCTTGAACGTAATTTGAAGGCTGGATGTGCAAGGGAAGAAGGGAGGTATCTCCTTAGAGCAGACTATGATACACTTGAATTGGGCTGCAAGGTCCTGGGGCCAGACTGGGACCTGCCACATCGGGGAGGCCAGAGCTGAGATGAGAATCTGGCCCTGCTGGGTGGGCATTTTGTTTGCTTGGTTTATGCTGTGTATCACAGAGGAATTTCAGGGTAATCAACATGTTTAAAATGGAGTATATTTCATTCTACCTATGCCATTTCTATCTTGTTCTTTTTGATCTGATATTTTTGGAAAGTGGGGACAATGGAAGAGATGACACCATGCTTTGTGAATATTTTGATTGGGTTTAATTACATAATAAGGACTCTAAAGATGAATGGTCATTTTAATCAACTTTTTTGGGGGGGAAGTGGGCAAGCTCTTCTTAAACTTAGCAGATTTTGCTACAAGTCTTTTTTTTTCTTATTAGGACTTAATGGAAAACACACTATTATTTGTGAAACAGAACATAATGTTTTCCTGAAACGTGGGAATTGGAGCTTGCCTTGCCTTTCAGTGGAAAGGCACAACTGTGTACCCACAAAGTACCTCGAGGCAAGCACTGAATACAGCAATGTAGTATGGAAAAAGAAAGTGCCTACAGCAACAAGGAGCATCGTGACACTGTGATGTGGAACACGAGGGGGTGGTACCTGCACACTTCCAGAAGTGCTCTGACCACAACACACCAAGCAACATTGCTAATGCTACCGTCCAGTTCCAAAGTCCTTGATCCCTCTATCAAAAGAGATGCCAAACCTTTAACAGTTCACCAACTTCAGGTGAGTCCAGACTTTCTTCCATCAATAAAGTGGAATTTCAGAAATTACTTTTGCACTTCTTGTCACATACTGGTCAAACAACTGGCCACTTTTCCACTGGGATGGAACGTAAACTGGGATTCAAGGTTACCAAAACCTCTTATTGCTGCAGTGATACGACCACTCAAGACAGTCTGTAATCCATTTGGACAAGATACTTAATCTATGTACTGAAGATGATAAATAATTCTTATCACAAGGGACCCTAGAAAACAAAGTGTAGTTTAAAAACTGCACTGATGATCCGAAATGAGAATTTCCTCTGAACACTAACTAGGGCTACAGCTGACAAACCTTCCTAACAACTCCACTTTAGCAGTAGCATTATAGAACTTTTTAATGGTATTATGTGCTTTACAGCAGGCTCTCTTTGGTATAAATAATCTATCACCAAGCTAGCAATATTTTACAAGAAATGTCTGCTATCAACGTGGGGAAAGGTAACCCCATACTAATCTAATAAAAAGTGATTGCACATATTTAATCACTTCTGCAATATTAGACTAAACATTCCAATGCATTCCCAGCACTACCTTATCTGAAATGCACTGACAGACATCTAACAGTACATGTGCCATTTCAAGGAAAAGCTTTAAGGAAACATCGCTTCACTCTGAACAAAAACGTAGCTTTTTATGATAGCATTAAACTGAGAACAATGCACCTATGCAACAAACTGCTGTTCTTGCCGTGATAAGCTTAGTGAATTGCTTCAATTCGACGGGGGCTTGCTGGTCCCTCATAAGGCAAGCTCACTGTAAACTCTAGTCACACTACATCATCATTTAAGGCACTACAATAAGGGGACACACCAAACAACTCTTCATCACACATACCTGTGCAAAACAAATCAGAAGGTATCCTTTCCTCTCATGAAGCTCTACTCCTCTCAGTGCTACAGTGATGAGCTCTAACCATTGCATTATATCACATACATTCCAACATGAATCAATTCATTTTGGTTTAAATACAAAGGATACAGCAACGCCATCCCCAGGAACGTTTAAGAATTAGACAAACACTAAGTACAGAGTTCAAGTATAATCACTACACATTTTGATTACAAAGACAGAACATTTGGGGTTAGCAGGAAGTTTTGCTTGTTATATTTTTCTAATCAATATGTACATATTTCATTTTATGTAAAATATTAAAACACCACCAATACAAAACTTCTAAAATAGTTTTAAATTCAGTAATAAACTTTAAAATCTGGATTTTTTTTTTTCCTTTTTTTCCTTTTTCTTTCTCCCCCCCCAGATTCCTACATGCATGGACAAGTCTTATTAAGAGCGCTTTAAAGTAGCTGCTGACATATCCAGGAGGATACGCTCACAGGAGTATAAAAAGCTGTACACATCAATACAGTGATGTTTCATTGTATTTTAAATTCAACTCCCTCCTAAATCAATCACGTGAGGAAAAATATTAAGAAAAAAAGCAGAACAAAGAAAAGCCCTGTGCTTCTGTGAAGGAATCCAGCTCCATTATAGGGCCAGCATCTAATAAGCTGCAGAAATCAGATTTTAGAGCAATGCTGCACTGTTCATCCTCAGCTGAAGACTACAGCATCCTGGCAAAGCTGCTGAGCTGTGTTACACAGTGAGATCTTGAATACAGTTTGACAAACTTAAAAGAAATTTGCGATGAATGTGATAAAAATTCAGCTGTGCTATGGAGACACAGAATTGAAAAGATTTCAGGGTTCACAGGGACTACTGAATATACAACGTTGCTAGTGCGATGCAGCTGCCTCTACCAGTCCTTAAACAAAGCAGAGAAGTAAACAAAAAACTTTGACAGTAACATGTATGGAGATGTAATGGCTTTTGCAGAACCAGCAATTTGTTAAAAGACAAGGTGAATTAGAGAACAAATATTAAAATATTAAACTTGATTTTAAAACTGCCCCAGCAACATAATGAAATAAATGTGCATTACATTTTTAGTGGCAACATGGATTTGTGCAAGCTGCTAAAATATAATCTGCTAGTCTTTTTGTTTAAGTTATACAAGTTAAAAAAGTAATCAGGATCTGTCTTCCAAGACACTGATTTTCTTTCTTTTCTTTTGATTAGCACAACAGAACAATTTTAAATAAATGTGACCATGAACTTTTAAAAGCATCTATAAAAAGTAATTAAAAGTTTAAAAACTTAATTAGTGACCCTCATACCAGTACCAAAGCACACTGCTCAGTTAGTGACTGAACTCATTAGAGATGTTTTTAAACATACAACCAGACAGGGAGAAACAAAAACCAGGCAGTCGCTACCAGGTAAAGGTTCACCTGAAGCCCTTCTCCAATCCCTCAGGCCTATTGCAGGACAGTGCATTCCTAGGAACTACAAGTACGAGTACTGGTTGATCTTTGTAGGGCTCAGTGGATATCCAGTGTAAATAGCAGATCCTCTGGAAGCACCAATGTAGGACTGGGGAGCAAACTGGTGTTGGTATTGGGCAGGCGGGACATTTGCAGAAGTCAGCAGACTTGGACCAACACTCACAGGGACCTGGTGGACAAGTGTGCTGGGGTGGGCAGCATAGGTGGTGTGCCGTGAGGAGCCCTGAGGGGAGAAGAGGTGGGCGATGGAGGTGGTGGAGCCCAGCGTGGCAGCAGTGGTGGGGGCATAGGTGTACATGTGGGGCTGGCTGGAGAGGTGGGCACTGCCTGTGGCTGCTGCCAGGTGGGGATGCACTGGGCTGCTGTGCTGGAACGTGTAGG
>NW_009951992.1:1523005-1525666 GCF_000747805.2 Chaetura pelagica | reverse complement strand
GGGAGCCTGAGAAATAGTTGACGTGAGGGGTGCCACATAAGCTTGCTGCCTACGTGGGACAGCATTTCCACTTCTCTCCTGTGAGGCCAGCACTGTTGTTTGCTGGTTCTGTGGGGAGAAGAAGTAAATAAGGTTAGTGGCTTAGGAAGGGTCCATCAGAGACTCTGGATCAACACCTCCACCCCGCTGCACTTCTGCAGATCCTCCCTCCCCAGCACTCTGGAGCCTTCACATAAATTTGAGCAGTTACTGCAGTTCCACTGATAAAGGTTATACTTTTCCTCTACAATGGGATCAAACTACTACACCTGGGGCACAGGACACAGCTGTTTGAGTGCAGGCAGGTGCTACCAGTGACTCAGCCCTTGAACTCCTCACATCTGTTCCTTCCTCAGTGACAGCAGCAGCAGGGCTGCTCCATTTTAGCACAAGAAAACCTAACTTGTCCCTGTGCCAGACATGAACAGGATGTGGATGGAACACTTCCTCTCTTCTATTGCAGCTTGACTCAAAGATAAGAAGAGTGACACGAACTGAAGTGAAACTGATCTCTGAAAGTTTCAAGGGAAGTCAGGTGCTAACTGCTTGTTTGAGAGACAAGGTCCAGCCTTAAGCTCCTGGTCAGGCCTTTGTGAGATCTAGAGAATGAAGGTAAAGAACAAAAGAACCTCCTCACACAGTTGAGTGCCTTCAGTGCTACTCTAATTCAACAGCTGGATCCTGGTGTCACTCTCTTACCTGAGAGGCAAGAAGGACTGAGCAGAAGACAGATGTGATAGAGTACAAAGCAAGAGTGTGGCCATAACTGTGCTTCTCCCACCCTCTAGTACAGTAACAAATTATTTACCTCAAGAAACCTCACCCACACTCCCTACAGAGTTTATCCTACTCTGCATAGCCACAGGACAGGATCAGCTTCCAAGAATTAATGAGGGAGCAGATATTGATCTTCTTGCAATCAAGCCATCCTCCCTGCCATACAGAGCAGTGTTTCTAAAGTGATTCTAAAGCATCTTGTTCAAAGGTGAGCACAAGTCCCACAGTGCTTACCTGGCTGAGGTTGAGGGGCTGCACACCGTTTGCTGCCGCGCGGTGCGAGCGGTACCCAGTGGGTGTGATACAACATCCTGATGACTGCCCGCTCACTGAGGCCACTGGCTTGGTCTTACTGGTGCTGCTCAGGATGCCTGGAAGATTTCAGAAGCTTAGTCCACAGCTCCCTCTCACACACCTTGTGAGACACTGTGACAACCAGCCCAGGTAACCCAAGAGTGCACAGGGGCTATCTCCATAGCAGAGCCTTTTATCCAATCACAATTTAAAATCTGATTGTACAAGAAACCATGGGGGATTTTTACAGATCTTTCTAAATGCAGCCAAACATGTATGAAAGGTAAAACTACCAATGAAACTGAAAACAGACCAAGGCTTGCTCTCTCAGAACAGCAGCTATGAAACCTAAAGCTGCTGAAGAACCAACGCAGATAGTCCAGAACTGTGAGAAAAAAGCTGGCAGGGATAAGACAGCATCTGAGCACTGACAAAAACAACTGAGCACAGTAATTTACGAGCACACCTACCTGAAGCTTGGGTAGCTACAATGCAGTCATTGAGTTGTGTTTTCAGTGGTGGCACAATGATGGTCCGAGAGCTGGAGCTGTCGGCTGCTCCTCTGCTGGGCAGCTCCAGGGTCCCACCAGTGCTCCTGAGAGAGGAAAGGGGGTCTGTGGCATAGGGGCTGTTCAGGGAGGAGTCAGAGTCAGGGGAGTCGTTGACAGTGACATAGCTGATGACATTGGACCTCTGCTTCATACCCAAACTGCAGGGGGAAAAAAAAGGACAAAAACAAATGGGAAGCATTCTAGCTTTTCCCAGAAGATAGATATCTCCCTCTGGGATCTCACATCCTCCCTCCTTGTCAGATCAATTCTGATTAACTAGAGGTACAAACAGCACAGCAGCCATGATGCAGTATTTTCTGTCTCATGCAGTGCTCCTTAGCCTAGCTGGGGCTTTGTATGTAGTGTTCTCCACCCTCCTTGATGTCTGGACTGAACTCAGGACAATTCAGTACTGCCCAAATGAACTTCCTACCTGGCAGGTTTGTATTTGCTGTCCTCTTCCTCATCAGTGTCACTGCGAATGGTGATGACACTGACAGGTGGGCTGGGAGTGTCTGGGATCACAATGGGCTGGTGCTGCTCCTGAGCTGGGATGAGCACGTTGGAAGAGGAGGAGGTGGAGCGCAGAGGACTGCTCCCAATGAGCGAGTAAACCTGGGTGGGCACCGTCTCCAGAGTTGAGCTAGGCCTGAAGGAAAACCAAAGAAGTATTCAGCTATGAGTCAGCAGGCTGGGACAAACCAGCCCCAGCATTAAGACTTTCTGTCTTCTGTGATCAGAAGACCAGTTTCTCACACCATAAAGGCAACCCCCGCAAACACCCGCAGTCTTTCTAGGACTGGGGAAGAAGCCTTACTTGGCTGTGCTTGGTGCTGGCTGCTTGTTCTTCTTTGCTGGAACATTACTGCTTTGCTGCTGCCTCACCACATGGGCAACCCCAACATTGAGCGGCTGCGCCGCAGCCAGCGTCACGTGGTTGGTCAGCAGTGATGGCTGTTGCATCAGGGTGCTGTACTGATTGCTGTGGGAATGGGCATTC
>NW_009951992.1:1505331-1522755 GCF_000747805.2 Chaetura pelagica | reverse complement strand
CAGAAAGAAAAAGATGCAAATCTCATGACTATACTGCAGGAACCACAAGCTGCACTGAGCCCCTGCGTGGCTCTGAGAGAGGGAGAAACCCCGCACAGGGCGGCCGGGCAGCCCCTACCTCCAGTCAGCCAACTGCTGGCTGCCCCCCAGCGCCTCCGGAATCACGGCCGCAGGCTGAACCGAGTTGTGCAGAGCAACCCCTGGGAGCTGCTGCCAGGTGGAAGGAAGCAGTATCTGCTGGGTCCCCCCCGGCCAGGCCTGCTGCAAAACAACAAGCAGAAACACAGGCTCACTAGAGTTCAGCTCCTGCAGGTGCACAGAGATTCACTCCAAGCAATAATTGCACTCATGTAGATTGTTAGCTTGCAGAGATAACAGCACATCATTGCACTCTCAAAAGGTCTCAGTACAATAAGGGAACAAGAAAACCAGGGAAAGAAGCTTCCCCTGACACTTTGTTACCCTTTTGTATCACAGATGTCACCTGGGAAAAAGAGTGTTAATATTGCACTACAGAAGGCAGCCAGATATTGTACTGCCAGATGCAGCCTGAGTGTTCAGCACTGTTGCTGCATGTAGGTTTATGCACACTGCTCTGCTGAAGGATTCCAAAATATTAAGCCAATTTGGTTTTCTGCCTTACAGGGCTCGCATTGAGAGAGTTGAGACAGTGTTGTTCCTGTGGAAATTCACCTCAACTACAGTATTTAAGAAAAGCCACACTGAAAAAAACACCCAAAAACCCAAAAACCAAAATAAATTTGGCAGTACAATATTTCTATGATTTTGAAAATGTGTCTCTCTTTCTTGCAGTTTAAACTGCAACACAATAAACACCTGCTGTTTTAAATAAAGTATTTCTGCAAGTAACAGATCCACTTATTACAAATACCGGTTCCAAACAAGAAGCCTTCAAAGCAGAGAGCTGCTAAAACCTCTGCCAACATAAGCAGAATAATAATATTTTTTTTAAAAAAAGAGAAATATGTTAAAAGTCACACCATGCGTCTTTCCAAAAGCCAACACCTGCACAAGACAAAGCAGAGAGTTTAATACAGCAAGATATAAATTCCCAATGAGAGGCAGAAATCGGGCCTTCCAAGCGACGAACTGTTTTGACAGAGGAAGGACAAAAATATGCAAAGCTTAGCAAATGGCTAACGCAAACTGAGGGGAAGCAGCAAGGGAGAAGTGTCGGAAGCACTAAAGGTGAGAAAATTCACACCAAAGGCTCCCAGAATTCAAACAGAAACAGTAAGTCCTCCAGAGAAACTCAGAATCCAGGCTGATCGTCTGGAGACAGCTGGCTCTGATCTCCACTGCTGTACAGGGGAGTCAAACATCAAGTCCACTGCACACACAGAGGAGAACAGAATTTGCCTGTTGAATCAAAAAGCCAAATACACTTTTGAAAACATCACTAACAACCCACTTGTGCCCTAGCTCTGCTACAGTCACCCCTTGCTGTTTTCAGAGCCCAGACTGCAGCCTTTCAGTAATCAAAATTCAAGAGGAGGAAAGGAGATACATCCCCAGGTCTGTTCAGCTCAGAGCAGTGACCCAGGAGAACCCCCCCGTCCCATCCTCAGAAATAGGGAGCAGTTAAATGGCCTCAGAACTCCAATGAGTGGATTTTAATTTCAAGGCAGGTATGACCCAAGTGAACTCCACTTCAACAGAGATCTCCCTCTTGGAAAAAAATCACACTCAAACTACCACTTTAAAGCCACAAGAAACAACATGGTTCACATAATGGAATGCGTTTTGAAAGACACGTGAGGATACCAGCACTTAACTGCACTGCCATGTTTTCATAAGCTTCACTGATCTGATTCTGGAGTTTTACAATGACTTCTTTGTGGCACTTGCAAGGTTGTTTTGATGCAGGTGCCTAATGAGTACAGAAGAGGACAATTTTGAAAACGTACTCTTCTTAAAGGTGTCTTTATTCCCTTTCCCCGTCCTTCAAAAAAATTGTTCCAAATAGTCGAAAAGTTAGCTATTGCCATTTTGGATACTAGAGCTCACCTTTAATTTCAACCAAGAAATACATATGAACTGAAAGTATCTGTGAAGAACAGTATCTTTATCTGGATGAAGCAAGCTATGTGTGATTGGCTATAAATAACAAAAGGCCAGAAAATTATTGTCAATGTTCAACAGAGGTTAAGAGAAATGAACTACTGAGGCAATACATTACAGAATTTGCTATTGTTAGAGATTTTAGCCTGTGCTTAACAACCTGAAACATTTCTACATGCACAGCAGCTTTACACATGTTGAAAACAAAGTACGTAGCTAACTTGCCAAGTAGTTAAAATTCTGGCCATCCAGGTACCTGTAGCAGAGTCAAGCTAGAGCCTGATTCCTTTGTATTCAACAATCAAAAGGCAAAGATGGGGTAGCAGGTGAAGAGGAAGAGCAATTACAACTCTTCTATGGAATAGCTTAGAAGAGCTTTGCAATACTAGGCTAGTAACAAGTCAATAGATCTGGATTCTTTACAGAGCCACACTAAACGTCAGAGTCAGACAGTGCTTCAGCAATGTTGGGGAGGAAAACAACGAGACATTAAGATGTAGCAAGAACACAGCCACAAGATGGCACATGCTTCCATGCCCTCTGCAAGTCTAAGTTAAAACAAAAACTCAGTTAGTGAACACAATCAAGGGAGGCAATTACCAGTACTGCAGCCGTCTGTTCTACTAGCGCCGGGCGGCCGGCTGCGCAGTTCAGGGTAAAGGGGACCGCATACTGCGGCGTGATGGTGGCTACTTGAGGATGAAGAGTTGCTACCATTAGTGGTGTACAGCTTCCCTGAAATGTAGATCAGGCAGTGAGTGAAACACACGTACTGAGGCAGGATAAGTGGGTTCAGCAATAGGGCCAGAAAAGGTTTCACCTCACTGGCATTCTGTGGTGCTTGAGCAGACTCCAGAATTGCAATGGATGCAGTGAAACCAACACCCAGACCCTCGGGCATGTTCCTCTAAGCAACTACGTATCCCTGAAGGGAACACAAGGAACCGGGAATTTGGGAACAGAATCTCTCTGATTACATAGTTAAAAAGTAAAAATGAGTTACGTGTTCAGCTATTGATCCTTCACTGGGTCTAGAGATCGAGTTACACACATACCCAGGTCATACCACCACCTGCACCCAGCAGGACACAGCAGCTATTGTACCTCCAATGCCCACGCAGCACTTGTGGAAAAAAGGTGAGCTCAGGGATTTAGCAGAAGACACGGTAGGTCTCTTGTACCACAAAAGAGCAAAGTTAACTGTGATGAAACTACCAAGACAAATATTAGTCCATTAAATTAAATTAAAACTAGATTCTTAGTGTACAATTTGCACTCTCAGGAAAAGCAGGGTCTGGATTCAGGTGGGCTCCTTCAAGTATATTCTGCTTTTTGGATACCATTACCTGCATAACTATGCTAATCAAACCAGAGATCACAGAAAGCCACCAAAATTATTTGGACTGAACAATCAAAAAACTACTTCTCTACCACCAGGTCAGTAAGCACTATACACTGTCTGGAGGGTAAAACTAATGAAGTATGTGTTAGTGTCAGCAGAAACTAACACTATGCAAATAAACAAAAGTGCACTTAATTATAAAGGCAATTAAAATTTTTCAGTGAATAAAACCTGTGAATATTGCTATATATTAAAGCATTACTTTTTGGAAATAAAAACTGTTATAATTTACAAAAACATTACTGATGTTTAAAATATTTTTTCATAATTATTTGTGAGTTTTGCTACCACAAACAGCAAACAACAGGAATAGGTGTCATTACTACACCTCACTTTACACTAACAGTGTAACCGAGAAGGTTTCAGAAATAATTTTCTTGATTTAAACATTAAATTTTAACTTGAGTCATCTTGTTGCCCTTTCTGTTCACAGCAACCTCACTTCTCATGGAAATAATTTCTTCTAAAATTTGCTGCCACGTGTTTAAAGTGCAGGCAAAAACATACCCCACTACCTGTAAGGCAGTGCACACCCATGAAAAAATACAGCCTGTTTTTAGCAGCTGAAAACTACATATTTATGATTTAAATCAAACTTCTAAAACCTGGTAGGCACATGACATAAAACAGTTTAGACTTTAAATATTCCAGAAAAAAAAAAAAAAAGCAAAACCAAGAAAATACTGTCTTAGAAGTGATCTGCATTGAACCTTTTGGAGTGTTCTGAGAACCTCCTGCAACCACCCCACAACCCAAGGGGCAGTCTCCTGGATGGTGGTAGGAACTGCAGTTAACTCGGGGGTGGGGGTTTGGATTTTTTTTACCTGTGTGAGAACTCCAGACTGGATCTGCAGTGGCTGTGCTGCAGGTGCTTGTGGTACAATTGGGACAGCATTCTCCATCCTTACTGGGAACCCAGAATGCTTTGTAGTTGCCTGAAGTCCAGCTGTGGGGGACAAGAACACATCACTGCTAAGCTGCTTTATTATTCTTTTTGCTTTTTCAATTTCTTTCCAAAATCAAATTCCTACCAGGTAAGGGCAGAAGAAAGGGTTAGGGGAAGAGAAAATAAAACTGTTCCGTTTGACAAAATAATACTAACAAAACACCAGCTGAAGTAAATACTTCTGAAGTCCCAGCATGTCAAAGGGCAATGATGGACAACCAAAAGCTTGGCTCTGCTGAAGTCCAGTCTTGTTTTAGAAACACAGAAAACAGATGCCTAATCCCATGTTGCTTGAGACTAAGTTCGAAGTCCAAACCTTACACTATCAGTTCCCACTTCCTATATAATTTTCCATACTAACACAATCCAGATACGAGCATAAATACAGAACTGTAAGGAACAGCAGAGCCATGCTGGTGCCAACCTCACTGATTTGCAATCTGTGACAATTTGTGGCCAGCAAACTGCACAGGTGCATCAGTGCCTGGGAACTGAGACTCAGAGACCAGATATTCACTCCTGAGATACAAAACACAGCACGACACTTTCTTATTTTCAGCTAGGCCTGGCTCCTCTCTTCACTGCCTTCTGTGAAATGCTGCTGTGTTCAGTTTTGGGGGAAAAACTGGTTGGGCAACCAGATGAAGACTGCAGCCTCAGCAGGCAAGATACTGTCACCTGCTCAAGCATGACCTGGAAGAGAACCAAATAATCTCTACACTGACCTGATTCTGCACTCACACCTGATGCAAGAGCACCGAGACATGCAGAGTGGTCACTGCACTTCCTCAACTTAGTGCAAATTACAGCTTCTCATTCCTACCTATCTGAAACCACAGTCTCATGTGAAGGGTTTTTCTGCTTACTTTGAAAAGCTGGGGGGCAAACAATGAAGGTTTGCTGGAATGGGTCAGTCTGTGTGCAGATCTGGGTGGTTCCAGGCTGCAAGGAAACACTCTGCTGTGCCACTCCTGCAACAGGTGCTGCAGATGATGGATATAGAGCAGACTGGTAGTTTAGCAGTGAGATGTCTGAGTTTGCCAGGGATGGAAGCCAATACACTAGCCTGGGAAAAAACACAACAATTAATTAGATTTATAATTTGTGCTTATTATAAAGAACCAACAGGAACCATCAGTATTATACTAGGAAACAAGAACAAGAAAAAGGTTTTGGGTAAAAGGCATAAGACAACATAGGAGAAAAAACAGGAATCGCAGCAACTTTACTTACATTGCTGAACTGACAGGAAAATACGATTAGGTGAAGTAAAGAGAGACTGACTTGAAAATTTTGAAAATAGAATTTCCAGACAAGACTACAAATTCTGGAGAGCAATTCAAGTACAGTATTTTGCATAACAGGACTTGGCCTGAGGGCAGAATATTAGACTACTCCATTTGTTTGATCAATGTAAAAGATGCTGTACCTGATTGTGTACTGTATTGAGCTGGTTGTTAAAGCTCATTGTCAGGTTTGTGCTTGTATTTGGAGCAACATGAGTGGTGAATGGGCTCTTAATCTGATTCACTGTATCATACATATTCACTCTTCTCTTGCAGATCTCCATGTTCTGAAAGCATGATTTCACACTGAAACAGAAGGAAAAGGTCAGAAATGTAAAAACAGTACAATGGAGACATGACAGATTCCCAACTTTATAAACAGGCACTTAGGTTTAGGTCCTCTCTTATTTTTTAACCAACAAAGAATGTCCCAGAACATGAAAAGGAAGCTTATTCTTTATATACGTCATTGCTGTTTTCATATCAGGCAGAAAATGCAGAGAACAACATTGAAATAAAGCAGAAAAAGGCTACTCTCTGTTTCAAACACATCCTCCTGAAACAAACCAAGAAATCTAAGGAAGCCTACTGATTGCTGTGTGGGAAATCCAGTAGATGTGTCATTGTAACAAATGGATGGTTCAAAGTCTTCAGTGGAGTAACTCTCTTATCTGCATCAATTGTCAACATTTTCTTCAACAAGTCAATATATTCCCTTCGGTCAGCCTTCTCTGCCAACATGTCAGTCCCTTCTAAGTCTGTAGACATATTCACCTTGAAAATAAAATGAGACTAGTTCACACAAACATCACATTTAATTGCTAACAATTCAGTAATTTCACATAATGTGGAAATATTTATTAAGCATTTATGTCTCTTAGATTAATTTTAGGTTCAACAGCACTAACACACAGTCTTTCCCTTGCTCATTCTATAGAAGGAAGTAAAACTTTTACAGGGGACTCTCATCTCAACATGAAGTTAGTCAGTTCAACAGGTATCAACCAGGCTTTGTTCTCCACCAATATGCCCCCATTTTTTGTGGGGCTATAAGGGGCCAGCAAATCAGAATGGCAAAAGTTCTACATTCTCTGCACAGATGTAAAGTGATTATAACACCTCCAAAAGCAACAGAAAATTGAGACAAACGTATTTAAGACCCAAGGCCTTGTGGTAGTAAAAATACTTAGATATTCCTTCACTTTATCTCTGAAAACAGAACGAAAAAATAAAATTATCTGTAGTTCCTGTCAACTTTATTCTAAAGTCAATTAAGAGGCCTAATCCTATGAACTCATCTGCAGGGGCTTAGCTTTCCTGCTGCTTGACTGCTTCTAGTGGTAACAGGCTAAGAACCCTTGTGGCATCTAACAGATCAAGGCCTAAGAAGAGACAAAAAATGTCTAAGTTTCATAATTAACATTTTAATAGCCTTTAATACAATGATTTTTGATGCAAACTGGCACCAGGGCAAACCTGTATCAGTGCTCTCAATGGCGGGTGGAAGAGGACTGCTCCAGCCCAGGAGTCTCAGTTTTAGAGACCCCAATAATGTATGCAAGTAATATGACAGCTATTTGTGTGTTACAAGATCTCCACACACCTGCGCCATATCATCCAAACAGTTGAATATGTATTTCCGAGCTTCTTTTGATTTTATTCCTGTCTCCAACTCATGTTCTTCTGGGGTCTATAAAAGAAAGTACTTATTGACATAAACTGAGATATCACACATCCACACAGAAAAACCAGCAAAAGGAGAGACCAGCCAAGTGATCTTCTGTCTGCTCTAAGAGAAACCACAGGCCAGTGGGCCAAACCAAGAGAGCCATGGGTTCTATTGCCTCAGCTGGAAGGATCATTCATTGCAAAGTTGAACCAACAACAGGATGACACTTCATTTCAAGACTTCATCAGGGAGAACATTAGCCAGAAGAACCCAGGATTTCTGATTTAGGAAGAGGCTATGCATATTTTCAACCTTTCTTATACAAAGAAGAAGAAAGGCAAAATCCCCTTCCTTCTGCTGTTCAGCATTAAAGGCAAATAAAGTGCACATCTGATTCTTTCCTGTCCTCTGCCAATACATAAAGAGATTTCTGTTCAACTAACAAAGAGCATCATGAAATACTCCCTGTTTTATTCTCTGCATTGTCAGGAGATGACAACCAGATGACATACTCCCTGCAGACTGAGAAGGCCATAATAAGTAACCATTATCTCAATTAACTTTAACACCCACTCTTTGCTGGTACTATCATGCACAGCTGCTACTGTCAAATGACTACCAGGAGGTCTGCACGGCTTCTGAAATGAATTACACAAACCAGCCAGATTTGAATGGCATTTAAAATTAAACCTTCCCTCTGAATGTTTTCACAGTACACTATAACTAGGTATGAATTTACACCAAGCCCACAATGAACAAACCAGAGCTGGCAATAAAAGAGACAGACAAACCTTTAGCCTCCACAATGGGTATCCCAAATTCGGATCTCTGTTAAAAAACCTGCTTGTTTTCGTTCCCGCACTGAGAAGATACTCGGCTGGAAGACCTTGAGTTTGTGAAATATAACGAATCTAGGAAAGAAAATTAAAAGAATGAGGAGTCCCAACATAAAAAACTCATAGCGAATGGAGTAAGTATCAGCCAAGTCTGTTCACAGTAAATAGGAAATAACCTGTAAATAAAGAATTGCCAGACTACCAAAACTGAAAAAATTAAATGAGCTACCTCAAGTATTTATAAGGACACTTAACTTTTTCAATCATATTATCTGCAGAAGTTTTAGGTTTTAAATACAATTTTCTTATTTTAGGGAAGTATTTTTTGACCAAATATATATGAGCAGAGTGTAAGCTTTCGAGACATGGATAAAGTAACAACAGTCTTTCATATCAGCAATGTAAGACATACACAATTTGAGAGAAAATTACCACAGAATTTATGGTGTATCTATATGTAACTGAAGGCAGAAGTACCAAACAACACTGCTGTTCATGGCTACAAAAACTCTAGAGACACAACTTGAGAACAATGTCATGGCAAAGCTCTCACTGACCAAGAAAGCACAACCAAGAATATGGAATAAAACAATAGTAAGCTTTTTTAGAATACTCAAAATAATGCCCAACTGCTAATGCCAATTCCTCTCCAGGTGTATGGTGAGAAATGTGACATCCTCTTTGGCATGACCCTCCCCTCCAAGGAGTGCATTAGAAGTTTCAGAAAAAAACCCTGCTAAGTCTTATTTCAAAGAATCATAGAATGGTTTAATATAGATCCTCTAGTCCCACCCCCTACACGGACAGGGACACCTCCCACCAGCCCAGGTTGCTCCAAGCCCCATCCAACCTGCCCTTGAACTCTTCCAGGGATGGGGCAGCCACAGCTTCCCTGGGCAACCTGTGCCAGTGTCTCACCAGCCTCACAGCAAAGAATTTCCTCTTCATGTCCAACCTAAATCTCCCCTCCTCCAGTTTTAATCCATTCCCCATTAGTCCTCTCACTACAAGCCTTTGTCAGAAGTCCCTCCCCAGCTTTTCTGGAGCCCCTTCAGGCACTGGAAGGTGCTCCAAAGTCTCCCTGGAGCCTTCTCTTCCCCAGGCTGAACATCCCACTGCAGGACTCTTCACTAACTGCTATGGCTTGTGATCCATATGAATTTATCAATTCACTTTCCACATAAGCCAGGGTGGATCTGAAGTGTCTGCAGGTGAGAATTTTTTGTATCTACACAACAGTTCAGCTAAGAGTTCAGCTATTTTTATGAGACACCACTGTTGCTTTACAGACAAAGGGTGTTTAAAAAATAATTGTAAATCCCACTCCAAACCATGAGCAAGAGTTCATGGAGAGGTCTTCTCACTACTTCTGCCTGAGCTTTTACTTGCTGCTGCAGAATCTCAGAACACATGAAGGCAAGTTGGCCTTAGATCTCAAGTGCAATTCGGATATCAACACCAACCACATGAAGTCTCACCTCGCACTGCCTCACAAACGACTGCAAAATCCTGTCTATTAAGCAATGGAAAAAGCAGCTCCTCCCCACCCACCTACATGAGAAGATAAGGTTCTCAGAATTACACAAAACTCAGTGTGCAACGAAACCACCATGCTCTACCTCAGTTATTTTCTAACTCATTCTGCTCATTAAGAGAACACTGTACTTCCTTCAGAAATTTATAGTGCTGGGAAGATATAACAGAAGTTTTTAAACTTACTAAATTTTCATATCTTTTATCATTTAAGGAAAACTATACCAAGCACTGTAAGAAGATTCCACTATAAAAACCACAGTGGAAAAGTCAGCCTCAAAATCCTCTCATAAAATTGTTTTGTCCTTTTACAGGCAGCTGACTGGCCCAGGTAATAATGCTAAGGATTCACAGAAAGAGCTAATTAGTTCAAGATGCCTTTTCAGACTCTTGCCCTTGTATTCAGAGACAGCTCAGGGCTCACACTTTGCATAAGAAATGAGGAAGGGTTGCTGTAGGTATTAACAGGACAGGAATGATGGGCTGCTTCTGTCTCCACATGGAAAAACAGCCATCATGGTGAAATTACAGAGGGCGTTTCAAATCAGGACACAAACCTTGCTTCTATGTTGACAGGAAGGTATTTCAACAGCTTTTGGCTTTGGAAACCAGGAGGTTAACTGTAAATCACTCTCTATATTAGATAACTACATCCAACTCCGGTTTTAACACACAGAACTCTGTGCTCTCCTGAACAACAGAGACAGACAGAAGATGGGAACATCAGACAGAGAAAATGAACTTCAGCTGACGGAGAGCATGGATTTGTGCTAGATGAAATGGGGCATAGGACACACTGGGTTCCGACAGTCTGGACAGGGATCACTAAGGTTTCATAGGAACATCCCCACATCTGCCATGCATGCTCACCTGGTCATACTCAGATGCTCCTGGGTACAGAGGCCATCCCAGAAACAGCTCAGCTATCACACAGCCCAGTGACCACATGTCAATAGCTTCGCAGAAAGGTAAACCCAGTATGATTTCAGGAGCTCTGTTGGAAAAAAATGTTAAAATGTTACATCTTTGACTGGGAAAACATGCAGTTCATTCCTATAAATCACTCTGGATAATGCTCCTTCTTCTCTAAGCACAAGTAAATCTGGGTGAAACAAAGTGACCCACTTTAAAGAAGAAGATGCTTCATGTGGCACAGCAGATCCCAAACTTTCTATCACTTACTGGCTCAGCTGGATTTGTTTTTATTGCCTCCAACTCCAAGGAGGTCTTTATGCAACTGTGATACGAAGTTACTCTTTCAGTAACAAATTAAATTACACCTGACAGCACGTATGGTGTGAGGCACCCCTGAGACAGCACACAACTACCCTACCAGAACAGGGGAGAAAAGCCCAGGCAGGCAGCGCTCAGGCTTTTCTGGGTGGGTGGCAGGTGCCCAGCTGCAGAAAGCTGCTTGTGGTTGTGTGGAGAAGAAAGGCATCTGCAGAGCCAGAAAAAGGGGCTCCTCAGAGGCACTCAGTTTCTATCAGTGGGTTTTTATACAGAGTTTGCAGAGTTTCGAGTTTAAAACGGATGGAAAGATCACAGCTGGAGGCTGTGACTGCTCTGCAAAGCGGTGTTACAGGTTTCTGTGCACTGAACCACACCTAATGCAAAATCTACCTGCCTGGCCTTTACGAGAAGGTGATGAAAAAAAACTCCATCACCAAGCAGGGTTTGCTTCTGTAACAGGTTGGAATTTCAGGGAGATTTCTGTCTGGAACTGACTCATAATGCAAAAGGATGTTTTAGTACAACTCTTCACCTACCCATAGCTCAGAAACAAACCGGTGCTGTCAGACTACATTCTGGTCATACATTTGCATACTACTTAAAAACCATGTGAGTTAGTGTGGGAATTCACTCTGGAAAGTACAGAAACACAAAAACCTTGACCTTCTTCATGCAAAACTAACACAAGTGCAAAGGAAGGCAGAAAAGTCCTAAACTCCAGGCTATCTATTTTCTAGTCATGACTTGGGCAGCATGACCCAGGGCTGGTGTGCCATTTCTTGAATTACAGTGTGTATATTTATCCAGTTTAAAAAGGCTCTGAAACCAGTTCTCATCTTTCTACAGAATTCTGAAAAACAGGACTTGCATAATGTAGAGGTGTTAATAGATCTGACATGCACCCTCAACTGTTCAGCCTGAATGTACCTCCCAACTGTTTGTACATGGCAAGAAGTGACTCTCCAGTTAATCATCCTTTGTGTTGTAGTGACACAGATACAGCTTTTGTTTTAGGTGACTATACAGTTACCATCAGCCTGCCTCCAAAACAAACACACTCATCCCAGTTGCCCAGGCACAGTGCCCCTAGGAAAGCACAAGATCCATCAAAAAAGAGAGACAGCTGAACCAGCTGTCTACTGCAGAGGTCAGACCTGTTCTCTATCATTCTGCTTTAAAGCAAATAGGTTCTTCTGTTATGTCTGAGCTCCCCCAAAACAGAGCCATAAAGTGCCTTTAGTAGTCAGAATAACATTATTTAAGGTAAGACATTCAGACACTCGCCCTATTTGACACTGATCCATTTCAACCTTCTTGTCTGTCCTCAGCAATAGTTGACTTTGGAATGGGCTTGCATAGGTGAAAATATGAAATGATTATGCAAATACGCTAAGTATCTGATACTTGAATGCTGAATGTCCTGCTAAACGTTTATATTTTAAAGAACTATGCTAGAGCAGATCCAACTTTCTACAGGCTAACCAATGCAAACAAGAGCAATAAATTTCTCCAGTACTTTGTTCATCACAAGCAGAGTGAGATGCTGGAATCCTCAGAACCCTGGTGCCATTAGCCTGCTGGTCACCATCAGCAAAGTGTATTGATCCTCTTGATGATCCCACCTAGGCAGCAACTTCCAATTCAGAGAGAACCCAAACCTGCCATATAAGGAATGCTGCACACCAGAGTTTCCTTGGCAAACACATGATAAGCAGCTTGTGGAATAAGCAGAGCACACTGGTCCTTCACTAGTGCATTAAAAATCCCGCCAATTCCAACAGAGAGAGAGATCAGTGGCAACAAAGGCTGGATGTGACGGTTTGTCAGGCTTTACAGGCTGGAATAGACTCAGGTATTCCAAAACCTCAGGACCCAAATGATAGCAAGTTGAGCTCAATACACTTTATTCCCTGGAACTAAACAAATGAACTTCTCACAAGCCACCTGATTACATTTTGATTGCAGAACAGAGCTGGGAAATAAAAAATCTCTTTCCTCCCTCTTACACCACTGGAATTAGCAGCCTCATGAGAAGTGAGTTCAAACAGGACAACAGGCAGAGGTCACTTTCATAGTGGGACCATCGGAGATTAAAGAGATTTTATGATCTTAAGCTCTTTGAAACAGAAATCAAAAACATTCTTTCTTTGCATACACGCCTGCCAAACTCTGACTTCCAAAGCTGGCAAACATGCTCCAGCGCTCTTGGGAGAGGATTCGCAGCAGTAGCGGAAAAACCCGAGACTTACTTTTAGCATTTCAAACCACGCCATGTTTACACACAGGTCTCCAGCCCTCCCCCTTGTGAAGAATGACGGTAACACGTAGCCAGAGATGCACTGAACAACGTGATCACCACTGGGAGCTGGATGAGCAAGCTGAGTTGGATTTGGCAGCAGGCACTGCTGCTTCCAGGGCCACCAAGACTGGGACAGAAGTAGGTCATGCAGCCCAAAGCAGAGGTAAGCAGCAGACACTACTGCACCATGCAAGCTCCCTTCACATTCAGTGTCTCAAATTGTTCAGTCCTTCAGCTTCCTGGTTGCCACTACACAGGAACCATCAGGAGTTGGGGACCTGAGCAAGGCTCACGATGGCTGCACTGGCACATAACACAGGACACAAGTCTTGCTCTCTGAACTGCAGGCAGATCAGGCTTCCCAGGGATCCTTAATTTCTGCAACCATCTACTGTTTATGTTCCTCAGGAGAACAAAAGCACCCATATCCTTCCACACCTTATGCAACAAGCATCTGGTTTTCAGGTCAGGAATTACTGCTAGGAGATCTCAGGACTGCCACAGAAACTAGTCACTGCATCAAAGCATGGCTGCCAGGATACCCCTGGTCGGTTCAAATAATTCTTCACAGGCATCTCTGCTCACACTTGGAGCCAACCATGCCATGACAGTAAAAGTGCCCTTGGTGGGGTTACACTGCAGGCAGCAGAAACACTTGGGGAGGGAGGGAACATGCCCCACCATCCCAACAGCTCCAGCAGCCTCAGAGTCCAATGCAAGTTGTCCAGCTGCCAGAAGGACAACCAGAGCCTGGAGTGAGCAGGGTTGTTGGACAAGATGACCTCCAGCAGCACTGAGCATAATTCACAAAGAAAGTTTTTTTCCTCCAGGGTCTATGTACCAGAAAATTCACCTTGCAGAGCCTTAGGCTGGCTGGTCTGGGAGTCTCTACAGGAGACAGAGGCCACATAAGTACCAGGAACAGGTATTAAAAACAAAAAAGTGAACACAGAATGAGTAGTTTATTTTGAATAGCTGACTGAGAACCAGATAAAGAATTGGTCTATACTGTTTTATTGGACACTGCATTGAAAATATTTCCAAATTAGAACTCATCTGAACACTAATTTAATATGAATATGGTCAAAGGAATCCAGTTCTGCCACAAAAAGCTGGTTTCTACACCATCTCCATAAATTCCTAGATTATGGATTTTAGTAATCACCACCATTAAACTAATTATATATCACTGAAAATTAGATTTCCACATCACAGCATTCTTAACTTCAGTCAAGCAGACAGCCTTAAACACCACCTCATCCCAGGGTGCTGCCTTCCTGGCAGTGTCAGTCACCCCATGCCTGGGGCTTGGTGCTGCACACAGGGTGAAGCAGCTTCCTCCCCAGCAGCCCCTGTAAGATCCTTGTCACCTCTTGCTGCTTTTGCCTCCGTGAGATGTTTCTGCAGTATCAGAAACTGGAAAGCACCATGTGCCTCCCCAAACTGTGTTGCTTACATGTGTTCTGAGTCAGATAGAGCAGATTCTTGATCAGCAGTTATCTCTTTCAGTGCAACAAAACTAATAATGCATTTGAGACAGAGAGCATTTCAACAGAGCTATGGTGTGCAGAAGACTACATCAGAAAAAATAACAATCAATACTTTTAGAATTGAAAAGATTCACATGCACAGTGAAGATCATGAGGAATAGGTTAAGAAAAGTCTGTATCATATGAAAGAAACAGCACAGAAAGCTGGCACTTGGTGTTGTAGGGAGTAAAAATAAAACAAAACAAAGGGGGCAAGGATACAGGGAGTATGAGAAACAAACAGAACAAGCCCATGACAAGCCAGTGCTTCAAACTGAAGCTGGGAGGATGGGAAAGACATCAAACAGGGCAGAGACACAGGGTGGGGTGGAGTGTCTCAGTCCTCTGTCTGTCTCAGCTGGAAGGACTAGATACTAGTTAGGTTTTGCGTCAAGGGAGCTCACATTCAACCGAAGGCAGCCCTGACACAGCACAGACTTCATGTCCCTTTGATGCTAGAGGTTTCTGCGTCCATTTATCGAGGTCTACTTCTACTGATATTGAAAACAGAACCGAGATAGAGGAATGATTGAAGGAAAAAGCATAGCTTGCTTTAGCTACACAGCTTCTGAGTTTTAACACTTTTGCCCATCTTTTATTTTTAATTCTTAGACAGGAGTGCAGTGGAACCTGAGCTCTAGTTCATCACTTTTTCGAAAGACCTACAGGTCTTATGGAAGGGTGGTTTACCAAGAGCTGAAACAGGCAGTTGTGCTCACAAAGGGAGCTCAGACAAAGAAGGAAACAGAAGAAACAGGATAAAAAGAATGGGTATCTCTTCGACTTCTCACCCTTCTAAATGACTGTGGTTAATGGACTGATTTCAGATCATGGCAAACAACGCCAAACACATGATGTATCAGCAGCATTCTGCTTCCCCAGTTTGCTACGTCACACATCGTCACCAATGAGTGACAGGGTAAAATCAACTTCACTAATCTGGGGTAAAAAGAAGGTAAAGGACTGCATGTTATGTCACACTTGCAAAGCACACTTGTTTACATACAAACTGCAGAAGAAATCTCCAGGAAACAAGCAGAACAGTGGACAGGCTGATCATTTCCTCCTCCCCCCTCAACTGGGACCAGACTTAATGGCAGCAGAGCTCAGTACTTGCAGCAGACCCCAACAGGATCAGCTTTTCTCTGCTGGGCAGCCCACGGTTGTGAGCAACCCTGGCTGTTCTTACCTGTAGTAGCGCGACTGCAGGTAGGTGGAGCAGACTGCTTTGGAGACATGGCTGGCTGAGCCAAAGTCTATCACCTTCACTCTGTAGGGCTGGCGTGCAGGATCCACCAACATGATGTTTTCTGGCTTCAAATCAGCATGTATCAGACCCAGGCTCTTTAACTTCATCAAGGCAGTAGCCACTTGCTGCAGAATTGGCCGAATGTATTTCAGGGGCAAGGGACTGAACTTGTTTTGCTTTAAGAAATCATATAAGTTCTGTTCCAGCATCTCAAATACAAGGCATGTATGATTCTTGTGTTGAAAGCACTCGTAGGAGCGAACAAAGTTATACTCATCAGCATTCTCACTGCTCAAACGAGAGAGGATGCTCACCTCTATCTGGCCCTGCCTGGCGTAAGAAGGATGGTTCTTCAGGATTTTGATGGCTACAATCTCCTTCGTGCTACGCTTCCAGCATTTCGCCACCTGCCCAAACGTCCCTCGGCCCAGGAACTCCAAGACCTCATAGCTGTTTGTCATAGAGCACAGGATTTCATGCTGGACCAGCTGATAATCACCTTCACCACTGGAACTGCTGCTTTTGGTGGTGACCGTGGTGGTTGTGGCCGCAGCACCCACCGCAGGTCTGTTTTGCAGCATGAGAGGTGGATGTTCCTCAATTATCTGCACACTACCGTTGCTGTCAACCTCTTCACTTTTCCTTTTTAATCCACATTTTTGGTAGGGTTCCAGTAAAGAAACGTTGCTCCTGTGTGTGAGGGTCTGGCTGCTCTGGAAGGACGCGGTGGCGCTGCTGCCCGTGCTGTCGGCTGCGGTCACCACGATGTGCTCAACCGAGGGAGCAGGGAGAAGGAGGTTCTGGTCGTAGGCAGGGATGCTGAAGTTGGCTGCCTGATGAGAGGAGCTCGCTTGCCCTTGAGCTGCTGGGAGGTTTTTGTTGTGGGTATAATACTTGTCACTACTGCTCTGTCCTGAAACATCCCAGACAGAGGGCTCCACTTTCAGTTTCTTGGCACTGCAGAAGGCACTCGAGGATACTGACGGAGGGGAGAACACCTGCAGCTGTGAGGCCATACCTGGAAAGGAAAAGGAGAACTCATGACGACTGCTCAGAGGCAGCTCCGATGGAACGAGACCTTCCACCTGCACTAGACACAGGACGACAAGTACTTTCCTAAGCACCACATGGTGCCCACCACCTCAGAGGGCACTCTGTGGTCCTACAGGCACCCGCAGAGCAAGGCTCCCCGGTGGAATGACCACATCCTGCCTCACTGCCCAGAGCACGGAAGCAGATAGCTCTTTACCCAGCTTCCTAAAGGTCAGGAGATCCCCGCAAGAGATGGGAAAGCAGAGGGAGGGGAAGGGAGCAGAGAAGCGGGAAGACGCTGAGAAAATTCACTTCGCTTTCCGTCCCC